>NC_069500.1:518675158-519012658 GCF_027579735.1 Bombina bombina | reverse complement strand
TTTTTACAAGTAAAAGAACTGATTACTTTGGGGCAATGCCCTGCAAAAGGCCCCTATTTGGTGGGGGCTTTTTTTTATTTTGATAGGGCTAATAGATTAGGTGTAATTAGTTTAATGATCTGTAATTTGTTTTTTATTTTCTGTATTTTTTTTTGTACTTTAGCTAATTGTATTTAATTTATTTAATTGTATTTAATTTAGTTAATTTATTTAATTGTAGTGTAGTGTTAGGTGTTAGTGTAACTTAGGTTAGGTTTTATTTTACAGGTACTTTTGTATTTTTTTAACTAGGTAGTTATTAAATAGTTAATAACTGTTTAATAACTATTCTATCTAGTTAAAATAAATACAAACTTGCCTGTAAAATAAAAATAAACCCTAAGCTAGATACAATGTAACTATCAGTTATATTGTAGCTAGCTTAGGGTTTATTTTATAGGTAAGTATTTAGTTTTAAATAGGAATAATTTAGTTAATGATAGAATTTTTTTAGATTTATTTAAATTATATTTAAGTGAGGGGGGGTTAGGGTTAGGGTTTGACTTAGGTTTAGGGGTTAATAAATTTATAATAGTGGCGGCGTTAATAAGTGTAGGTAGGTTGCAGCAACATTGGGGGCGGCAGATTAGGGGTTAATAAAAATATTGTATGTGTCTGCGATGTTGGGGGCAGCAGATTAGGGGTTCGGAGCAGCAGATTAGGGGTTAATAAGTATAATGTAGGTGGCGGTGTAGTGTTTGCGAGGCGGGACTGCAGTAGTTTAGGGTTTAATATGTTTATTATAGTGGCGGCGATGTCCTGAGCGGCAGATTAGGGGTTAAAAAATTTATTTTAATGTTTGTGATGTGGGAGGGCATCGGTTTAGGAGTTAATAGGTAGTTTATGGGTGTTAGTGTATTTTTAGCACTTTAGTTATGAGTTTTATGCTAAAGAGTTGTAGCATAAAACTCTTAACTACTGACTTTAAAATGCGTTAGGGATCTTGGAGGTAGAGGGTGTACCGCTCACTTTTTGGCCTCCCAGGACAGATTCGTAATATCAGCACTATGGAAGTCCCATAGAAAAAAGACTTTATGAAATTTATGTAAGTTGTTTTGCGGTAAGGCCAAAGAAGTGTGCAGTGCCCCTAAACCTGCAAGACTTGTAATAGCAGTGGTAGTGAAAAAGCAGCTTTAGGACCTGTTAACGCTGCTTTTTCAGCCTAACGCACAACTCGAAATCTAGCCGATTGACATTATACAGCATATTAGAATATAACTGATTCAAATGTTGACAATCATCATTGTATGATTGCAGATTTAACAAGGCCATGAGACAGGAGACCCAGATATTTATTGCCAGTCTCCATGGAGAGCCCAAGGAGCAACAGGGCATCACCTCCACTGCCTATAAGCCTCCTACAACCAATGAGGGACGGAGAATCAGGCACATCTTCTTCGGATGTGTCAGATACAGAAGGTAATTTAACATATCAACATGTTCTTATTATTTAACTGTAAAAGACTGATAAACAAAATATATTTTTTAATAATGCAGTTTCATCATGAATTTATTATTGCCTATGAACACAAGTTCGGTGCCCAGGGCATTAGATTTGATATATGCAGCACACCTGTCCTATCCTATATCAAAAAACATTACTACAGTACAGGAGTGATGTCGCGAACATAAAAGTTTGGGTTCGCGAACGGCAAACGCGAACTTCCGCAACTGTTCGTGAACAGACGAACCGGGCGAACCGCCATAGACTTCAATAGGCAGGCGAACTTTAAAACCCACAGGGACTCTTTCTGGCCACAATAGTGATGAAAAAAAACTCCCATGGAAAATTACATAGTTTATACAGAGTCTTGTTTTAATCCATAAAGGGCATAAATCACCTAACATTCCTAAATAGTTTGGAATAACGTGCTTTAAAACATCAGGTATGACGTTGTATCGATCAGGTAGTGTAAGGGTTACGCCCGCTTCACAGTGACAGACCAAACTCCCCGTTTAAAGGGACAGTCTACACCAGAATTTTTATTGTTTTAAAAGATAGATAATCCCTTTATTACCCATTTCCCAGTTTTGCATAACTAACACATTTATAATAATATACTTTTAACCTCTGTGATTATCTTGTATCTAAGCCTCTGCAAACTGCCCCTTTTTTCAGTTCTTTTGACAGACTTGCAGTCTAGCCAATCAGTGCCTGCTCCCAGATAACTTCTCGTGCACGAGCACAGTGTTATCTATATGAAATACGTGAACTAACACCCTCTAGTGGTGAAAAACTTTTAAAATGCAATCTGAAAGAGGTGGGCTTCAAGGTCTAAGAAATAAGCATATGAACCTCCTAGGTTAAGCTTTCAACTAAGAATACCAAGAGAACAAAGCAAAATTGGTGATAAAAGTAAATTGGAAAATTGTTTAAAATTACATGCTCTATCTGAATCATGAAAGTTTATTTTGGCCTAGACTGTCCCTTTAACGCACTGCAAACATCCACAAACAGTCCATTTGCACAACCGCAAACTCCCCATTTGCACAAGGTTGGATACCAAGCTAGCCATGTCCCGTTCCTTGTCCTCACTGATGTCATTGAAGGTCTCTTCCTCCACCCAAAAGGTGACAACAAGCTCCCTTGGACGCCTGCTGTTTTTGGTCTTCCACCTCCTCAAAGCCACCTTCCTCCTCTGACTCCTCTTCTTCAGACTCCTCTCTCTGCATTGCCTCTCTCTGCATTATTATAAGGTGTGTTAAGTAGTACTATTCCTATCAGTTTAATCCTTGTTACGTCCCCTATCAGGGAACGTGTATATGGCATCGATTTTTGGAGCCAGGAGATGGAAAAAGATGCTTGGTCGGTCCTCCTACTTCAAATTTGGGGCACTGCACGTGCAATCTAATGTGCCACCAGATAGGAGTGGTGTGTTAAGTAGTACTATTCTTATCAGTTTAATCCCTGTTACGTCCCCTATCAGGGGACGTGTATATGGCATCGATTTTAGGAACCGGGAGATGGAAAAAGATGCTTGGTCGGTCCTCCTACTTCAAATTTGGGGCACTGCGCATGCAATCTAATGTGCCACCAGATAGGAGTGGTGTGTTAAGTAGTACTATTCTTATCAGTTTAATCCCTGTTACGTCCCCTATCAGGGGACGTGTATATGGCATCGATTTTAGGAACTGGGAGATGGAAAAAGATGCTTGGTTGGTCCTCCTACTTCAAATTTGGGGCACTGCGCATGCAATCTAATGTGCCACCAGATAGGAGTGGTGTGTTAAGTAGTTCTATTCTTATCAGTTTAATCCCTGTTACGTCCATGTGTGTAATGCTGCCTGACTGAGACATATCCCTGTTATCTACATCCTCTGGCAATAATGGTTGCGCATCACTATCACTCATTTCTTCCAACTGATGTGTAAATAACTCCTCTGACAGATCAAGTGAAGTGGCTGTGGTGCTAGTGTTGGTGGTGGTGGCAGGCGAGCGAGTGGTAACTTGAGAGGTGCCCGAAGCTAAACTGGAGGAGGATGGTGCGTCAAGGTTCTGAGTGGAAGCTGTAGAAGATTGGGTGTCCTGTGTTAGCCAGTCAACTATGTCCTCAGAATTGTTTGAGTTCGGGATACGTGGCCTCTGAACACTGGGCATTATTCTAGGGCCAAAGGGAATCACAGCACCATGAACACGACGGCCCCTGCGGGGTGGCCTGCTTCTACCTGTCATTTTTTTTTCGATTAGTGGTACTATGCGTGCAAGCTACTGTGACAACAGATATGAGTGGCACTGTGCACTGGCAGAAGTTGGCAGAGTAGACGCTGTAGGCCTGACACACACGCTTGCAGACAACTAACTGCTATTCAATCTATTACAGTCAAAATTGTATTTTTTTTTAAATGTACACTACTGTTACACCAGCTATGAGTTGCACTGGGGTGACACTGTGCCCTGGCAGGCACTGAAACGCACACGTGTGAAGGAAACTGACTGCTATTATTTAACACAGTCAAAAAAGTGTTGTTTTTTTAAAATGTACACTACTGTTACACCAGATATGAGTTGCACTGGGGTGACACAGTGCCCTGGCAGGCAGGCACTGAAACGCACACGTGTGAAGGAAACTGACTGCTATTATTTAACACAGTCAAAAAAGTGTTATTTTTTTTTAAATCTACACTACTGTTACACCAGATATGAGTTGCACTGCGGTGACACTGTGCCCTAGCAGGCAGGCACTGAAACGCACACGTGTGACAGAAACTGACTGCTATTATTTAACACAGTCAAAAAAGTGTTTTTTTTTTTTTTAAATCTACACTACTGTTACACCAGATATGACTTGCACTGGGGTGACACTGTGCCCTGGCAGGCAGGCACTGAAACGCACACGTGTGAAGGAAACTGGCTGCTATTATTTAACACAGTCAAAAAAGCGTTGTTTTTGTTAAATCTACACTACTGTTTCACCAGATATGAGTGGTGGCACTGGGCAAGTGGGCACAGTATATGCTGTAAGCCTGACACACACGCTGGCAGGCAGGCAACTGCAATTAGATTACACAGGGAAAAAAAAAGCAGACTGATGTTCTAGCCCTAAAAAGTACTTTTTGGGGTGCTGTCCTTACAGCAGAGATCAGGTGAGTCCTACAGGACTGTAGTGGACACTGAATACACTAGCCTAGCTATCGATTTCCCTATTAATCAGCAGCAGCTACACTGTCCCTCCTCTCCCTAAGAATGCAGCTTCCGAATTAATCTAAAATGGATGCTGTCCAGGAGGTAGGAGGGTCTGGGAGGGAGGGTCTGCTGCTGATTGGCTGGAATGTGCCTGCTGACTGTGAGGTACAGGGTCAAAGTATTACTCAATGATGATGAATAGGTGGTACTATGCGTGCAAGCTACTGTGACAACAGATATGCGTGGCACTGTGCACTGGCAGAAGTTGGCAGAGTAGACGCTGTAGGCCTGACACACACACACTTGCAGACAACTAACTGCTATTCAATCTATTACAGTCAAAATTGTATTTTTTTTTTAAATGTACACTACTGTTACACCAGATATGAGTTGCACTGGTGTGACACTGTGCCCTGGCAGGCACTGAAACGCACACGTGTGAGGGAAACTGACTGCTATTATTTAACACAGTCAAAAAAGTGTTGTTTTTGTTAAACCTACACTACTGTTACACCAGATATGAGTGGTGGTACTGGGCAAGTGGGCACTGTATACGCTGTAAGCCTGACACACACGCTGGCAGGCAGGCAACTGCAATTAGATTACACAGGGAAAAAAAAAATAGCAGACTGATGTTCTAGCCCTAAAAAGGTCTTTTTGGGGTGCTGTCCTTACAGCAGAGATCAGGTGAGTCCTTCAGGACTGTAGTGGACACTGAATACACTAGCCTATCTATCGATTTCCCTATTAATCAGCAGCAGCTACACTGTCCCTCCTCTCCCTAAGAATGCAGCTTCCGAATGAATCTAAAATGGATGCTGTCCAGGAGGTAGGAGGGTCTGGGAGGGAGGGTCTGCTGCTGATTGGCTGGGATGTCCCTGCTGACTGTGAGGTACAGGGTCAAAGTATTACTCAATGATGACGAATAGGGGGCGGATCGAACATTGCATATGTTCGCCCGCCGCGGCGAACGCGAACATGCTATGTTCGCCGGGAACTATTCGCCGGCGAACTATTCGCGACATCACTACAGTACAGTAATTGATAATGTGTAGGCATTTCAAGAGAAAGAAGGTACACACATTGATTAAAGCTTCCAGGCAGTGAAACTTTAAAAAATGTATTAATTTAGAGTTGTTGTTTAAACTCCCTTTCCTTTCTATCCCTTCTCTCATAGATACAATGGTATGAGATGCATGCAATTCAACTATGTTTTCCACCTCAATCATGTTTTCATGGTCACTTATAAGTTAAACATGCTGCAAGGTGTGTATAGAGGGACACAAATAGTGCTGTATTGGGTTACTATTTTTTGCCTGTCAAGCAGCACAATGCATGTTCACCTCTGCACACCCTGCAAAATTTGAAACTCATAAGTGTCCATGAAAACATGGCCAAGGTGGAAAACCTAAATTCTACAAACCTGTATGCAAGTGTTTTGCTCTGAATTTTATATATATATATATATATTTTTTTTAAATTATAAAAATCACACAATAACATAAAAAATAATAATTAATTTGAAATATAGAGTGCCTAGGGAAGAACAAATCAGAAAAAGACCACTGAGCTTTATGTTAGCAATTGTGTTTTAAAAGATTTGATTGATATCATTCAGTTTTCATAACCGTCTACAGAATTGATGACATTAATGTAGGACTTATCACATATTAATCATCCTAACATTGATTTGTGTTTGTGCTTCTTCTCGGACAGCTGAAAATGAGAAATACTTTGATGAGGATATGGAAAGAGCAGGCCAGAGTCCGGAGAGGAATGGAGAGGAGGTGGCTAATACTGAATGTAAGCATTTGTCATATCCTGTTTTGTCACTGCTATACTGATTGTGAATTATTAGAGCTTCATTTGTTTTGTTTGTGAGAACAATGTGGGGTATAACCTAGGCATTGACACATATTCAACATCACTAACAATCGCCTAGATTACGAGTTTTTGTTGGTAAGGCTGTGCGGGGCTAACAAGCCTTTTTTTTCTTACCACTCACTTAAGCCAATGCCGGTATTACAAGTTTTCTTAAAGCCTTAGAAAAGTGAGCGTTGAGCAAAATTTAGCTCCACATCTCGCTGTAATACCAGCGTTGCTTACGGTAGCAGTAAGCTGGCAAAACGTGCTTGTGCACAATTTCCCCATAGGAAACAATAGGGCTGAGCTGGCTGAAAAAAAACTTCCAAAAAAGCAGCGTTCAGCTCCTAACGCAGCCCCATTGTTTCCTATGTGGAAATTAAATTTATATCTGCACCTAACACCCTAACATGAACCCCGAGTCTAAACACCCCTTATCTTACACTTATTAACCCCTAATCTGCCTTCCCCACTATCGCTGACACCTACATTATATTATTAACCCCTAATCTGCCGCTCCGGATACCGTCGCCACCTACATTATACTTATGAACCCCTAATCTACTGCCCCGAACATCGCCGACACCTACATTATATTTATTATGTTGCTGCAACTATATTAAATTTATTAACCCCTAATCTGCCGCCGCCAACGTCGCCGCCACTATAATACATTTATTAACCCCTAAACATAAGTCTAGCCCTAACCCTAACACCCCCCCTAATTTAAATATAATTTAAAATAATCTAAATAAATTTACTACAATTAAATAAATTATTCCTATTTAAAACTAAATACTCACCTATAAAATAAACCCTAAGCTAGCTACAATATAACTAATAGTTACATTGTAGCTAGTTTAGGATTTATATTTATTTTACAGGCAACTTTGTATTTATTTTAACTAGGTACAATAGTTATTAAATAGTTATTAACTATTTAATAACTTTCTAGTTAAAATAAATACAAATTTACCTGTAAAATAAACCCTAACCTAATACTACACTATAATTAAACTAATTACCTAAACTACCTAAATTAATTACAATTAAATTATAATTAAATTAAATAAACTAAATTACGAAAAAAACAAACACTAGATTACAGAAAATAAAAAAAGAATTACAAGAATTTTAAACTAATTACACCTAATCGAATCCCCCTAATAAAATAAAAAAGCCCCCCAAAATAATAAAATTCCCTACCCTATACTAAATTACAAATAGCCCTTAAAAGGGCCTTTGCGGGGCATTGCCCCAAAGTAATCAGCTCTTTCACCTGTAAAAAACAAAATACAATACCCCCCCAACATTAAAACACACCACCCACACACCTAACCTTACTCTAAAACCCACCCAATCTCCCCTTAAAAAAACATAACACTACCCCCTTGAAGATCACCCTACCTTGAGACATCTTCACCCTGCCGGGCACAAGTGGTCCTCCAGAGGGTCCGAAGTTTTAATCCTATCCAGACAGAAGAGGACCTCCAGATCGGCAGAAGTCTTCATCCAGGCGGAATCTTCTATCTTCATCCTTCCGGAGTGGAGCGGGTCCATCTTCAAGACATCTGATGTGGAGCATCCTTTTCATCCGACGGCCGACGACTGAATGACTGGTCCTTTAAGTGATGTCATCCAAGATGGCTTCCCTTGAATTCCGATTGGCTGATAGAATCCTATCAGCCAATCGGAATTAAGGTAGGAAAAATCCTATTGGCTGATGCAATCAGCCAATAGGATTGACCTTGCATTCTATTGGCTGATTGGAACAGCCAATAGAATGCAAGCTCAATCTTTTTGGCTATTCGTAATTTAGTATAGGGTAGGGAATTTTATTATTTTGGGGGGCTTTTTTATTTTATTAGGGGGATTAGATTAGGTGTAATTAGTTTAAAATTCTTGTAATTCTTTTTTTATTTTCTGTAATTTAGTGTTTTTTTCGTACTTTAGTTTATTTAATTTAATTGTAATTAATTGTAGGTAGTTTAGGTAATTTGTTTACTTATAGTGTAGTGTTAGGTTTAATTGTAACTTAGGTTAGGGTTTATTTTACAGGTACTTTTGCACTTATTTTAGCTAGATAGTTATTAAATAGTTAATAACTAATAACTATTCTACCTAGTTAAAATAAATACAAAGTTGCCTGTAAAATAAAAATAAACCCTAAGATAGCTACAATGTAATTATTATTATATTGTAGCTATCTTAGGGTTTATTTTATAGGTAAGTATTTAGTTTTAAATAGGATTAATTTATTTAATTGTAGTAATTTAATTTCGTTTTATTTAAATTATATTTAAGTTAGGGGGGGTTAGGGTTAGATTTAGGGGTTAATAAATGTAATATAGTAGCGGCGACGTTGGGGGAGGCAGATTAGGGGTTAATAAATGTAGGTAGGTGTCGGCGATGTTAGGGCCGGCAGATTAGGGGTTAATAAAATGTAACTAATGTTTGCAAGGCGGGAGTGCGGCGGTTTAGGGGTTAATATATTTATTAGTGGAAGAACAACAGGATGTAATGTGGATTGTCTAATGTGTTACTGCCTTGATATTTTGCTGTTGAGTGCTCATTGTTTACTTTGTAGTAGTTCAAAGGCATTAAGTTATTACCAGCTAAATATCTATGTTTTAATCTGGTGGTAGTGTTTAAACACACACAATTAGTGAACAGAAAATATCTGGTATCACAAGAATTTAACTACATTATTTTACAATAAGAACTGGACTCTATTGTAGATTAATGGACAAATATTTGTCAAATAGCATTATGCCACTTAAAAGTAAGTAGGGAGAGAAGAGGGTTAGATAATCTTTGGACAGATCAATTGAAAATCCTCACGGCTAGATTACGAGTTTTTGTCGGTAAGGCTGTGCGGTGCTAACGAGCCTTTTTTTCTCACTGCTCCCGTAAGACAACGCTGGTATTATGAGTTTTCTGCAAGCTGGCGTTAGCCTCAGAAAACTGAGTGTTGAGCAAAATTTAGTTCCACATCTCACTGTAATACCAGCGCTGCTTACGGTAGCGGTGAGCTGGCTAAACGTGCTCGTGCATGATTTCCCCATAGGAAACAATGGGGCTGAGCCGGCTGAAAAAAAACTAACACCTGCAAAAAAGCAGCGTTCAGCTCCTAACGCAGCCCCATTGATTCCTTTGGGGAAAGGAATTTTATGTCTACACCTAACACCCTAACATGAACCCCGAGTCTAAACACCCCTAATCTTTCACTTATTAACCCCTAATCTGCCGTCCCCGACATCGTCGCCACCTACATTATATTATTAACCCTAATCTGCCACTCCGGACACCGCCGCAACCTACATTATCCCTATGAACCCCTAATCTGCTGCCCCCAACATCGCCGACACCTACATTATATTTATTAACCCCTAATCTGCTCCCCGCAATGTCGCCACAACTATATTAAATGTATTAACCCCTAATCTGCCGCCGCCAACGTCGCCGCCACTATAATAAAGTTATTAATCCCTAAACCTAAGTCTAACCCTAACACCCCCCTAACTTAAATATAATTTAATTAAATCTAAATAAAATAACTACAATTGAATAAATTATTCCTATTTAAAACTAAATACTTACCTATAAAATAAACCCTAAGCTAGCTACAATATAACTAATAGTTACATTGTAGCTATCTCAGGGTTTATTTTTATTTTACAGGCAACTTGTATTTATTTTAACTAGGTACAATAGTTATTAAATAGTTATTAACTATTTAATAGCTACCTAGTTAAAATAAGTACAAATTTACCCGTAAAATAAACCCTAACCTAAGTTACAATTACACCTAACATTACACTATCATTAAATTAATTACCTAAACTACCTACAATTAATTACAATAAAAAAGAAATTACAATTTTTTAAACTAATTACACCTACTTTATAACACCGGTGGCCTATGGGAAGCGTCCACAGATATTATGATTACTGCTGCCCTTCTTTTACCCATGGGCCTTCTTGGCCAGGCCCCCACTGCCAACAGGCAAAATTTTACAATGCTGATTTTATTTTGTTCATTGCTCAACATGAAATGAGACTGTAAACGGCTTCACCAAAATAATATTATCCCAAATACCACTTAACAAGCTCCACTACTTGAGCAGCAAAAACAGTTTCCTTTTTATCCAGCCACAGTTTCCTTTGTATCCTTCATTTGGCCCTCCATCGTTCCCACAATACTATTGTTTTATCGGTACCCACAAGTGTCACATTCTTCCTTGGGGTTCCTCAGTGTTGACCTTCCAGGCTAGGATGACTTCCTCATTCGCCAAGGACCCTTGGATCGGCATTTACTTCACCGCGGTGGGAGTGCTTCATTATGCGTCTCCTGCCGATGTGCCGCCCACTGGATATTGTGACCCATGCTATTGGTGTCAGGCCCTTGTTATAATATATTTTGGAGTCCTGGTATACAAACTAGCAGAGGTCAGCGTATTGTTTTCTGTGCACATATTAGCAATCTACTAAGAGCCCCAGTTTGTTACCAAGCATAAGAGAGATGAATGTTCCTGTGACAGGGATTCATTGAGCTTAGCCACTGTGAGTGCTTAGTCTGCTTCACTCAGCCCATTGGAGTGGTACTTATATTGGTAAAAATATATGTGTGTGTGTGTTTATTGTATCTTATAACTACTGTTTTAAAGACTAAGGGCCAGATTACAAGTAGAGCAGAAACATTTGCGCACAAGCGATAAGGGGTTTATAGCAGGTGTTTGCGTTTGTTGGGTTTACAGCTGGTATTACAAGTTGAAAGTAAATGCAATGGCTTGAGCACAATCATGATTTACGTTAGAATGATTACAGTGTCCTCAGAGCTCTGGTTAACTGTTTAGCGAAACAAAAAATTTGAACAAAACACATAAAAAATACATTATAAAGTACACCTACACAAATAATAACACCATCTAATAAAAAATATTCAAAAATATTAGACACAAACATTATAAGGACTCAAAGATATCAGGTCTCAAAAGGCTTTATCATTGAGATACATTATATATAAATATATATATATATATATATATATATATATATGTGTGTGTGTACATATGTATTTATATGTGTTTATATGTATTTACAGACATTTATCACATATGAACACATAAATACATATGTACACATATATAGATATATATATACACATATGGTCAGAGGCACACTACTGACCCATGGGCTCTTCAGTATTATTATTATCGGTTATTTGTAGAGCGCCAACAGATTCCGCAGCGCTATAATGGCTCAATGGAGAGTGGGGTGCCGGCATAGACTCCAGAATCTGGGGGCGGCGTACTCGTCACAGCTGCCAACAAATGTACAGACCACAGGTGCCCCCGCACTCGAAGTACACAGCCGATGAATCCAATATATTAAAAAGTCACTTTATTGATTCAAGTTTAAAAAACGAAAGTTCATAGCGAAACCTGACAGGTAAAATTTGCTAGGAGAATGAACAGAAGCTAAAAGGGATACGCGTTTCGTGCAGTTGCGCACTTGTTTACTGCCCTGCAGAGCCTCTGTTTAGTGTGCAATTTAAATGCTAATATTTAAAGAGCCATATCACATTTTCATATATACATAACCCGGGTAATGCAGACTTAATACTTAACACCTAAACATATATCAATGGATAATTTATATGCAATCATGTGTCAAAAAACACAATGGTCCTTCACAACTATTATAATTTCATGTATAGACATTATTTCATACAAAATAATCCACATCAGTCCTAGAGGCATATTTATCAAAGTGTCAACTATGTTGCATTCGCGGGCGTCAATACGCTCGCCAATCTTCACCAAACATCGCGGCCGCAAATCTCAATACGCTCTCCAAAGTTATCAAAAAAATCATCAAAAACACGTGCGTCAAGTACGGTGCAATGAGCATCGGACTGAGCAGCGTACTTTTGATAACTTAGAGTGCTCAACGTCGGGCATTTCCCTGCTTATCTAATTTTTAAACATGTTTATTATAGAATAATTTGTTAATAATCTTATTGCAAAGCTATTCATACCATTTGTATATCTCTTTGTTAATATACGCTATATATCTTTATATTTACATATATATATATATATACATATATATATATATATATATATATATATATATGTATATATATATATATATATATATATATATATATATATATATATATATATATATATATATATATATAACATGGAAGGGAACTGCACTCCAAGACCGGACCAGGTACACATCCTGTGACTCAGCAACATCCAGCCCTCGGTGCTAAATAGCACTCCAAAGAAACTGTGATGTCACCAGAGCCACAGACAGTTAACCCCAGTCCTGTATATATATATATATATATATATATATATATATATATATATATCATATATATATATATATATATATATATATATATATATATTGATACTTTTTAGATAGATTTATTTTATAATGATATAGTCTTTATCCATATATTTTAGCTAGATACATTTTGGATAGATAGATGATAGATAGATAGATGATAGATAGATAGATAGATAGATAGAAAGATAGAAAGATAGATATAGAAATATAAATATATTTATATATATACATAGATATAAATATAGATATCTATATAAAGATATTGAGAGAGAGAAATATACTCTCTCTAAGTATAGATAAATAGATAGTTAGATATTTATAGATATATAACTAATTTGTATATATATATATATATATATATATATATATATATAAAGAGAGAGAGAGAGAGAGAGAGAGAGAGAGAGAGAGGTATTTATATCTATGTATATCGATCTATTTATATATGTATGTAAGCTTGTATATATATATATATCTGTTATGTATTTATTAATCTTTTTAACATGTTCCTCAACATTATAATGTTTTAATTATATCAACGTTGACCTTCATATCTCATTATTTATTCATATGACTATTTATAGAACTAGAAAATATATTATTAATTGGATCTATACTATAGTTAAAAACAACATGTAATGTGAATTATTATTCAATTAATTACTCTATTACAAAAATCAACATTTAATCTCTTAAAGGAACATCACACTGATATTATTTCATTATGCAGATAGACAATGCCAATCACATGAGTCATCCATATGTAGACATAATTCTGCAGCTACTGTATATAGTTTATATAGATATGCTACCCGTCAAAGAATATATCCATAATCGTTTTTCAAATGTAATATATCTACCTAAATAATAATAAACAACATTTCATGCTATCTATAGATGATTAAACATATGTTTCCTTTTCATGTCCCTTTAAGATAATATTAATACAAATGTAGTGACAACATGATATTATTAATATAAACTTTTTATTATTTATTAAACTTTAAAAAAAAAGAATATATATATATATATATATATATATATAAATATATAATAAAAACATTAAATTCTCTAAGGTATTGTTGGATTTGGCGCACAGCCTCCACCACATTTTCCAGCGCGTGCTTTAGGTTGCCCATTAAATTTGGAATAAATACAAGTAGCACTTTGCTATTTCCAAACCATTTTTTTTTTTTAAAATTAGCGATAGTTACATTGGAACACTGATATCTGTCAGGAATCCCTGAATATCCCTTGACATGTATATATTTTTTATTTAGAAGACAACCCAAAGTATTGATCTGGGCCCATTTTGGTATATTTCATGCCATCATTTCACAGCCAAATGCGATCAAATTAAAAAAAAGTTCACTTTTTCACAAACCTTTTCAACAACTTTAGGTTTCTCACTGAAATTATTTACAAACAGCTTGTGCAATTATGGCATAAATGGTTGTAAAATGCTTCTCTGGGATCCCCTTTGTTCAGAAATAGCAGACATATATGGCTTTGGTATTGCTTTATGGTAATTAGAAGGCTGCTAAATTCTGCTGCGCATCACAAGTGTATTATGCCCATCAGTGAAGGGGTTAATAGGGAGCTTGTAGGGTTAATTTTATCTTTAGTGTAGTGTAGTAGACACCCCCAAGTATTGATCTAGTCTCAGTTTGGTATATTCAATGCCACCATTTCACAGCCAAATGCGATCAAATAAAAAAATTGTTAAATTTTTCACAATTTTAGGTTTCTCACTGAAATTATTTACAAACAGCTTGTGTAATTATGGCACAAATGGTTGTAAATACTTCTCTGGGATCTCCTTTGTTCAGAAATAGCTGACATATATGGGTTCGGTGTTGCTTTTTGGTAATTAGAAGGTCGCTAAATGCCGCTGAGCACCACACTTGTATTATGCCCAGTAGAGAAGGGGTTAATTAGGGAGCTTGTAGGGAGCATGTAGGGTTAATTTTAGCTTTAGTGTAGTGTAGTAGACAACCCAAAGTATTGATCTAGGCCCATTTTGGTATATTTCATGCCACCATTTCACCTCCAAATGCGATCAAATAAAAAAAAAGTTCACTTTTTCACAAACTTTTTCACAATTTTAGGTTTCTCACTGAAATTATTTACAAACAGCTTGTGCAATTATGGCACAAATGGTTGCAAATGCTTCTCTGGGATCCCCTTTGTTCAGAAATAGTAGACATATATGGCTTTGACATTGCTTTTTGGCAATTAGAAGGCCGCTAAATGCCGCTGCACACCACACTTGTATAATGCCCAGCAGTGACAGGGTTAATTAGGTAGCTTGTAGGGAGCTTGAAGGGTTAATTTTAGCTTTAGTGTAGAGATAAGCCTCCCATCTGACACATCCCACCCCTTGACCCCTCCCTAACAGCTCTCATCCCTCCCCCACCCCACAATTGTCCCCGCTATCTTAAGTAGTTTCAGAAAGTCTGCCAGTACTAAAATAAAGGACTTTTTTATTTTTTATAAAATATATATTCTGCTGTGTTGGATCCCCCCTTAGCCCCCAGCCTCATTGATCCCCCCCAAGAGCTTTCTAACCCTCCCCTCACTAACTATTTTCCACCATTTTGGGTATAGGCAGCTGTCTGCCAGTACTCACTTTGCATTTAATCGTGGTTTTTCTAAAAAAAAAAACACTATTTTTCTGTAGTGTATTTGCTCCCCCTCCAAACCCTACTCCCTCCCCCTCCAAGACCTATTTAAAAAAATGAATTCTCCCCCTCCTCTCCCACCCACAGTCGCCACCCACCACCCTCTCCCACCACTTCAAAATTGAAAACGTCAAGATCGCGGAAGCGCGCGCACGCAACCATCAATCATTTTCGACTGATGGCCGGAAGATTGCCAGTGATGGGCCGCCCACCCACCTCCCTGCAGCTGCTCCCACCCACCAACGATCTACACCATCGCTGGCCGATGCAGAGTATCTCTGCATCGATGTGCCAAAAAAGGTATTGTAGTGATGCCTCAATATGGAGGCATCACTGCAATACCTTAAAAGCTGCTGGAAGTGATCAGGATCGCTTTCAGAGCTTCAAACCCCAGAGGATGTGCCAGGCACATCCTTGTTCATTAAGTGACCTCCTATGGAGGACGTGCCTGGCACGTCATTGGTCGTTAAGGGGTTAAAAAAATAAATAACTTTTTATTTAACTTATATTTAATAATATGTAAAAAGGTTGGTTTTTTTTTTCTTCTCTCTTTGGGGCCGACTTACTAATGTGCGGGCGGACATGATGCCTGATGAAACAGCATTTTGACACGCTAAAAAATGCATTGCATAGATTGAGCAGGGTGAGCTAGCAGACCCTACCTCTACACTGGTTCTTCTGTTTTTATTAATACATTTGAGTTTTAATAAATTGTTTTAACTGTTTAACATTGGAACCGTGTCCTGCTTCATATTACCAATTGTTTTTACTGTGAGTGGAGAGCTTGGAGAGTTCAGCGTTCCAGTATTCTGGAGATCAGTTAGCTGGGTTGCTGTTAAACATCCTTAACATGCAAACAGTGCTATCAACATCCTATAAACATCTTTAACATGCAAACAGTGCTATCAGCCTGCATCTGATTGCACTGTTTGCATGCTTTAAAGAAATGTGAGTACCCTGTATCAGGGATCTTTTACTATGATTATTGGCTATACTGATAAACACAGGCACCTCTCTTTTTTGTTTGCTTGCATCCAACCTCAAACAACAATATATTAACATTCTGCTTATCAGATTTTGGTTATGTAAACATTTAGGGCTAAGTTACAAGTGGAGAGCTATTTTAATGTGCGCCCGAAAGGGGCAAATTTTCCCCTTTACAGGCGCACGTTAAATAACCAGCCCTTACAAGTGACTGGTTAATGCTCCTACAAGCTCGCAGGAGCACTTTTGCGTAGTTAACCAGAGGTCAGACCTAATTAAACAAATGTGCCACAATTGCCCTCCAAATAAAGTGAACAGTTTCTTTCTTAAAATCAAAAATATAAGCATCCTTATTTTTTTTTTTTTTAAATAACTGCACAAAGTAGTTATAAGGGGTTAAAGTGAGGGGCTGTGGGGTGCTAGAAAAAAAATAGCACTGAAAAGCAGCTTTACATTGCAGTTTATGGGGCCTGTGTTTTTATATTTTTATATACTTATATAAGTATGTGTTAATATGTGTATATACTGTATACATATAAACACATACATTTATATGTATATATTCAGATACATATATATTTTTATTTGCTTCCCAACGCTGCGCGACTTACCCCCTGCGCGCCGCAGTGCTAGGTTCTTTGCTGTGTCTCACAACATGAGAACGAGGCTCCCATTAGAGCTTATGGAAGCCCACTCTCATGAGCACTAGGCTTCCAGGCAATGCAAATACACCATTTAAAAGACCATAAGTATTTGATTAGTAAAATAAAAATAAAACTATATTATGGGCTAGATTACAAGTTGTGCGGTTAAACACATTTTTGTGATCATGAAAACTTAGCTACAGTTAAGCTTTTTATGCTAGTCGGTTTGCTTTCTTATTACAAGTAAAAAAAAAACATATTTCTCACCAGCATTAACCCGAATAGCCCAAAAATCCTAACTTGAGTTTTCGCTTGCGCGTGTATGTTTTCCCCCATAAAAATCAATGGAGAAAAAATGGTGAAAAAAAACCTAAAACCCTAGATCGCGCAATAACGTTGCATTTCCTAGCCCTATATAAGGCTTCTCTAATGGATTGGAATAGACCTTTATAATTCCTGAACAAGAAACTTTTTAATTTATTTAAATATATGCAGCTGTCAGTCACTCTTTAATACAAAATGATCGCAGACAGAATTTTTCCTCCATTTAACAAATGCTCGGCCAACAAGGTTTGTTCTTGGCAACCTGTCCGTCTGGCACCAACGCTCATCCCGCTGCTACTTATTTAATTATCGTGTGCCTTCCAAAGGATTTGGTACTAATGGCAAAAGCAGCAGTGTTGCAGCAAAATGTACTTGAAGCTCAAATGAGCTAACATTTTATATAGTGTAGGGTTTGACGAATTAATGTAAATTCATTAATACAGTTTTGATTGACTGCAATGATCAGAAAACCCTGCAGAACAAAACATATAGAATATTCACTGCAAAGTTTTAACAATTGACCATCTAAGAATCTGCATCTCTGAGGGAAAATACACAATGTCCTGTCACAACAAACAGACATAGGGCTAGATTACAAGTGGTGTGGTATATTACATTTTCACGATTGCAAAAATTCAGCTAGAATTAAGCTTTTTGTTCGGGTTGCACTCATATTACAAGTTAAAACAAAACTTATTTTGCAAAAGCGGTAACCCGACTAGCGCAAACATCTGAACACTGAATATTGCCTGTGCGATCACGTATTCCCCTATAGAAGTTGATGGAGGAAAAAAAAACAGACGACTAGCGTACAAACACGATCGCATTTTCGCAACTGTGCTAACCCAACATGAAAGTATGAATAATTGATATTCCAATGTTCCTAAAATAACGGAATATGTTCTATGTATTCATAGTTAAATATTTCTACATATATCTGCATTATTTTTTTTTTACTTGTATACCTATATATATATATATAGTCACAGCCAAAAATATTGGCACCCCTGCATTTCTGTCAGATAATGCACCACTTCATCCAGAAAATTGTTGCAATTGCAAATGTTTAGGCATTCTCATGTTTATTTATTTTGTTTGTATTGGTATGACACAAAAAAGTGGAGAACAAAAAGCCAAATCTGACACATTCCATGCAAAACTCCAAAAATTGGATGGACAAGACTATTGGCATATTCTCAAAATTGTAAGAAATAATTATATCCCAAGATTGTGATGCTCCTGTAATTTGTAATTCAACTCACCTGTATAAATTAACAGGTGCTAAAAATATAGAAATCACACCGACAACCAGTTAAAATGGTGAAAATTTGACTCAACCTTTCTGTTGTGTGTCTCTGTTTGCCACACTGAGCATGGAGAAGAGAAAGAGCAGCAAAGAATTGTCTAAGGATTTGAGAACAAAAATTGTGGAAAAGCATAGACAATCTCAAGGTTACAAGTCCATCTCCAGAGATCTTAATATTCCTGTGCCCACTGTGCGTAAAATTGTCAAGAAGTTTACAGCCCATGGCAATGTAGCTAATCTCCCTGGACGTGGACGAAAGAGAAAATTGATCAAAAATTGCAATGAAGGATTGTTCGAATGGTGGATAAAGTACCTCAATATACTTCCAGACAAATACAAGCTGACCTTAAGGCATAGGGTGACCATATTGCCGCTTTAAAATGGGACACATATGGAAAATACATATGTCAGGGATGTTTTAAGGGTTGTTTAAAGAAATGTTTTGTATAAAAACCCTGACATATGTATTTTTCATATGTGTCCCTTTTTAAAGCGGCAATATGGTCACCCTATTTAGGAACAGGGTACAAATGTGTCAGCTCGCACTATATGTCGCCATCTAAATTAAAAGGGTTGCTATGGTAGGAGACCCAGGAGGACCCCACTGCTGACACAGAAACACAAAAAAGCCAGATTGGAGTTTGCCCATACTTACCTGAGGAAGCCAAAATCCTTTTGGGAAAATGTGCTGTGGACAGACAAAATAAAATTACAGCTTTTTGGTAAAGCCCATCATTCTACTGTTTTCAGAAAAAAAATTAGGCTTTTAAAGAAAAGAATACAGTCCCTACAGTCAAACATGTTGGAGGTTTACTGATGTTTTGGGGTTGCTTTGCTGCTTCAGGCACTGGATGTCTTGACTGTGTGCATGGCATTATGAAATCTGAAGACTACCAAATAATTATGTGGTGCAATGTAGGGCCCAGTGTCAGAAAGTTGGGTCTCCGTCAGAGGTCATGTGTCTTACAGCAGGACAATGACAAAAAGCATCCAGAAATGGTTTAAGACGTGCTGGAGAGTACTGAACCGGCCAGCAATGAGTCCAGAATTCAATTCCATAGAGCCCCTGTGGAGAGATCTCAAAACAGCAGTTGGGAGAAGGAACCCTTCCAATCTGAGAGACCTGGAGCAGTTGGTAAAAGAAGAGTGGTCCAGAATTCCAGTAGAGAAGTGTAAAAATGTAACATATCTCAGCCTAATGTCACTATCCCTTTAAGACTTCCTTCTCTGACTGCTGCATTTGGGCAGTATTCACATTCAGCTTGCTTGCCTGCCTGATTAATCATTCATGCACCTGATTACCTCAGCCTCTTTTTAAGCCTTCTCAGGTCTAATGTGCTGGGCATTAACATTGAAGTTGTGATCCTGAACAACAGAGGTCTGTGACTGTTTCCTGTATGAATTTACCAACTATTTCAACCTACAGCATTTTCTATTCCAATGCCTAAAATCATCAAATCGCAAGTATCCAAATAATTCCATTTTCTGTTTCCTGGACACTGCTACTTAACAAACTCAGAACTTTATTATAAATCAAGCATACTTTTGGTTACCATCACTCTCTAATTACAACAGCATCTTACTCAGAACTTTATAACTATTTCTCTGCTACAAGTTGTCATTGCTGAAATATCCTGCTGCAAATATGTTAACATATTCTGAACTCTGCATCTATGTGTTCAATTAAAAGCTTTCATGTGATTCTCCAATATATGTTCAAACAGTAATTGATGCCTTAAACTTAACTTTCACCTGTACTGCTCTGCTAATTACTGACATACAGCTCTTTATAATATTATATACTGTGAACCTGCAACAAACCAAGTTTGCATCTAAATGCACAAACAGTAATTAATGCCTAAACTTGCAGCTTGTCTAAGTACCTGTGCAGCTGTGCTTAAACTCTGACATACAGCTTTATATAATATTATGTACTGTGAACCTGCAACAAACCTTAGTTTGCATCTAAGTGTCAATCTTTTACTAGATTACTCTGAAGCCTGAACATTCCACATTGCTATATTTTTTCTCTCATTGAATCCTGCAGTTACTATTCTATAGTTCTATTAACTAACTATAATTCACAGTGAAGTCAGAATATATTGTATACAAATGTTGCACCCTCCATTTATTCTACAATAACTTCTAGCAACTATGAATCACAGAATATCATCTATCCACGTCCAGGATACTCTTCCCCGGGTCAGGGGTCGGTGTCTTCAAATCCCTACCACTGCCCGAGGGTCTGTGTCCTGAGCGCATGTACACCGGATCATGATAGAATGTTAATGCCTAAAAAAGGGATCCGCAGTGGTAGTGGATGCACCGACCCTCAAAGGAAAATAAAAAATTACAACATAACTCAAACCCAAGCAATCCCTAAAGGAAAAACAGAAGATTTTCAAACTTTAAAAAATTTAAAGACACAGTACTCCCATTCTAGACAATCCTCTACTCATGTTCGTGGTTACCATTTTGGTGAAACTGATCCTGAATCTGACTATGAAAATGAAGAGGATTTAACCATAGCTTCCGCAGAAAAAATTCAGATTTTTAAAGATTTAAAGAGACAGAACCACTTTTCTAAAATGTCATCTGTTCCTCAATTTCGTGCTTACCATTTTGGTGAAACTGATCCTGAATCTGACTATGAAAATGAAGAGGATTTAACTATAGCTTCAGCAGAAAAAATTCAGGCTTTCAAAGATTTAAAGAGACAGAACCACTATTCTAGAATTTCATCTGTTCCTCATGTTCGTGATTTCCATTTTGGTGAAACTGATTCTGAGTCTGACTATGTAACTGAAGAGGATGCGTTCATAGATTCAGCAGAAAAAAATCAGACCTTTAAAAATTTAAAGAGACATGACTACTGTTCCAGAAAACCATCTACTCCTCCTGTTTGTAATTCCTATCCTGGTGATACTGATTCTGAGTCTGAATATGTCAACATGGAGGATGACTTCACAGATCCAGCTGAACTGGCATTAGACTGGTATGAGCGCAACTTTAATTCGCCACAAACTCAGACAAAACCTCAACCTATTGGCTATAATGACATCCTTGGTTGTTATATTTATAATATGGAAGATACAGACAGCTCCCATCATGAAACCTCTCATGGAAATACTGATCTTCCTATTTCTGATATTACCATGGATTCGTTGGATTGGACAGATTCAGAGCTGCAAGAAAAGACATCTGGTTTACAGACTGCTGTTTGGAGAAAAGGTCCCCTCAACTACCATGCTGATTTATCACATCAGAATTATGCATCCAGTGATGAAGAAGATTTCTGTTCTCAACCTTACTACAAGCCACAATGGCAGCAACCTAAGAAGCCTCACACTGGGAAGAAATCTAAGCTCTCTAAGAAAAAGAAGAAGAAGAAGAAGAAGAAGAAGAAAATCCTTCTGCCCACAGAAAATCAGAAGTGCAAAGAGGAAACTCAGCCTGATTCCCCTGTTTTAGTTTCTGTTGTACCAGACCCTCTCTTGCTTCATGACACTGTCAACACAGAGCTGAATGATGTCTATAGTCACTATCAGTCTGTTCTTAAAGCATCTAATGGTATCTCTTCTCAGACTCTGAAACAACTACAAAAACTGTTTCCAACTATTGATTTCTTGCATCCCACTCATGCTGCCTCAATGTCTATAAATCCTGTGCTAGAAACAAAAGATGATAATTTTGTTCCAGATATACAATCTAACAGTTTACCAGAGATAGTCCCTGGAGAATTTAGCTCTGATATTCAAACTCAAATAAGTATGCCTGCTGAACCCCAGACAACTTCTGAGTCAGAATCTTGTGTCACAATTCCTCCGCATCTACCAGAGTGTGGCATATTTCAGTATACTTCACCTTCTCAAAATTCTTCTGTTACTGCATCTAAGAAATTGTTTCCCTTGGGAGATACTTTGCATCAACCTACATTTTCTACTACATCAGTTTCCTGTACAGGAATTCCTGATACTGAATCCTGTGAGGACAACTTTGAACCAAGTTCGCAAGTGGACATTCTTGAACCTGAAACTTGTACAAAAGTTCTTCAAGAAGATTCCCCAGTGCCCATTTCTGTTCCTGTTTTCCATGATTATACTACTAAACCTGACATCAAGGTGGACTCTCCTGTTTTTGACCCTGGTATGGGTATTCCTTTGTTTAACCCAGAAATGGGTGTAATAATACTTGATCCTGAAGATAGCCATGCCCTCTACTCAGAAGCGAGTATGGTTCTTGGCTGTAAAGTGGGTCTTGTTAATTCTTCGTTTATGAACCCTGAAGAAAGCCTTGCCCTCTGCTCAGAAGAGAGTATGGTTCCTGGCTCTAAAGTGGGTTCTTTTCCTTTCTCTATAGTTGAACCTTGCCCTGGCATGGGCATTCCTTCACCCGATCCTACTGAGGATATTCCTGAACCTTGCCCAGATGTGGGTAAATCTGAACCTTGCCCTGGCATGGGCATTCCTACACTTGATCCTATTGAGGATATTCCTGAACCTTGCCCAGATGTGGGTATTCCTGAACCTGGCCCTGGTGTGGGCATTCATATACCTGTTCTTAGTGAGGACACTTTTGATTCTGAATCCAGTAAGGAGACATTTCATATTGAATTAGAAGATGGCAAGAACTGGACAAATCTTGCACTCTACGCTCCTATCTCCTACTTTGAAGAAAGCCCTGCTATTGCGTTAGAAGTGGCTATAGCTTTTTCTTTTGGAGTATATCTAATCCTCAGCCAAGAGGTTAATTCTAAGGATACTCAATTCTCTGACCCAAAGGTGGTTAATCTGGTTATCAATCCAGAATACTGCATCTCTATTTGTGAAGCTGAGGAAAGCCTATTCATATCTCTAGGACTGGCTGCCTTTTCATTGGCTATGTACATGATCATCTATCATGAAGAACATCCGCCTATCTACCCTCAGGATGATTCTGTGGTAGGAACCTCATTGTTTGTTACGTTCATGCATTCTCACGATGACTACAAAAAAGTTTTGCTCTCATCATTTTCAAGTTCTTTTGATACCTGAATTAAATGGCCTTTACTTCGTCATTCAACTTTTTCAAGAGATCTCCAACCCTCCTTTCTTGATTTCCGATTGGACTCACTACCTCCATACACTTACTACCGGTTCTCCATATCATTTTTGTTCTCTCTCCTTTTGGATTGTGTTGGGCGCCCGGAGGTCGCCTTTGAGGAGGGCGATCTGTAACATATCTCAGCCTAATGTCACTATCCCTTTAAGACTTCCTTCTCTGACTGCTGCATTTGGGCAGTATTCACATTCAGCTTGCTTGCCTGCCTGATTAATCATTCATGCACCTGATTACCTCAGCCTCTTTTTAAGCCTTCTCAGGTCTAATGTGCTGGGCATTAACATTGAAGTTGTGATCCTGAACAACAGAGGTCTGTGACTGTTTCCTGTATGAATTTACCAACTATTTCAACCTACAGCATTTTCTATTCCAATGCCTAAAATCATCAAATCGCAAGTATCCAAATAATTCCATTTTCTGTTTCCTGGACACTGCTACTTAACAAACTCAGAACTTTATTATAAATCAAGCATACTTTTGGTTATCATCACTCTCTAATTACAACAGCATCTTACTCAGAACTTTATAACTATTTCTCTGCTACAAGTTGTCATTGCTGAAATATCCTGCTGCAAATATGTTAACATATTCTGAACTCTGCATCTATGTGTTCAATTAAAAGCTTTCATGTGATTCTCCAATATATGTTCAAACAGTAATTGATGCCTTAAACTTAACTATCACCTGTGCTGCTCTGCTAATTACTGACATACAGCTCTTTATAATATTATATACTGTGAACCTGCAACAAACCAAGTTTGCATCTAAATGCACAAACAGTAATTAATGCCTAAACTTGCAGCTTGTCTAAGTACCTGTGCAGCTGTCCTTAAACTCTGACATACAGCTTTATATAATATTATGTACTGTGAACCTGCAACAAACCTTAGTTTGCATCTAAGTGTCAATCTTTTACTAGATTACTCTGAAGCCTGAACATTCCACATTGCTATATTTTTTCTTTCATTGAATCCTGCAGTTACTATTCTATAGTTCTATTAACTAACTATAAGTCACAGTGAAGTCAGAATATATTGTATACAAATGTTGCACCCTCCATTTATTCTACAATAACTTCTAGCAACTATGAATCACAGAATATCATCTATCCACGTCCAGGATACTCTTCCCCGGGTCAGGGGTCGGTGTCTTCAAATCCCTACCACTGCCCGAGGGTCTGTGTCCTGAGCGCATGTACACCGGATCATGACAAAGAAACTCATTGATGGTTACAGGAAACAATTGATTTCAGTTATTTTTTCCAAGGGGTGTGCTACCAAATATTAAATTGAGGGTGCCAATAAATTTTTTCTAGCCCATTTTTTTAGTTTTGCATGGAAGGTGCCAGATTTTTTGCCATGACTGTATGTGTGTATATATATATATATATATATATATATATATATATATATATATATATATATATGTGTGTGTGTGTGTGTGTATATATATATATATAGTCATATCTATTTAAAAATACATAGAACATATTCTGCTATGTATTGGAATATGAAAAATTTACAGTAAATACAGTTAAACATATATATATAGTTACAAATACATCTTTAGCAATCTATCTGTATGTATCTCTATGTTAAAGTACTTTGGCGGCTTTTTGTTCCTGACACCTGAGATCTCATATATTTGAGCCATTATAACTTTTTAGTGCCATAATTTTTTGTGAATAAGTTTTATTAGATGGTGTTATTATGAGTTTAAGTGTACTTTGTAATGCATCTTTGAAGTGTTTTGTGACCCTTTTTAATTTCGCAAAACAGTTAACCACAGCTCTGAGATTTGAAAATTAAATGTATGACAACAAATGCAAGAAGCATGACGGGTAAAATGGGGGAGATGGAGCTCTTAGTTGCAGTAGAGGACTATGTTATTATCAGGATAACTAAAACATGGTGGGATGATTCACATGACTTGGCAGTTAACTTGAAGGGTTATATTTATTTAGGGGGACAGCAATAATAAAAGGAGTGGCGGAATTTGCATGTATATTAAACCTGGCCTTAAACCTAAAATAAGGAAATATATTAATAATGATACAGGTAATAATGTAAAGACCCTGCTGGTTGAAATAAGGAGCGGGGGAAAAAATTCTAAAAAATATTACCAGGAATATGCTATAAGTCCCTCAACATTATTTACATGGAGGAAATACAACTACTAATGCAAAAAGGAAAGGTTGCTAATAATAGTGCTTTAATTATGGGAGATTTTAACTACCACAACATAAACTGGGACAATGTTCCAAGGATAACTTTTTGTCACAATTAAAATAGGAACGAACTAGGAATAACGTTATATTGGATTTAGTGCTTTCCAACGATTCAGATATAATACCAAACATTGAAGTCAAAGAACATTTCGATAACAGTGATCATAACATGGTAACATTTGAAATCACTTTCCATAAGCAGTGTCTCAAAGGTTTAACTAAGACTTTTAATTTTAAGAAAGCAAAATTCACAGATTTAAGGAAATTGTTAAATAACATAAATTGGGACAAAGTATTATTTAATAAAAACACAGAAGATAAATGGATACAATTTAAAACTTTGTTAAATAAATATTTAAAGGTTGTTAAATACATACATGGAAAAAATCTAATGACAATATATGTACATTAAAATGTGTGGAGGGTAACATGATTAACAGTGACAGGGGGCAGGCTGAGGTACTAAACCAGTTTTTTCTTCAGTATACTCGAGGAACCAATGGGAGATACTTTGAAACAAACTAGAACATGCAAGCCCATACCATTAACTGATTTATCTCTAGATGGTATCAGGAAAAATAATTGATAATAGTAAGGTAAATAAAACTCCAGGCCAAGATAGAATACACCCAAAGGTTTTCTAGGAACTTAGCTCTGTTATAGACAAACCTCTACTCATTATCCTTAGGCATAGTACCACAGGACTGGCATATAGATGATGTGGTGCCACTCATTAAAAAGGGAAGCAGGGCTGATACAGGAAGCTATAGACCAGTTAGGGGAAGACACTTGAAATGGATTATAAGAGTTTATATTGATGCGTATATTTGTGTAAATAAGATTATGAGTACAAATAAGCATGGTTTTATGAGATATAGATCATGTCAAGTTAATCTATTTAGATTATATGAGGAAGGAAGTAAAAATATAGATAAAGGGGAATCAGTTATACTTGGATTTTTCAAAAGTGTTTTTGTACAGTGCTACATGAGAGATTGATGTACAAAATTAAGGGTTTTACAATAGTTGAAATTGGATAAAGAACTGGATAAAAGACAGGGAGTAGTAGTAAATTGATCATACTCAGATTGGTACAAAGGTAATCAGTGGAGTCCCCCAGGGATCAGGGCTGGGCCCTGTTCTTTTTAATATTTTTAAATAATGACTTGGAGCTAGGATTAAATAGCAAAATCTCTATTTTTGCAGATGATAAAAATTTGTTTAAAGTCATTAGATAAAGGCAAGATGAACTTGATTTACAAAGGGAACTACAAAAATTAGAAGAATGAGCTGGTAAATGGAAAATGAGATTTAATACTGGAAAATGCAAGGTTCTATATTTTGGAAGTAAAAATAAGCAGGCAATCTATTATTTAAATGGAACTAGATTTAGCAAAACAGAAAAGGAAAGGGATTTGTAGTACTAATAGATAACAAGCTAAAGATGGCCACACAATGCTGGACAGCAGCTTCTAAGGCTAATAAGATACTAGCACGTATTAAAAGAGGCATTGATGCAAGGGAGGAATGAATAATTCTGTCACCATATAAATCCCTGGAAAGACCTTAACTAGAGTATGGAGTACAGTTCTGTGGACCAATCTAAAATAAAAAGACATTGCAGAAAAAGTTCAGAGAAGGGCCACAAAACTAATAAAGGGAATGGAAAATGTATGCTATGAGGAGAGGCTAGCCAAACTGGGTTTGTTTTCTCTAGAAAAAAGGTGCTTAAGAGGGATATAAATTCATGGATATGATTTCTTGTTTTAAATGGGTCACCTTTTGTTAATGGGATTAAATGATCTTTAGGGGGCTTAGGCCTCCGTGCCCTTCTTGAAGATGATGTTTGAGGATGTGGAAGGGGAGGAGGAGGAGTACCCTAAGGTGTAGGTGATGGAGGAGCCAGGTGTAGGAGACTGAGAGGCCCTGGGGGTTATGCAGGAGCTTCAGAAGGGTCTGAGGGAACTGGTGCAGTTTGTCCTTCCTGATGCACTTATAGCTCCATTAGCTCCTTCATTTTCTGCATGTTCTCCATGACAAGGAGTTGAAGCTCATAAATCACTGTGTTATAAAACTGTCTGGAGGTGATATTTTGTTGCTCACTAGCCTCCCTGGAGGCTCTAAAATCTTCAGTAATTCAAACTCTGAGATTGTGCAAGGTCTTCGGGATCTTCTGTAGGCCAAGCAGCAGGAGTGGAGGATGAATCTTGAGCAGGGAAGTTGTCCTCCATATCTGAGGGCCCATAATGTTCTTGGGAGTATGCAGGGGGTTCATCCGGTGAGAGGAGCGGAGGTGAGTCACATTTGGTGCAACATGTAGAGCAAGGTGGATGCTCATCGTCTGTCTTCTTATGTCTTGAGGGGCTAGTTGAGATTTGACTCTTGGGTGGAGTTGCCCATCTTTCCTCCTCCCTTAATCTTGCCCTAGACTCCACTGAAGAAATATAGGTGTTAAAAAATTAGAAAAGATAAAAAATTAATTATCAATAAACTTGTATACATGTAACAAATAGTGAGTGTATAAACTCTTCAGCTAATTAATATGGTTTCATCTTATAAGTTATAAATCGCTATCATCTGACTCTCCCCTTAAGGGCTAAAACAGTAGGTGTAGCATGGTACTCTTCCCAGAGCATATATGTAAATAAATAGACTTGTGTGACATTATGCATGCACTTTTATTATGGAGCTGTTTGGGTGAGGTATAGGGCAATGCAGTTATGGTTTTTAAATAGTAAAAACTTTAATACCTACTGTTGTATTTATGATCTCTGTATCTTTTCTCTTGGAAAAGTTGTGGAAAGAGAGGTTAACAAGCCCGCAAGTTGTTCCTATGGTTGCTGCTGTGAAAGGAGAAGGTGAGTATGCTGATTGGCTGCTGGAGCTGTCACTCAAGGTTAGGCTTCCCTGGTTGGTGCAGCTGGAGGTGTGATGGTCTTTGCTTAATCCAACAGAGAGTGTTGAAAAATGAAAGAACGTTTGAAAGCAGGCAGGGAGGCCCATTTATCAAGCTCCGAATGGAACTTGAGGGCCCGTGTTTCTGGCGAGTCTTCAGAGATCGCCACAATTCAACCCAATCAAGTATGATCAGGTTGATTGACACCCCCCTGCTGTCGGCCGATTGGCCGCAAATCTGCAGGAGGGCGGCATTGCACCAGCAGCTCACCAGATCTTCTCTAATGATGCTCAGCAGTGTAGGAACAGCTGCATTGGTGGTGTGTCAGACCACTATACCAGGGCTGATGCGGGAGGGCCTTGGTTTAAGGGTTAATAGGTAGTTTATGGGTGTTAGTGTACTTTGTAACACTTTAGTTATGAGTTTTGTAAAACATTTTTGTTACACAAAATCCATAACTAATGCTCTCAGAATGTACGTGTCGGTACAGGCTGTAACGTATTTTAGCCTCACCGCACAACCTATAATACCAGCGCTATGGAAATCTCACGCAAAAAACATTATTATTTTTTTGAGTGCGGGATTGATGTTGCGTTACAGGCTATAGTTATACCGACACGACTCGTAATGGCTGTGTTGCTGTTTTTACTCTGAAATGGCCATTTTTTCAGCGTTAAAACCGTAACGCACAACTCCTAATCTAGCTGAATGTAATGTACATTCACTAATAAAGGGACAGTAAACACCAGAATTTTTGTTGTTTAAAAAGGTAGATAATCCCTTTATTACCCATTCCCCAATTTTGCATAACCAACACAGTTATAATAATATACTTTTTACCTCTGTGATTACCTTGTATCTATGCCTATGCAAACTGCCCCCTGATTTCAGTTCTTTTGACAGACTTGGATTTTTAGCCAATCAAAGCTGGCTTCTAGGAGCTTCCCGTGCCTGAGCTCAATGTTATCTATATGAAACACATGAACTAACGCCCTCTAGTGGTGAAAAATGTAAAAATGCTTTCAAATTAGAGGCTGTCTTCAAGGTCTAAGAAATTAGCACATGAACCTCCTAGATTTAGCTTTCAACTAAGAATACCAAGAGAACAAAGCAAAATTGGTAATAAAAGTAAATCGGAAAGTTGTTTAACATTGCATGCCCTAGTTATCCGCTAATTTAGCAGGAGTGCATATCACTTATACAGTGGGTTTGGTGAGTTTCACTGACACAGCAACATGATGCACAGTGATTGATTTGATCACAATACAAGAGCTGCTTGACATCTGTATTCTGGTGGGCCACAGCAAATTAGACCAGTAAAAGTAAAAGTGTTTTTTAAGTGGTGGGATGGAAATATATTTTTTTGCAAATTTTGAAACCAAAATGACAATTTTAAATATTTTGATGTGCATTTTGCATGTAGATGTTTTGCAAAACAGTGTTTAATTTCCAATGTGTACAATGCTTATAAAATAACTCTAATCATACCTATGTCTGCTATAAATATTTTAAATTGGTATAGAATGTGCTCCTGCTGCCCCCACTGACAAAACAAGGAAGTAACAGACAAGTTTTTGTCACAGTGCTGGGAGCTCTTTGTCACTGTGTCTCTTGCACAGTAATACATTGCAGTGTCTTCAGTTTTTGTATTTTTCATTTGAAGTTGTGCTATGTTTTTATTGTTGTCTCTTGTGATAATAAATCTTCCTTTAACTGATTCATCATACTCTATATCACCCCCGCCGCCACTAATATAAGCCACCCACTGTAATCCTTTACCAGGAGCCTGTCTAACCCAGCTCATGTAATAATCACTGAAAGTGAATCCAGAGGCTGTACATGAAATTGTGTGAGAGCCTCCTGGCTTTATCACCACAGAATCTGACTGCAGAAGTTTAACATCAGAAAGAACCCCTGAAAGAAAAAGATTAAAGATAAATGAAGTTTTATTTTTATATTACCTATTATAAATAACAATCTCTTATGATTTCATGATAATTTATTAACCTACTTATATCCTACCTGTGACATATGACAGTGATATGAACAGCCCCAGAAGTGTTTTCATGTCTGCTGAGATGTTTATGTAATATGTAAAATATAGTTAATTGTTTGCTCCAACATAGGAAACACTTCCCTTTCTTTATTTGAAGGTTAGAGAATCAGTTTTATAAACAGGAAATTTGGTTATGTTATTTGCATCTTGTTCATTAAATACATATATACAGGGTGTGCATAATATTATATAGCTTCTTTACCAAGTGCAATTTAGAACATTTTAACCTACATGAGCAGTCATATTTTTTTATTTTCTTTCAGTTGTTAGCATATTATATTATATTATATTATATTATATTATATATATATATATATATATATATATATATATATATATATATATATATATATATATATATATATATATATATACATACTATTGTAGTAATTTGTGCTTAAAAATCTGTCTAATTTGTGAACATTACAATTAGGCTATGGATTTCCTAAATGTACTAACATTAGATCTACACCAAATATATGAGTCACCAGAATCCAGTACTGTAATTAACAATTATATACAAACAAATTAAGAAAATATAACACTTTGAACATACAATTAATTTAAAACAAATTAACATGTTGTATTAAATATATGTTAAACGTATATATGTATCCCCAGAATTATCTACTTTGTCTCCAATAGGTAACAATTCAGTTTTGAACACTTACATCATATATACATTTTTAATTTCACAGGGAATTCTACTTCTCATCCCAATAGATAATGTGCCTCACAAAGATACAGTGTAATACTGCCAGAGGCATAGAAGACAGTAATCAGCACCAGTGACTTTTGAACATAGCTAGGAGATACAAATATTTATATAGCTTATGTTTCCTCATGCCCCACAGTGGTTAAAGGGACAGTTTACTAGATTTTTTTTATTGTTTAAAAGATAGATAATCCCTTTACTACTCATTCCCCAGTCTTGCACAACCAACATTGTTATATTAATATACTTTATAACCTCTAACTCTCTGCGTGTTTCTAAACTCCGCACTTATTTCAGTGCATTTTATTAGTTTTTTTACAGCCAGACAGTTCTAGTCTATGTGTTCCATTTTGATAACATTGTTCTCACTCCTGTGGAGTTATGCAGAAACCAGCAGTAATTGGCTAAAATGCAAGTATGTAAAAAGCAATGCGATAAGGAGGCAGTCTGCAGAGGATTAGATACAAGGTAGTAACATATATACATATAGATATAAATATACTATCATAGATAGAAATATACTGATAGGAATGTACAAAATGCTTAACCATTTATTGCCAACATCCAGAAACAACAGATGATATACTGTATGTAAAGTTAGGGATTATATGATATAAATATACTGATAGGAATTTACAAAATGCTTAACCATTTATTGCCAACATCCGGAAACAACAGATGATATACTGTATGTAATGTGAGGGATTATAAAATACAAATATACTGATAGGAAAATACAAAATGTTTAACCATTTATTGCCAGCATCCAGAAACAACAGATGATATACTGTATGTAATGTGAGGGATTGCTTTATTAAAGACATATTAAAGAAACATAAAACCTTTTTTTTTTTGTCATGTAGACTGAATGTTCTTAAATAAAAGTCGAATACATCTTCTTTTTCAGTATTTTATAGTTTTCTCAATAAATATAATTAAGCCCCCTTCTTGTTCAGTATGCAAGACGTATAATCTTCTCTGCCTAGATAGTGAAGCAGCATCACACAAAACCTTCAGCGCAGGTGCAGTTCTCCGCTTTCATTTGCACTTGTGACATCACCAGCTGTCAGTCACAGAGACGCACAGTGTCTGACATTTGCAAATCCTGACGGCAAATTGAGGAATGCATCCTTTAGTTTTTTGATCATATAATACAATTAAGTTGTTACGAATACCTCAGGATTTAGCTGCTAAGGGGTTCATTCTGTTTAGCCTGTGAGCTAACAAACATTTATTTTTTCAAAAAAAGAACTGTGTCCTGGGTTTGTTCGTGTTTTCTTTGAAGTGCCAGGAGCTTCATAAATACTTTGTAGTACACACAGAAGAGGCCTTTATGGCTCAAACTGTCAGCAGAGGGCAAGACAGTGCCTCAGTCATAAAAACTGATAAGGTCAATAAAGGGACATGGGTATAATGTATATCTGTGTTTAAAACTGGTATGACATTAAATGAAGGGAAATATGACAACCATGTCATATTTGATATCAAATTGATTCTCCCAATGAAACTAAGAGAGTGCCTGCCTACTTATATGAAAATAGATTTACCTAGCAGAAATGATTATGTGTTCTATAAGTTCAGGCAAAGAATGATAGTTTATTGAAGGTCATAAAAGATAAGGGGTTTCTTAGCCCCTGCCCAGGAAGGTGTGGTCAGGCAACTTGATCTATGGAAAATATGTATAAGAATCTTGTTTTTTAACTATAAGATTGTTCATTCTACAAGGGAGGCTTCCACAGCGTGAGTGACCATTTTCTCTTGCCCATCTCCCTGGGGGCAGACTTATAAGCTAGGAAAGTATTAGGTCTGTTATTTTCTTCATTTTATTTTAACCTTTGCTGTGTGTAATTGTATTTGTAACAACTTTTTATTAATAATGCATTGTGCATAATATTTTTGGCATAATAATTAATTGGCCTTTGTCTAATAATTGCACCTTGTTACTGAAAGGACTGGAGTATTAGAACTGTATATTTTAGGTTATTTTTTGCTAAATTGTATTCTGAGAGTTTAGGTGTAAGTCTGGGTCTTTCCTTAGGATTTCCCCTTTAATAAATCATAGGTGGTGGCTGCATAGTTAGTTTAGTGTGGGTGGCATTAAATGGGAGTTTTGAGCATTTCTTTTAAGTCTAGTACAGACTAGAGAGTGTTGTTAACCCTTGCAACCACTGAACTAAATCACAAGCTTGCCTGGTGTGGCTAGATTGTGACATATTAGTGACAGTAGACAGTAGAAGGGGTCTGATAACCCTTTTTGTGCCAAATAAGTGACTGGCACAGGGTTGGATAACCTTGGTAGTATATCATATTGTGATGTGTAATAAAAAATAAAAATCTTGAAATCACACGTAAAAATAACAAACTGACACATCAAAACGCCATTCTAAACCCCTAATCCACCCCCCCCCCACTTTGCAATGTCTAAAAAAAATGTATTAACCCCTAATCCGCCATCCCCCACATCGCAAAGTATCTAATTACACTATTAACCCCTAAACCGCCGACCACCCACAACGCAAAGTATCTAATTACACTATTAACCCCTAAACCACCAACCCCTCACAACGCAAAGTATCTAATTACACTATTACCCCTAAACCGCCAACCCCCCACAAGACAAAGTATCTAATTACACTATTAAACCCTAAACCGTCAACTCCCCACAACGCAAAGTATTAACCTAGCAACAAAGCCCCCTAACCTAACACCCCCTAACTTAACCCTAATAAGCACTTACATAAAATAAAAAAATACTAATTAAATAAAAAATTAATAAAAAATTACAAAAATAAAAAACATAAATTACTAAAAAAAACATTACCAAAAATAAACTAACATTACATAAAAAAACTAACATTACATAAAAAAACTAACATTACAGAAAATAACAAACAAAATTATCTAAAATAAAAAAACATATTCCTAATCTAATATCCCCTTAAAAAACAAAACACCCCAAAATAAAAAATAAAAACTAATCTATAAATAACTTACCTATAGCCCTTCAAAAGTACCCCTTAACATTACAACCCACCAAAATAAAAAAAATGTTACTAAAAAAAATAATAATCTACCTTTGCCCCTAAAAGGGATTTAGGCGTGGAGCGGTCGTCGGCGGTGGTCATCGGTGACACGAAGGTCCTCTTCATTCGATCGTCCACCGAACACTGAAGATTGAATGCAAGGTACTACTTTTATATTGGGGTACCTTTGCATTCCTATTGGCTAAAAAATTCAAACCAGCCAATAGGATTAGAGCTGCTTACATCATATTGGCTGATTTGATTGAAGATGGACCCGTGATGGATGATGATGAAGTCGCCTGGATGAAAACCTTTTGCCGCCGGGAAGAAGGTGGATTGTCGGACTTCAGCAATGGTGAGTACCGATATTGAGGTTAGTGTTATTTTTTTTTTTTTTGGTGGGGGGGTGTTTTTTTAATTTAGATTAGGGCTTTCTTATTTTATGGCTGTAAAAGAGCTGAATGTCCTTTTTTTTTTATTTTTTTTTATTTTCACATACATTTTATTCTCTGCAGTAGGTACACATGACAACAAGTCATTTGGAACACATTAAACCATTCACTACCGGGAATTTTGGAGAAAAGCTTGCTCAAAGTACCACAGAAGTAGAGCTTTTGATTTTTTGATTTACCTATAAAAACTATATATATATTTAAAGTAGACAACCCAAGGTATTGTAAACACACAAAGATGAACAGTGGCACTACTTAGACTTTTCCTCTTGTAATGAGTCAAAATCAGAGGTAAGAGTTAGATTAATTCTACAGTATGTTAGAGGAAATGGTGCTTGTGCACAAATATAAATATATACACAAAGGAAGAATGGTATAAAGGATACCAGACTACCCAAAGTATGCACTTGCAGCACTCTAGGTCTGAACTAAAGATTGGGATTCCGTAGCAGGATATTAAAATATAACTTTTATTGGTATTAAAGTTAAAAAAACAAAATTTGTTTGGTTAATACACACACGATTAAAATTTGCTCCAGTTCTTGAATCAGTATAATGAGTTACACATTAGATCACTATTCATGATAATTCGGCCTGAATAAATTCACTAGTTATAGTGATCTAAATAGTTCAGTAAATCAACTTGGTAATGGTTACCATCAGAGTGTTCATCTAAATAGTAGAGCTTATATATAAATTCTAGTCAAGGTTGTGTACTCTTAGCTAAATAAACTCCTGCTATCATCATTCAATATAATGGATGACAGCAGAGTAGAGATTATTAATAATAATTATTATCCACGAATAGGGGTACTGGTGAATTAAATATTCACAAAAACGAGGGTTTGATCAGTTGTAACCTGGGTTATAATTTTAACCTGTATATTGGTATAAATAGTAATGTGTGCGTGCTTGGTGCTACTGTAGTTTTCAAAATTTCATTTGGTATATATTCCTAAAAATTGGAATACAGTTATAATCACAATGAGCCTAGTTCTGTGTAGCCCAGACCTCTGATCTGGCCACTTTGGGTCACTTAAAGTTATTAAATAGTTAGATTCTGATTAGTCCATATAGTAATTGCTGTAAAAGTTACTATGGCTTATGTTAATCCACCTTTATAAATTTTAGGCGTATGTTTCATAGAAAACTAAATCTACTATCCCGGCGACTCCCAGATTTGTATCAATTGACAAGTGTCCCAAAGTTTATTAACAGTGCCAAAAGTTATTATTATTCTGATCCAGTGTGTGGAAATTGAAATTAGGTGCCCTTTGGCACAGCCACTGTTATGGTAACAAGTCTTACAATTATCAGTCCTCAGTTTGTAACATTCTTCTCATAGGGCATATATACACTGGGTTTTATAACTACAGTTAAATTTGGTATACCCACTTTCAATAAATGTTTCTTATGATTTAGTTTCAATTAAATAACCGTGTTATAATATCAATTAATTTCGAAAACTCTGAAAGCTGTGTTCAAAGTTAAAGCTCAGTCTGGCACAACCCAGATTATAAATATAGAGTTAACGGTCCATTAGACGTAATGAATATCTGTCTGTTTTTTGTTTAATTCGCAACTATGTTGCAGTTTGATATATATGTTTCGGTTTAAGCGCTATGTGGTACAGCTAATGCTGTCACTATCGGTCAGTGTCAACCGCACTCATATGTTTGTAAGGTCTTACAATGCACGCACATTCACACACTAGTTAGATAGTTTAAGTTAAAACTGGCACAACCCAGTTATTATAGTAATATCCACAATGTGGCATATAATTTTTCAAAAAACTTAGTTAACTATTAATGAAATAAAGTCTGGCACAACCCAGGCTATATGGTATTAGCTCTTTATTGTATATATAATAAGAAAGATTTTTCTATAAACACCATGTAGCAGTCCCTATTAGGTACCCTGACCAAATAGGTCAAATAACAATGTTATAGCTCTATAGTTGCGGTAACCCTTTGCTCCACATGATTTTAGCGATACTGGGCTAGTTTAAAATACATAGAAAATAGAGCGTGAACGAGTTCAACACTCTCCCCTGACGCGTTTCGCCCGATTGGGCTTTATCAAAGGCAGCGAGCCGCCGTGTTTGTGGGGATATATACCCTGTGGGACCGGAAGTCCCGCCCCCGCTCCACTCTGATAGGTATTCTAATTGGTTCTGAGTGAATTGACAGACAGCTATTTGCTCTAATCGTAAAGTCATGTTTACGGACCTGCATGAGTCATACTCATGGGTACTGCGATTGGTTCTGACTAAATTGATAGACAGTTGATTACTCCAAAAGCACAGTAATGTCTACAATACTACATGGCCCGTATTGTGAAGGAGGATATTTATATTGTATACATTATCGTAAGAAGATTTGACAATAATAAACTGACTCTCAAATATTTATATCAAACCATTATTAATACAAATAGGATATTCGTTATAGGATATTGATCATCGGAATTCCTAAGATTCAATGCGCTAAAAATAATAATGATAATAACTCTGGGGTACCATACAGTCTCAAATTTTGTGGATATCATAAATCTGTAATTATGTTAACAAATGTTCCTGTAATTGTAGTCCACATGATAAACTCTATGTCATCATTAAGTATGAAATACTTGAATCTACATTTGCTCTTAGACCACCATAATTTTGGTTCAGTATTTTAACCTATTTACTATTCATTATTTAAGCAATTACGTTCAAATGCTCACTGGAGCGTTGCTTCAAAAGCATTATAGATTAGTATACCAGAATTAGTTTCTGCAGCTATTTTTATATAAGCAACTGCTGGTTCAATTTTCAAAATTAGTTTATTCCAAGGGGGAATAAAATGAAAGTGTTGTGTGTAAAACATCTATTCAATTGTTGTATGTGTACTGTCTTCCTTACACCTGAATCAAAGTGACATATGTACTTCTTCTAATAAACTTTTATTTGACTGGAATATGCTATGTTATTTGTGTACAAACAAACATGTGAATGTTGTGGGGCAGTGAAGAGATGGGAAAAGGAGGTGACAAGGAGGTGACAAGGGAATAAGTGTGATAGGAGTGAAAGAAGGTGTTTATAAGAGTTTAATTATATTTAAAAGTGTTGCTAGGGGTGCTAGAAAAAGAAATATAAAACTCAAAAATTATTAGATTTCAAAACCAGAATCACTTATATATGTGAGTATGTCATGGGAGTGGATGTCATTTATTCCCTTGTGAGGATTTGATAAATATCGTTCGATGCTTAACTTATTTATCATATAAGTTATAATATAGTTTATTGTAATAAACATCAACCTCACTATGATTTGGGGGAAATGGCAATGTTAGCTATTAGATCATATACTGTTATATAAATGTACAAAATGAGACTAGGTACTGTATCAATATTTTATCAATATTTTAGCAGATCTCCTAATATTGCCCTGTCTGGTGTTTTCATTAGGGACTATCAATAGTTGATCATTTGATTCTAGGTATGTTCATATGATCCTCATAGAGATAATACTCTCTATATTAAAATGAGACTTTTATAGAGTTGGATATCATTCTATGATTTTATCTTGTTTTATAATCATGAGTTTTTGTAAAGACAGAAAAAATCCTGTTTTCATAGGTAAATTTGTACGTTTGGCCTTGTTCTTTCTTGTCCTTTATTGGAAGAGTTTATTGTTCTCTTTGTGATTATCCTTAGACATAAAGATTATTTTATCTTATTCTTTCTTTTGTCAGGTTAAGAGATTATTCTACTGATAATTACAGATAAACATACAGGTTGTTCTGTTCGTTAAGACCCCAAGGTTGGACCGAATTTAATAAATAGATCCATCGGCTTTCAGATTTCAATAGTGCCGTTTCAAGGTTCTGTTCGTTAAGACCCCAAGGTTGGACCGAATTTAATAAATAGATCCATCGGCTTTCAGATTTCAATAGTGCCGTTTCAAGGTTCTGTTCATTAAGACCCCAAGGTTGGACCGAATTTAATAAATAGATCCATCGGCTTTCAGATTTCAATAGTGCCGTTTCAACTAAAAAGAACGGCTGACTTAAATGAGATTTTCGAAGGAGATAACACTGCAGGGAGCACTACTACAGCAACGACACTAGATGGGGCGCTTAAAGATGTTCATAGAACTATGTATCGCCAAGATAAAGTATGGTGGAACCGCCACTTTTTTGAAAAGTACATTGAAAGAAAATTGATACCTAGAGGGCTTAGAATTCAGCTCTTCCCGGCCTTTGAGTTCAAAAATCCAGCTCTTACCACTGAATGGGAAGAAGCCTTATCTGAGTGTTCAGCAAAACTCATGGGCATACTTGTTAAACATGATAAATCAGAGTATGAACTATTAGAAACAAAAATCAAAGAACAAAATGAGGTTTTAAAAAAATTTGAACACCTCAAAGACTTCAACCAACTGTATAAATCCTATCAGCAGGAACTTGATAAATATGAACTCGAACTTAAAACTACAAAACAGGGAAAGTTAAATAGAGATATCAGTGACTTCAATAATAATAGAGTCTACAAATGGCGAAAGAATGGCTTCTATAGAAACAATATCAACAACAGGAACCCCAAAGTGAACATAATCGAAAGTGACATCTCTGACACTGATGGCGAGGAAGGAAGTTCTACAAACCACCAATCTAATAATGAAGAACCCCCTAAGCCTACATCCACGATTACATCAAGATCCTCTAGTAGGAATAAAAGAAAGGATTTTTTAGATGTAGGAGAACAGGGAGGAGGACACGCAGAGGCAGGGGGCGCAAACAAAAAACCATCGAGGGGACGAACGAGACCATACAAAGACAACCAGGGACCCTGGAGATCACAGAGAAGGGATCAGAGCCCATTCTCCCAGATTCGTCTGAATCATTGAGAGTAATAAACTTATCAAATATACAACTTGAACCTGAACACATGTCAGTACTCTCAAAAGGCCTGTCATTCTGCCCCTCCAACAATGTTGATAAATTTGAGACTGTCAAAGATATTCAGTTATATATAAGGAAACTACTTCTGAAAAAACATTTTTCTCATAACTCTAACCCAGATGGTTGGTCTGAAGAAGAGCTTAGCAGCCTCAGAGATCTAGAAAATTTATTAACTGAATCAGAACCACAAACTCCAGTAAAATGGAGGGATAAACTCAATAACAAATCAACTTTTGTACCAAAATTTGTGAACTCTCCACAGATTGAAATATTCAAAGATTTAGTGTGTCGAGATGTAACATCACTACAAATAATACCTTCACAATATAACTTAACTTACAAAGAACATATGGCTATCCAGGAAATGAAGCAATGGGATCAAGTTGTGATAAGAGGCTCTGACAAGGGTGGCAATATAGTAATTTGGCCATTAGATATGTATCTGAGAGAAGCTGCAAAGCAATTAAAGGACAAATCCTGTTATACCAAACTGCTCTTCAATCCAATGGATGGATACATGAAAATCTATACCAATTTAATAAATAGAGCCCACAATGAAGGGATAATTACTATCAAGGAAAAGAAGTTCCTTACGGTCAACAATCCTAAAATCGCCACCTTTTATATGTTACCAAAAATCCACAAAAATGCCGAAGTACCACCAGGACGCCCAATTGTTTCTGGGATTGGATGTTTAACAGAAAAGGCGAGTGAGTACATAGATCATAGACTACGACACTACGTAGAGGAACTGCCTTCATATGTACAGGATACAATGCAAGTCCTACAAAGACTTGAACATTTGACACTGAATGATACAACATGGCTGGTAACCACGGATGTGGAATCCCTCTACACATCTATAAACCATGAACAAGGCTTACAAGCTGTAAAATACTTCTTGGACAAAAACTCGGAAGAAGGCGAGGAACATGATTACTTCGTCCTTAAACTACTTAGGATGGTACTGAGTTACAACTTTTTTACATTTGACAGCCAATTCTACCTACAGACCCGGGGAACAGCTATGGGCACTACGTGTGCACCTACATATGCCAACTTGTTCCTCGGGTGGTGGGAAACTGAATATGTATTTACGGAACAGAATCAGAAATATACGGATCTAATACCTTTATGGATTAGATTCATAGATGATATCTTCTTTATATGGGAAGGCACTCATTTGGAGTTACAAGAATTTCTTGGTCATCTGAATAACAATCGACTTAACATTAAATTAACTCATGAGGAGAGTCTGACACAGATTAACTTTCTGGACATTACCATCCGCAAGAACAGAGATGGGGTCATTAGCACTGATCTGTTTAGAAAACCTACTGCGACCAACAGCTTATTACATAGCACTAGTGCACATGCCCCAGGCACAATGAGAAGCCTTCCAACAGGGGAATTCCTGAGACTTCGCAGAAATTGCTCAGAAGCTCAAACTTTTGAATTGAGAGCATTAGATCTGGAAGAAAGATTACTGAAAAGAGGCTACAGTAAAAGATCGATCAAAAAGGCCAAACAGAGAGCCCGTCTAACACCACGCCAAAATTTACTTCATAAAAGACAGAAAAAAACTAACTCTCAAATCCCCAGATTAATTCTGACTCACAATACTCAAACTCCACAAATTGTGAACATAATTAAGAAACATTGGAATATTCTAATGACTGACCCTTTATTGAAAACCATTTTGGGTCCAAGCCCCTCATTTGGATTTAGGAGGACTAAAAACATCAAAGATATTGTGACCAGTAGTCATTTCCAAAGGAAAAAGACCACCTCAGCATTCAACCCGGGAGCTCACAAATGTGGGAATTGCAGCACGTGCAAATTTATGAAAAACACTACTGGGATTAAAGATAGATTTGGAAAAAATCATAAAATCAAACGATACATAAGTTGCAATACTGAAAGTGTAATCTATGTACTCCAATGCACTTGCAACCTATATTATGTCGGAATGACAACTAGGAAACTAAGAGTAAGACTTCAGGAACATTTAAGGAACATCAAAAATGCAGCCAAAGATAAAGAAGAATTAAAGACCTTAACTAGTGTAGCTGCACACTTCCTAAGACATCACAACTCAAACCAAAGAGATTTACAATGCTGGGGTATTGAGAAAGTCAGCCTAGGGTTCAGAGGAGGGGACCTTGAAACGGCACTATTGAAATCTGAAAGCCGATGGATCTATTTATTAAATTCGGTCCAACCTTGGGGTCTTAACGAACAGAACAACCTGTATGTTTATCTGTAATTATCAGTAGAATAATCTCTTAACCTGACAAAAGAAAGAATAAGATAAAATAATCTTTATGTCTAAGGATAATCACGAAGAGAACAATAAACTCTTCCAATAAAGGACAAGAAAGAACAAGGCCAAACGTACAAATTTACCTATGAAAACAGGATTTTTTCTGTCTTTACAAAAACTCATGATTATAAAACAAGATAAAATCATAGAATGATATCCAACTCTATAAAAGTCTCATTTTAATATAGAGAGTATTATCTCTATGAGGATCATATGAACATACCTAGAATCAAATGATCAACTATTGATAGTCCCTAATGAAAACACCAGACAGGGCAATATTAGGAGATCTGCTAAAATATTGATAAAATATTGATACAGTACCTAGTCTCATTTTGTACATTTATATAACAGTATATGATCTAATAGCTAACATTGCCATTTCCCCCAAATCATAGTGAGGTTGATGTTTATTACAATAAACTATATTATAACTTATATGATAAATAAGTTAAGCATCGAACGATATTTATCAAATCCTCACAAGGGAATAAATGACATCCACTCCCATGACATACTCACATATATAAGTGATTCTGGTTTTGAAATCTAATAATTTTTGAGTTTTATATTTCTTTTTCTAGCACCCCTAGCAACACTTTTAAATATAATTAAACTCTTATAAACACCTTCTTTCACTCCTATCACACTTATTCCCTTGTCACCTCCTTGTCACCTCCTTTTCCCATCTCTTCACTGCCCCACAACATTCACATGTTTGTTTGTACACAAATAACATAGCATATTCCAGTCAAATAAAAGTTTATTAGAAGAAGTACACATGTCACTTTGATTCAGGTGTAAGGAAGACAGTACACATACAACAATTGAATAGATGTTTTACACACAACACTTTCATTTTATTCCCCCTTGGAATAAACTAATTTTGAAAATTGAACCAGCAGTTGCTTATATAAAAATAGCTGCAGAAACTAATTCTGGTATACTAATCTATAATGCTTTTGAAGCAACGCTCCAGTGAGCATTTGAACGTAATTGCTTAAATAATGAATAGTAAATAGGTTAAAATACTGAACCAAAATTATGGTGGTCTAAGAGCAAATGTAGATTCAAGTATTTCATACTTAATGATGACATAGAGTTTATCATGTGGACTACAATTACAGGAACATTTGTTAACATAATTACAGATTTATGATATCCACAAAATTTGAGACTGTATGGTACCCCAGAGTTATTATCATTATTATTTTTAGCGCATTGAATCTTAGGAATTCCGATGATCAATATCCTATAACGAATATCCTATTTGTATTAATAATGGTTTGATATAAATATTTGAGAGTCAGTTTATTATTGTCAAATCTTCTTACGATAATGTATACAATATAAATATCCTCCTTCACAATACGGGCCATGTAGTATTGTAGACGTTACTGTGCTATTGGAGTAATCAACTGTCTATCAATTTAGTCAGAACCAATCGCAGTACCCATGAGTATGACTCATGCAGGTCCGTAAACATGACTTTACGATTAGAGCAAATAGCTGTCTGTCAATTCACTCAGAACCAATTAGAATACCTATCAGAGTGGAGCGGGGGCGGGACTTCCGGTCCCACAGGGTATATATCCCCACAAACACGGCGGCTCGCTGCCTTTGATAAAGCCCAATCGGGCGAAACGCGTCAGGGGAGAGTGTTGAACTCGTTCACGCTCTATTTTCTATGTATTTTAAACTAGCCCAGTATCGCTAAAATCATGTGGAGCAAAGGGTTACCGCAACTATAGAGCTATAACATTGTTATTTGACCTATTTGGTCAGGGTACCTAATAGGGACTGCTACATGGTGTTTATAGAAAAATCTTTCTTATTATATATACAATAACGAGCTAATACCATATAGCCTGGGTTGTGCCAGACTTTATTTCATTAATAGTTAACTAAGTTTTTTGAAAAATTATATGCCACATTGTGGATATTACTATAATAACTGGGTTGTGCCAGTTTTAACTTAAACTATCTAACTAGTGTGTGAATGTGCGTGCATTGTAAGACCTTACAAACGTATGAGTGCGGTTGACACTGACCGATAGTGACAGCATTAGCTGTACCACATAGCGCTTAAACCGAAACATATATATCAAACTGCAACATAGTTGCGAATTAAACAAAAAACAGACAGATATTCATTACGTCTAATGGACCGTTAACTCTATATTTATAATCTGGGTTGTGCCAGACTGAGCTTTAACTTTGAACACAGCTTTCAGAGTTTTCGAAATTAATTGATATTATAACACGGTTATTTAATTGAAACTAAATCATAAGAAACATTTATTGAAAGTGGGTATACCAAATTTAACTGTAGTTATAAAACCCAGTGTATATATGCACTATGAGAAGAATGTTACAAACTGAGGACTGATAATTGTAAGACTTGTTACCATAACAGTGGCTGTGCCAAAGGGCACCTAATTTCAATTTCCACACACTGGATCAGAATAATAATAACTTTTGGCACTGTTAATAAACTTTGGGACACTTGTCAATTGATACAAATTTGGGAGTCGCCGGGATAGTAGATTTAGTTTTCTATGAAACATACGCCTAAAATTTATAAAGGTGGATTAACATAAGCCATAGTAACTTTTACAGCAATTACTATATGGACTAATCAGAATCTAACTATTTAATAACTTTAAGTGACCCAAAGTGGCCAGATCAGAGGTCTGGGCTACACAGAACTAGGCTTATTGTGATTATAACAGTAGCACCAAGCACGCACACATTACTATTTATACCAATATACAGGTTAAAATTATAACCCAGGTTACAACTGATCAAACCCTCGTTTTTGTGAATATTTAATTCACCAGTACCCCTATTCGTGGATAATAATTATTATTAATAATCTCTACTCTGCTGTCATCCATTATATTGAATGATGATAGCAGGAGTTTATTTAGCTAAGAGTACACAACCTTGACTAGAATTTATATATAAGCTCTACTATTTAGATGAACACTCTGATGGTAACCATTACCAAGTTGATTTACTGAACTATTTAGATCACTATAACTAGTGAATTTATTCAGGCCGAATTATCATGAATAGTGATCTAATGTGTAACTCATTATACTGATTCAAGAACTGGAGCAAATTTTAATCGTGTGTGTATTAACCAAACAAATTTTGTTTTTTTAACTTTAATACCAATAAAAGTTATATTTTAATATCCTGCTACGGAATCCCAATCTTTAGTTCAGACCTAGAGTGCTGCAAGTGCATACTTTGGGTAGTCTGGTATCCTTTATACCATTCTTCCTTTGTGTATAAACCCAAGGTATTGATCTAGGCCCATTTTGGTATACTTGATGCTACTATTTGGCCACCAGAATAACTTTTTCTCAAGCATTGGGTTTTGCACTGAAATTATTTACACACAACTACTGCAGTCATATCACAAATGGTTGTAAAAGTGTCTCTGGGATCCCATTTGTGCAGAAATAGCAGACATGCATGGGTTTGCCATTTCCTTTTATCATTTAGAATGCACACCTTGAAATTCCTGGCAGTCAAGGGGCTAGTCAGTTAGCCTGTAAGGTTAATTTTGATGCAGAGTAGATTTTTTTTTTTTTTTTTTTTTTCAACTGATATTTATTAAATTCAAGAAGTTGTACATAGTGGAAGTCGCAGCTTCCTATAGTAGTATACATACTCAGTTGGATTTTACATAAACAGATATACATCAGTTTACCTTAAACAATTAACTGTCGTAAATAAAAAGATAATTAGTTTTGAGAAAAGAGAAGAAAAAGAGGGGGAAAGAGAAGAGGTAATGGGTAAGGGGGGATGCCTGACAACCTATTTTGTTTGTTATATTTGCAGTCTTGTGATCTTGAAGGTTTAGTGTAAAGTTTGCGTGTTCACCCTAACATCTTGGAGATACTTAGTTGAGCCTGCTGTGTGTTACTCGGGAAGGCCTAAATTCTGCTTTTTTAGATATTGCTCCCAAAGGGAGGACATATCGCCATATACACCCATTTTGTCGAATTTGATGTAATGAAATTCCTCCAGGTCAAGAAATTCGTTGACTCTGTTAATCCAAAGTTGCAGAGTGGGGATCTCCCTGGATCTCCAGTTTCTGGCTAATAGGTATCTTACACTATTGGTCATTATATAAAAAAGTTTGAGTTCATGTTTAAGTTTAATTTTTGGGGGTTTGCTCAATAGCCAGATTACTGGGTCTAATGGAAATTGGGTCTGGAGTATGTTTTCTATTTCCCCGATAATTTGTCTCCAGTAATTTTGAACTACATTACACCACCACCACATATGGGCTAAATTTCCAGAACCGTGGCCACATCTCCAGCAACATTTAGAGTTTTTGCGGTAAAGATGGTTTAGCTTAAGTGGGGAAAGGTACCACCTATGAATTATTTTTAGATTAATCTCTTGCATGGAGAGTGAGATTGACGTCTTCGTAACATTTTGGAAGATCATGGCGCTTGTTTGCGGCAATATTACTATCCCTAATTCTTCTTCCCATTTTTCTAGGAAGGGGGGTATATAGCCGGGGGGGTTGTGTGTTAATATATGGTATATCGAGGAAAGAGTATGCGATAGCGGGGGGGTTTGGACGCACAGGCATTCAAAGTTGGTCAGAGGCCTAACCATGTTGTTGGAATGTTTGTGAGACATGACGAAGTGATGTACCCAGGTGTATAAGTACCAGTTTTGGAAGATGGCATATCCCTTGTCTATTAGGTCTATTTGAGGTAGGATTTTTTCGTTGGGCACTAGAAAGTGGATCGGGATGTCTCTATAGTATGGGTTGGGATTTTCCCTGATAGGCTGTTTCCCAATGGTCAGTTCTCCATGAGCTGAATGTCCTTTTAAGGGCAATACCCATACAAATGCCCTTTTCAGGGCAATGGGTAGATTAGGTTTCTTTTTTAGTTCGTTTTTTTTTATTTTGGGGGTTGGGTGGGGGTTGTAATGTTAGAGGATACTTTGGGGTTTTTTCAGGCCAAAAGAGCTGTTTCATTTAGGTCAATGCCCTATAAATGGACCTTTTAAAGGCTATTGGTATTTTATTGTTAGGATTTTCTTTTATTTTGGGGTGGCTTTTTTGTTTTAACAGGGGTATTAGAATAGGAATAACTTTTTTTATTTTGGATAACTTATTTTGATATTTTTTTGTAATGTTAAGTTTTTTAATTTTTTGTAATTGTTTATTATTTTTGAATGGAGATAGTATTTTTTATTTTATATAAGTGTATTGTAATTGGGGTTGAGTTATGGGGTGTTAGGTTAGGGGGCTTAGTTATTAGGTTAATATTTTCCTTTTTGGAGGTTTGGCAGTTTATAGGATAATAGTGTAATTAGATACTTTGCATTGTGGGGGGCTGGTGTGGGGGGTTGGCGGTTTAGGTGTTAATAGGTTAATTAAGTGTTTGCGTTGTGTGGGGTTGGCTGTTTAGGTGTTAATAGATTAATTAGATACTTTGCCATGTGGGGGGTTGGCAGTTTAGAGGTTAATATATTTATTAGGTAGTTTGCGATGTGGGCGGATGGCGGTTTAGGAGTTAATATGTTTATTAGGTAGTTTGCGATGTGGGGGGTTGGTGGATTAGGGGTTAATACTTTTATTAGTTATTGCAATGCGGGGGGGTGGCAGTTTAGGGGTTGATATTGCGCATGCGTTAGGTGTTTAAGGCTTCCAGGAAGTTACGGTACTTTTATACTCAGCACAAGGCTTGCTGCGCCTGCCTATGTGTGGCAAGGTGAAAATAGAGTAACATTTCTCCATTTTGCAAGCGTAAGTCCTTGCGCTGAATATGTGATACCGACTGGTGACACCGGTTCTATGTTAGTTTATAGGATTAACAACTGCGGTTGACAGGAATAATATTTGCAAGTAACTTGTATGCTGTGCCGTATATGTGATCGCTTGATTCAACAAAAAATTGCTGTCGCTGGGTACTGCTTCCGTCACTACATATGTGATTGCGCCCAACAAGCATTATTGTAAGGGACATATATATAAAATATATAATTGTAATATTTAAAGATCCCTATATAACTCTGTATCTTTATAAGAGAGACAAAATGGAAGATAAACCTCTTTGATATGCAATGAGATCTAAATAGATGAAAAGTTAAAACATGAATATATTTGTAATACAAGGATGTTAATGTATGGTATATTGCATGGTATATGTATTTTAGAATTTAATAAATACTGCTTGTATGCTTTATGTAAAACATTAAAGGAACATGAAAACTCATTAAATTATTTCATTATTCAGATAGAGTATGCAACTGAAAATAAATTTCAAAAGTTATATTAAGAATCCCCAAATTTTACCATCATGATTTATATAGAGGATACAATTTAAAAAAGTATTTAAATGTACTTTTATTATCTAATTTAAAGGGGCAGGAAACATCAAAAGTTTATTTGATTATTCAGATAGAACACTGGTTTTAAAACCTGTGCTCAGGCCTCCATATCCGGCCAGATTTTGAGGATATCTGAACTGGAGCAAAGGGCAAATAATCAGCTGACTAGTAAACAGGGTTATTTTACCTGCTCTTATCCAAGGTAATCCTGAAAACCTGGCCTGTTGGGGAAGACAGGTTTGAAAAATAGTGAGAAAGATAGGTTGACTTTGCCAACCACTTCAATAACAAAATCGACTCCATCAGAAATGAAATCAGCTCTCAACATAATTCCATTCTCTCACCCCCTCAAATGCTCTCAATCAACTACAACCCACATAACCTTAAATGTAGCTCATTCTCCCCTGTTACTGAGGAAGAAGTTTCAGCAGTTATACTGTGCTCTCACCTCACTACCTGTCCCCTTGACCCTACTCCCTCACAGCTACTCCCCTCCCTCTCTGCCATCTTTACCCCTATACTCACACACACTTTCAACCTCTCCCTCAGCACAGGTATATTTCCCTCATCGCTGAAACATGCACTGGTCACACCTATCCTTAAAAAACCTTCCCTTGATCCTACCTCCCCATCCAACTACCGCCCTATATCCCTCCTCCCTCTTGCATCAAAGCTTCTCAAAAAGCTAGCTTATGCACGCCTATCCCATTTCCTTACAATAAACTCCCTACTTGACCCATTGCAATCTGGATTTCGTCCCCATCACTCCACAGAGACAGCAATTGTTAAGGTTACCAATGACCTACTTACAGCAAAATCAAAAGGCCACTTCTCTCTGCTTATCCTCCTTGATCTGTCCACAGCCTTTGACACTGTTGACCACCCTCTCTTGCTCCAAACCCTCCAAATATGTGACACAGCCCTCTCGTGGCTCTCTTCCTACCTGTCAAACCGTACCTTTAGTGTAGCCTTCTCTGGGGCCTCCTCTGCCCCGTCACCACTTTCTGTCGGAGTACCGCAAGGCTCTGTCCTAGGTCCCCTTCACTTCTCAATCTACACGTCATCACTAGGTTCCCTAATAAAGTCCCACGGTTTACAATATCATTTGTATGCCGATGACACCCAAATCTACTTCTCTGCACTAGACCTTTCTCCTTCCTTGCTAACCCATGTCACTAACTGTCTTTCTCACATCTCCAACTGGATGTCCTCTCACTACCTCAAGCTAAATCTCTCCAAAACTGAGCTCCTTATTTTCCCCCTTCTTCTAAACTCTCCACCCCCAATCTCTCTTTAACTGTCAACAACTCCATCATTATCCCTACCCCGCATGCCCGATGTCTTGGGGTCACATTTGACTCAGATCTTTCTTTCACTCCTCACATTCAGTCATTGGCTAAAGCCTGCCACTTCCACTTTAAAAACATCTCTAAAATTAGACACTTCCTTACAAAAGACACAACTAAGATTTTAATCCACTCTTTCATTCTCTCCTGCCTCGATTACTGCAACTCTGTCCTCTCTGGTCTCTCCACCTACCGCCTAGCTCCTTTACAATCCATAATGAATGCCTCTGCCAGACTCATCTTCCTTACACATCGCTCTTCATCTGCTGCACCTCTCTGCCAATCTCTTCACTGGCTTCCTCTTGCCTCTAGGATCAAACACAAAATTCTCACTCTGACATACAAAGCCCTCAACTGCACTGCTCCCCCCTATATCTCAGACCTTGTCTCCAGATACTCTCCCTCCCGTCCCCTTCGCTCTGCTCACGACCTCCTACTCTCCTCCTCTCTTGTCACCTCATCACACTCTCATTTACAGGACTTCTCCAGACTGGCTCCCATCTTGTGGAACTCTCTGCCTCGCTACACAAGACTCTCTTCTAGTTTTGAAAGCTTCAAGTGCTCCCTAAAGACTCTACTGTTCAGGGATGCATACAACCTACGCTAATCTTTCTTTATAACAGTTCCTCTCCTACAATGCTATCCCTTGAACCCCCTTAGCATGTAAGCCTAACAGTCCAGCTGTTTGTTGATCACCTTCTGAAGAACTGACTACAACAGTGCAACTCTTGGCAGGGCCCTCTATCCATTTGATCCCTATAATTGTTTTGTTGTACTCCGTCTTTGTTAATAGCGCTGCGGAATCTGTTGGCGCTCTACAAATAACCGATAATAATAATAATAATAATAATGAGCATGCAATTTCAAACAACTTTTCAATTTACTTTTGTTATCTAACTTGCTTTGCTCCTTTTTATTGTTTATTGAAAAGCATATCTAGGTAGGTTAACAAGAAGCTAAGCACTACTGGGAGCTAGCTGCCTATTGGTGCTGCCCATTGGTGGCTTCACATACATTCTTCATGTCATTGGCTCACCTGATGTGTTCTGCTAGCTCCCAGTAGTGCTTTGCTGCTCTTTCAACAAAGAATACCAAGAGAATGAAGAACATTTGTTAATTAAAATAAATGTTAAAGTTGTTTAAAATGGTTTGGTCCATTTGAATCATGAAAGAAAGAAAACTGGGTTTGATGTCCCTTTAATTTTTTTTTCCAATTTACTTCTATTATCAAATTTGCTTCATTCTCTTGATATCCTTTTCTGGAGGAGCTTAATTTCACTAATGGTAGTTACATGAACACATAAGATCAGCCAATGTCAAGTGGCATATATGTGCAGCCACCAATCAGCAGCTAGATCTTAATTGTGCACTGCTACTCCTAAGCCTACCTAAGTATGTTTTTAACAAAGGATACATCGAAAATAACACAAATGAGATAATAAAAGTAAATTGGAAAGTCATTTAAAATTGCATGCTCGATTTGAATTATATATATATATATTTTTAATTTAACCCCTTAATGACCGCAGCACTTTTCCATTTTCTGTCCGTTTGGGACCAAGGCTATTTTTACATTTTTGCGGTGTTTGTGTTTAGCTGTAATTTTCCTCTTACTCATTTACTGTACCCACACATATTATATACCGTTTTTCTCGCCATTAAATGGACTTTCAAAAGATACCATTATTTTCATCATATCTTATAATTTACTATAAAAAAATTATAAAATATGAGGAAAAATTGAAAAAAAAACCACTTTTTCTAACTTTGACCCCCAAAATCTGTTACACATCTACAACCACCAAAAAACACCTATGCTAAATAGTTTCTAAATTTTGTCCTGAGTTTAGAAATACCCAATGTTTACATCTTCTTTGCTTTTTTTGTAAGTTATAGGGCCATAAATACAAGTAGCACTTTGCTATTTGCAAACCACTTTTTTTTCAAAATTAGCGCTAGTTACATTAGAACACTAATATCTTTCAAGAATCCCTGAATATCCCTTGACATGTATATATTTTTTTTTAGTAGACAACCCAAAGTATTGATCTAGGCCATTTTTGGTATATTTCATGCCACCATTTCACCGCCAAATGCGATCAAATAAAAAAAATCGTTCACTTTTTCACAATTTTTTTCACAAACTTTAGGTTTCTCACTGAAATTATTTACAAATAGTTTGTGCAATTATGGCACAAATGGTTGTAAATTCTTCTCTGTGATCCCCTTTGTTCAGAAATAGCAGACTTTTATGGCTTTGGTGTTGCTTTTTGGTAATTAGAATGCCACTAAATGCCACTGCGCACCACACGTGTATTATGCCCAGCAGTGAAGGGGTTAATTAGGGAGCATGTAGGGAGCTTGTAGGGTTAATTTTAGCTTTAGTGTAGTGTAGTAGACAACCCCAAGTATTGATCTAGGCCCATTTTGGTATATTTCATGCCACCATTTCACCGCCAAATGCGATCAAATAAAAAAAATCGTTCACTTTTTCACAATTTTTTTCACAAACTTTAGGTTTCTCACTGAAATTATTTACAAATAGCTTGTGCAGTTATGGCACAAATGGTTGTAAATGCTTCTCTGGGATCCCCTTTGTTCAGAAATAGCAGACATATATGACTTTGGCGTTGCTTTTTGGTATTTAGAAGGCCGCTAAATGCCGCTGCGCATCACATGTGTATTATGGCTAGCAGTGAAGGGGTTAATTAGGTAGCTTGTAGGGAGCTTGCAGGGTTAATATTAGATTTAGTGTAGAGCTCAGCCTCCCACCTGAAACATCAGACCCCCTGATCCCTCCCAAACAGCTCTCTTCCCTCCCCCACCCCACAATTGTCCCCGCCATCTTAAGTACTGGCAGAAAGTCTGCCAGTACTAAAATAAAAGCTATATATTTTTTTTTTAATGATTTTTAAGCATATTTACATATGCTGCTGTGTACTATCCCCCCTTAGCCCCCAACCTCACTGATCCCCCCCCCAAACAGCTCTATCCCCTCCCACTCTAACTTAATGGGCGCCATCTTGGGTACTGGCAGCTGTCTGCCAGTACCCAGTTTAGAAGAAAAAATTGTTTGTTTTTTTAATTTGTTGAAAGTTTAGCTTCCCCACACACAAACCAACCCCCCCACCCCTCCACGATCGCTTTTTGTGCTTTTGCACAAACAAGATTAGGCAGATTTTATGAAAAGATTTTCCGTAGTGTAACGGTTCCCACCCGCTCCCGCCCCGTGCACGCTCCCGCCCGCCACCCTCCGTGCACGCGTGCGCGCCCGTGCGCGCCCCCGACGGTCCCGCCCCCGATCCCGCCCCCCGTGACGTCACGCGCAACACCGATGGCCGCCCACCCGCCTCCCAATTCGGCTCCCACCCACCAACGATACCGGCCATCGATGTCCGGTGCAGAGAGGGCCACAGAGTGGCTCTCTCTGCATCGGATGGCCATGTGAGGTTATTGCAGGATGCCTCCATATCGAGGCATCACTGCAATAACCGGAAAGCAGCTGGAAGCGAGCAGGATCGCTTCCAGCTGCTTTCCACACCGAGGACGTGCAGGGTACGTCCTCAGGCGTTAACTGCCTTTTTTTTGAGGACGTACCCTGCACGTCCTCGGTCATTAAGGGGTTAATTTCCCTTTAATTATTTTTCTTCATATCTATTTTTTAATGTACCCCTATCTAGGCTCAGGAGCTTCTGATTGGTGTACATTTATGCCTCATGTTTTCGGCTCATCCAAGTGCATTGCTGTTTTTCAACAAAGGATAACATAAAAATAAGCTAATTAGATAGTAGAAGTAAATTTGAAAGTTATGTTAAATTGTTTTCTCTATCTGAACCATCAAGGAAAAAAAAAAATGCTTCATTTTCTTGCTATCCTTTTTTGAAAAAACAGCAATGCACATGAGTAAGACAATAACATGAGGTATATATGTGCAGCCACCAATCAGCAGCTTCTGAGCCTACCTAGGTATGCTTTTTGACAAAAAATACCTAGTGAGACAAATAAATTAGGTAATAGTAGTACATTTGAAAGTTGGTTAAAATGGCACGTTCTTTCTGAATCTATCTGAGTTGAAAGTAAACTATTTTCACTCTATCGGTAACCCGCGAGGGCAAAAGTCTGAAGTTATAAAGTCAGGGGCGTGTTCACGTATTCCCCCATAGAAGTCAAAGGTGAAAAATATGGTGAGAAAATGCAACACCCCACTCTCGCGCAAAGACGATCACACATTCTCATTTGCGCTAACCCGATCGCATATTCTAATATGTGCAAGCCCGATCACATATTCTAACTAAATCAGTCACTGGAATATGTCTTAAAATATACAAAGAATGTACAAATGGTCATAAGTTTAAAATATGGCAAGCCCAGCCTTTAATTGAACAAACACCAGTGGGTAATATAATTTCTTTCATGTAATTAGCAAGAGTCCATGAGCTAGTGACGTATGGGATATACATTCCTACCAGGAGGGGCAAAGTTTCCCAAACCTTAAAATGCCTATAAATACACCCCTCACCACACCCACAATTCAGTTTTACAAACTTTGCCTCCGATGGAGGTGGTGAAGTAAGTTTGTGCTAGATTCTACGTTGATATGCGCTCCGCAGCAAGTTGGAGCCCGGTTTTCCTCTCAGCATGCAGTGAATGTCAGAGGGATGTGAGGAGAGTATTGCCTATTTGAATGCAGTGATCTCCTTCTACGGGGTCTATTTCATAGGTTCTCTGTTATCGGTCGTAGAGATTCATCTCTTACCTCCCTTTTCAGATCGACGATATACTCTTATATATACCATTACCTCTGCTGATTCTCGTTTCAGTACTGGTTTGGCTTTCTACAAACATGTAGATGAGTGTCCTGGGGTAAGTAAATCTTATTTTCTGTGACACTCTAAGCTATGGTTGGGCACTTTGTTTATAAAGTTCTAAATATATGTATTCAAACATTTATTTGCCTTGACTCAGAATGTTCAACATTCCTTATTTTTCAGACAGTCAGTTTCATATTTGGGATAAATGCATTTGTTTCAATCATTTTTTCTTACCTTAAAAAATTTGACTTTTTCCCTGTGGGCTGTTAGGCTCGCGGGGGCAGAAAATGCTTCATTTTATTGCGTCATTCTTGGCGCAGACTTTTTTGGCGCAAAATTTTTTTTCTGTTTCCGGCGTCATACGTGTCGCCGGAAGTTGCGTCATTTTTTTACGTTTTTTTGCGTCAAAAATGTCGGCGTTCCGGATGTGGCGTCATTTTTGGCGCCAAAAGCATTTAGGCGCCAAATAATGTGGGCGTCTTTTTTGGCGCTAAAAAATATGGGCGTCATTTTTGTCTCCACATTATTTAAGTCTCATTATTTATTGCTTCTGGTTGCTAGAAGCTTGTTCTCTGGCATTTTTTTCCCATTCCTGAAACTGTCATTTAAGGAATTTGATCAATTTTGCTTTATATGTTGTTTTTTTCTTTTACATATTGCAAGATGTTCCACGTTGCAACTGAGTCAGAAGATACTTCAGGAAAATCACTGCCCAGTGCTGGAGCTACCAAGCTAAGTGTATCTGCTATAAACTTTTGGTATCTGTTTCTCCAGCTGTTGTTTGTATTGCATGTCATGACAAACTTATTAATGCAGATAAAATTTCCTTTAGTACTGTTACATTACCTGTTGCTGTTCCGTCAACATCTAATTTTCAGAGTGTTCCTGATAACATAAGAGATTTTATTTTTTAAATCCATTAAGAAGGCTATGTCTGTTATTTCTCCTTCTAGTTTACATAAAAGTCTTTTAAAACTTCTCTTTTTTCAGATGAATTTTTAAATGAACATCATCATTCTGATACTGATAATGGTTCTTCTGGTTCAGAGGTTTCTGTCTCAGAGGTTGATGCTGATAAATCTTTGTATTTGTTCAAGATGGAATTTATTCGTTCTTTACTTAAAGAAGTATTATTTGCATTAGAAATAGAGGATTCTGGTCCTCTTGATACTAAATGTAAACGTTTAAATAAGGTTTTTAAATCTCCTGTAGTTATTCCAGAAGTGTTTTATCTCCCTGATGTTATTTCTGAAGTAATTTCCAGGGAATGGAATAATTTGGGTAATTTATTTACTCCTTCTAGACGTTTAAGCAATTATATCCTGTGCCATCTGACAGATTAGAGTTTTTTGGGACAAAAATCCCTAAGGTTATGGGGCTGTCTCTACTCCTGCTAATGTACTACTATTCCTACGGCAGATAGTACTTCATTTAAGGATCCTTTAGATAGGAAAATTGAATCCTTTCTAAGAAAAGCTTACTTATGTTCAGGTAATCTTCTTAGACCTGCTATATTTTTAGCGGATGTTGCTGCAGCTTCAACTTTTTGGTTAGAAGCTTTAGCGCAACAAGTAACAGATCATAATTTTATAGCATTATTATTATTCTATAACATGCTAATAATTTTATTGGTGATACCATCTTTTGATATCATTAGAGTTGATGTCAGGTATATGTCTCTAGCTATTTTAGCTAGAAAAGCTTTATGGATTAAACTTGGAATGCTGATATGTCTTCTAAGTCAACTTTGCTTTCCCTTTCTTTCCAGGGTAAATAATCATTTTCGTTCCTTTCCTCACAACAAGGAACAAAAGCCTGATCCTTCATCCTCAGGAGCGGTATCAGTTTGGAAACTATTTCCAGTTTGGAATATATCCAAGCCTTATAGAAACCTATAGCCAGCTCCTAAGTACCTATGAAGGTGCGGCCCTTATTCCAGCTCAGCTGGTATGGGGCAGATTACGTTTTCTTCAAAGAAATTTGGATCAATTCCGTTCTCAATCTCTGGTTTCAGAACATTGTTTCAGAAAGGTACAGAATTGGCTTCAAGTTAAGGCCTCCTGCTAAGAGATTTTTTTCTTTCCCGTGTCCCAGTTAACACAGCAAAGGCTCAGCATTTCTGAAATGTGTTTCAGATCTAGAGTTGGCTGGAGTATTTATGCCAGTTCCAGTTCTGGAACAGGGGCTGGGGTTTTATTTTATCTCTTCATTGTACCAAAGAAGGTCAATTCCTTCAGACCAGTTCCGGATCTATCATTATTGAATCATTATGTTAGGATACCAACATTCAAGATGGTTACTGTAGGACTATCCTGCCTTTTGTTTAGCAAGGGCATTATATGTCTACAATAGATTTACAGGATGTGTATCTGCATATTCCGATTCATCCAGATCACTTTTAGTGTCTGAGATTCTCTTTTTAGACAAGCATTACCGGTTTTGTGGCTCTACCGTTTGGCCTAGCCTCAGTTCCAATAATTTTTTTCAAAGGTTCTCGGTGCCCTTCTTTCTGTAATCAGAGAACAGGGTTTTGGTATTTCCTTATTTGGACGATATCTTGGTACTTGCTCAGTCTTCTCATTTTCGAAGAATCTCATACGAATCGACTTGTGTTGTTTCTTCAAGTTCATGGTTGGAGGATCAATTTACCAATCAGTTCATTGATTCCTCAGACAAGGGTAACCTTTTTAGGTTTCTAGATAGATTCAGTGTCTATGACTCTGTCCTTGTCAGACAAGAGAAGTTTAACATTGATATCAGCTTGTCAAAACCTTCAGTCACAATCATTCCCTTTGGTAGCCTTATGCATGGAAATGTTGGGTCTTAAGACTGCCGCATCAGATGCGATCTCCTTTGCTCGTTTTCACATGCGACCTCTTCAGCTCTGTATGCTGAACCAATGGTACAGGGATTACTCAAGATATCTCAATTAATATCTTTAAACCGATTTTACGACACTCTCTGACATGGTGGACAGATCACCATCGTTTAGTTCAGGGGGCTTCTTTGTTCTTCCGACCTGGACTATAATCTCAACAGATGCAAGTCTTACAGGTTGGGGAGCTGTGTGGGGGTATCTGACGGCACAAGGGGTTTGGGAATCTCAGGAGCTGAGATTTCCGATCAATATTTTGGAACTCCGTGCAATTTTCAGAGCTCTTCAGTCTTGGCCTCTTCTGAAGAGAGAGTTGTTCATTTGTTTTCAGATAGACAATGTCACAACTGTGGCATACATCAATCATCAAGGAGGGACTCACAGTCCTCTGGCTATGAAAGAAGTATCTCGAATTTTGGTTTGGGCGGAATCCAGCTCCTGTCTAATCTCTGCGGTTCATATCCCAGGTATGGACAATTGGAAAGCGGATTATCTCAGTCGCCAAACATTGCATCCGGGCGAATGGTCTCTTCACCCAGAGGTATTTCTTCAGATTGTTCAAATGTGGGAACTTCCAGAAATAGATCTGATGGCTTCTCATCTAAACAAGAAACTTCCCAGGTATCTGTCCAGATCCCGGGATCCTCAGGCGGAGGCAGTGGATGCATTATCACTTCCTTGGAAGTATCATCCTGCCTATATCTTTCCGCCTCTAGTTCTTCTTCCAAGAGTAATCTCCAAGATTCTGAAGGAATGCTTGTTTGTTCTGCTGGTAGCTCCGGCATGGCCTCACAGGTTTTGGTATGCGGATCTTGTCCGGATGGCCTCTTGCCAACCGTGGACTCTTCCGTTAAGACCAGACCTTCTGTCTCAAGGTCCTTTTTTCCATCAGGATCTGAAATCCTTAAATTTAAAGGTATGGAGATTGAACGCTTGATTCTTGGTCAAAGAGGTTTCTCTGACTCTGTGATTAATACTATGTTACAGGCTCGTAAATCTGTATCCAGAGAGATATATTATAGAGTCTGGAAGACTTATATTTCTTGGTGTCTTTCTCATCATTTTTCTTGGCATTCTTTTAGAATACCGAGAATATTACAGTTTCTTCAGGATGGTTTAGATAAGGGTTTGTCCGCAAGTTCCTTGAAAGGACAAATCTCTGCTCTTTCTGTTCTTTTTCACAGAAAGATTGCTATTCTTCCTGATATTCATTGTTTTGTACAAGCTTTGGTTCGTATAAAGCCTGTCATTAAGTCACTTTCTCCTCCTTGGAGTTTGAATTTGGTTCTGGGGGCTCTTCAAGCTCCTCCATTTGAACCTATGCATTCATTGGACATTAAATTACTTTCTTGGAAAGTTTTGTTCCTTTTGGCCATCTCTTCTGCCAGAAGAGTTTCTGAATTATCTGCTCTTTCTTGTGAGTCTCCTTTTCTGATTTTTCATCAGGATAAGGCGGTGTTGCGAACTTCTTTTGAATTTTTACCTAAGTTGTGAATTCCAACAACATTAGTAGAGATATTGTGGTTCCTTCATTATGTCCTAATCCTAAGAATTCTAAGGAGAAATCGTTGCATTCTTTGGATGTTGTTAGAGCTTTGAAATATTATGTTGAAGCTACTAAGTCTTTCCGAAAGACTTCTAGTTTATTTGTTATCTTTTCCGGTTCTAGAAAGACCAGAAAACTTCTGCCATTTCTTTGGCATCTTGGTTGAAATCTTTAATTCATCTTGCCTATGTTGAGTCGGGTAAAACTCCGCCTCAGAGGATTACAGCTCATTCTACTAGGTCAGTTTCTACTTCCTGGGCGTTTAGGAATGAAGCTTCGGTTGATCAGATTTGCAAAGCGGCAACTTGGTCCTCTTTGCATACTTTTACCAAATTCTACCATTTTGATGTATTTTCTTCTTCTGAAGCAGTTTTTGGTAGAAAATTACTTCAGGCAGCGGTTTCAGTTTGAATCTTCTGCTTATGTTTTTCATTAAACTTTATTTTGGGTGTGGACTATTTTCAGCAGGAATTGGCTGTCTTTATTTTATCCCTCCCTCTCTAGTGACTCTTGTGTGGAAAGATCCACATCTTGGGTAGTCATTATCCCATACGTCACTAGCTCATGGACTCTTGCTAATTACATGAAAGAAAACATAATTTATGTAAGAACTTACCTGATAAATTCATTTCTTTCATATTAGCAAGAGTCCATGAGGCCCGCCCTTTTTTTGTGGTGGTTATGATTTTTTGTATAAAGCACAATTATTCCAATTCCTTATTTTATATGCTTTTGCACTTTTTTCTTATCACCCCACTTCTTGGCTATTCGTTAAACTGAATTGTGGGTGTGGTGAGGGGTGTATTTATAGGCATTTTAAGGTTTGGGAAACTTTGCCCCTCCTGGTAGGAATGTATATCCCATACGTCACTAGCTCATGGACTCTTGCTAATATGAAAGAAATGAATTTATCAGGTAAGTTCTTACATAAATTATGTTGTCTTACTCAGCTTTTACACTTACTGGCAATCATTGCAAAAAAAAAAAATACTTTGATATTCTTAAAGTACCATTTGTATCTAATACTACTTACAATACATTTTTCTAAAAAAATATGTATGCCGTGAAATCAATCTTCATTGGAAAAATGAAATAAAAAATGTGATAAATCAATTTTAAGAAAAAACAATGGCACTAATTGGGGTCAGTCAATGTGACAGCCCCTATTTTTCTTCCAAGTATTGTACATATACAATGATGGAAGATGAAACAGAAAAAAATTAGATTTTAACATTGTCCAGGTCACAGAAACGACATTGGTTGCCATGGAGGCAAAAGCCTTCAGAAGGAGTTTGAATAATATTCTCAATGCAGGATTAAAGTAGTTGTAATGGTAACTGATCGACATGTAAAATTATGAGGGAGTAGTATGTTTACATGAATCACCAGTTTGACCTTTGTCATTTCAACAACTATTTAGAGAAAAGATTGATGAATCTAGCTAGAAAAAAAGAAACCCATGATTTACTGCCATGGGTATCACCAGTTATAAAGCATCTTTAGTACTTCTCAGCTTACTGTAAAGGAAACAGCATGTTATTGGCAGAATTATGGCAATCAGTGATTCATCATGCTGTAAACGTACATACATGGAGTAACGGAAATCTGGTCCATAGTTGTCTCCATGAAGAGTTTTCAGAGGAAGAAATAACAGAACTACTTTGGCTATATAAATGATGAATGATCTAAAGCTAATGCTGAACTTTCAATGTTTGTATATGACAAACAAGTTTGCAAAGATATTATTAGTCTCAAAAATTACTGCCACACTGGAAGAATCAAACCCTTTCACAGCATGGTTCTCAAATTTAGACCCAAACATATCCTTTTTAAAATGGATGATATAATTGCAAATACTCAGGGCTATATTACAGGTGGAGTGCTAATTTATTGCAAGCTGTAAATGAGCAAATTCTACTACTGTACAAGATGATATTGCGCTTAACTTGATATGCCTATTTTTTAGAAAACCATATATGTGCGGTTGATATAGATTGAAGGATTTATAAAATGTTTAAAAAAGAATTTTTTTAAAAATATTTAAAAATAAAGAATGTTTAAAAGTGAAGAATGAAGGGATGTCGATGCTCAAAACAATCTCTCTCTTGTGATAAAAAAAGAGTAAAATTAGTTTTGCTACTTGTATCGGTATAACACAATAGTTGCAATGTTTTTAGTTCTTGCAAATTAAAAACCAAAGATTTTACCACTAAACACCTTATAGTGGATAAATACTGAAATGGATTTACAGAAATTTAAATATAAATACAGTAATTGAAATACAAACACAGTAATCCACTAGGATTTAAAAGTCCCGGCAACTCTTTGGGGTTAAACACAATACCTTAGTACAGTTCCCAGGATATAATAGTCACTTAGGTGTCATCCCTTTTTATTGGAATTGGTTCACCTTAAGTATGTGCAAAAGACAGCTTATCCCCGTTGGAGGGCTGGCTTCTTCTGGTGCTGCTTCAGTTCAGTCAAAAAGATCCTTGTCTGATTCGATGCGTGAACACATGAAAAGAGAAAAAGAGAATCGCAGACAGGGTATGATTCAAGTGAAGCTTTATTTAATAAGACACACGCAACTCACACTGTTGCACTTACTAAATTAAAATGATGTTAGGCAATTTCATATGTTGAAATCTTAGTGACCATCTCTATGCGTGCTGGTACAGATGGTGCAAAGTTCCCAACACTGGCTCAGGTATCTGCAAGGCGTCCGGACTGCCTGCTGCTGATAACACAGTTGCCGTGCAAAAAGACGTGTTAATCTGTCCTTCTTTTCCTCAACGCGTTTCCCCCGAACCACGGTCGGGCTTTATCAAGAGGTTATAATAGTCTGTTTAAATTTTAGTGCCTTTTGGCTTTTACAGTGTCCAAGCGAATAGACACGCCCCCCGAGGTTCACCGGGGGTGTGAGGTATCTACGCTATATGATTGGCCAATGATTAATACATATACATTCAGTGTTAACCGAGAAAACCCAACATTTAAATTAATGCATATTACAAAACTTTAAAATCGTAGACAATGTTATTTCATTCAGTACCGTATTGTATTAAAACCTACTCGCATTGCAAAAGTTTGATATTATTTGTTAGCCGTGAAGATATTCTCAAATATATCTAGAAACACCATGATGTAACATAATCTATATCGATACCAATTGTTAACATTTCTTTTAAATTTTGATTGTCTAAATAGATTTTGATTGTCTAGATACATTTCAATCTGAAAGACAGATAATTTATAATAGCTACACACAAGAAACTTCATTTGTAGCGTTATTTCCTCTGCCAGTAGAAATTGATACTCTTTACACCAAATTGAGCACATCATAAAAACAACTGATTGCTATGCAACAGTTTACATCTCCACAATACTGTTTCTAATTTATCTCTGTTAAAGTAAAAACAATTTTCCTTAACGATTATATGGTTGTCGCTCCCGTGGTTCTGAGTGCTTGTGTATGATTGCTTATCTTGTTTACACGTAACCATGGATACCAGAGGGAGTGTGGATGATGCTAGTTACTATTCACTTACTTAGACAAGCAGATGGCTATTAGTCCTATAAACATATTGTCGGTTCCTAAGCTAGCCTCTTTCTATATATAAGAGAGAGCATTGAATATATATTTTATATGTTGACGTATAGTTCATTTTCTTACTACATAAGAAATATCCACAGACTTAAATAGTGAAGAGCTTATGATTGTTTGTAAAATAAAAACCTATTTGCTAAAATTTAATCATTCTGCACTAAACATGATAAAAAATATTATATTAAAAGATGTGCTGTACTAAAAGATAAATTTTATGAACCAATTGAATAGATGTACACATAAATAAAAACAATTTCAAAAAGTTTAAAATTTTCCTGAGAAATATCTTTTCAAAAAATTAAAAAAAAATCCAATTTTTTTTTTTAAAAAAGTTTAAAAAAACCCCACCAATCTGTTTAAAAGCAAAGGAAAAGAAATGTTCCTGCCTAAAATTAATCCATTCTAAATGTATAAAAAATTTAGTTAAATAGTTTAATAAATATTATTCATTTAAATTATGGCTTAATTATTTATAAATTTAGTTGTTAAATTACACTCTTGTAGAATTATGTATAAGGGAAATATTTATTTTGTATAGTACCCAATTGTCTACATATATGCAGCTACGTCGATATCAATATTTAGCCCCAATGGTTGTAAGGTCTTCAGTTTGTAAATCCATTTTGTTTCTAATTTTCTAAGTTCTAATAATCTATTTTGCTTAGTCGGTGGTACCCAGTCTATTACCTGTATTTTTAGTGTCTTAGGATTGCTTCCATGATGATCTAGGAAGTGTTTTGATACACTATGTTTAAGAAATTTCTCTTTAATATTGTAAATGTGTTCATTGGTCCGCCGTCGTATTTTCCTTTTGGTACGGCCCTCATAAAGTAGGCCACACCCACATTGGAGTAGATAAACTACATAAGTGGAATCACAATTTTTCCTAGATGTAATGTTAAATGTTTCTGTTAGTTCTGAGTTGGAAAAAGTTGGTGATTTGTCTACATGGCCAGTGGTCACACATGTTGCATCTAGCTTTACCACATGTGAAAGTACCTTTCCAGGTAGTTAACCAATTATCTTTAGTTAGATTATTAACAACTTTCTGATCTTTCTTATTTTTTAATTTACTCGGTGCAAGTATATTCTTCAAGTTTTTACCTTTCTTGTACGTGAATATTGGTTTTTCATTTAAACTGGATTTCAGTAGAGGGTCTGTCATTAGGAGAAGCCAATGTTTATGTATAATTTTCTCAAATTTCTTGGAACCCTCATTATATGTAGTAATAAACCTGATTTGTTTAGTGTTAGATGAAAGAGATGTAATAAATTTGTTGTGCACCTTTGTTCCTATTGGTTCATTTGTTTGTTCGTCTGTTTTATTAAAAAAAGAATTTCTGTCTCTTGTAGTGGCTTTATTCCTCGCTAAACTTAAAATTTCCATACTATAACCTTTTTCTAAAAATTTCTTTTGCAATATATCTGCTTCTGTATTAAATTCATCAAGATGAGTGCAATTTCTTCTTAAGCGTAAAAACTGACTGTAAGGGACATTTTGGATCCAACATTTTTTGTGAGCGCTTTTAGCTTGAATGAAACTATTCCTATCTGTTGTCTTTCTGAAGTTTTTAACTGCTATTTTGTTATCTTGATTGTTATATAATATAAGATCCAGAAATTCGATTTGAGTGTTAGAATGGGATTTGGTAAATTTTAAGTTATAGTCATTATCGTTAATAAATTTAAAAAAAGTATCTATTGATGTTTCATCCCCCTTCCATAAAATTAAAACATCATCAATGTATCTTCCATATTTGATAATGTTATGGTAAAAGGGGTTGTTATTCCAAATAAATTCTGATTCAAAAGCATTAACATACAGATTGGCATATGAAGGTGCGAAAGTGGTCCCCATTGCCGTTCCCTGTGTCTGTAAATAAAACTTATTTTAAAAAATAAAATAATTATGTTGTAGAATAAAATTCATACTCTCTACTAGGAAATTAATATGGTGCGATGGAATTTGCCATTTTCAAGTTCCTCTCTAACTTTCTCTAGTCCCTTATTTTGTGTAATGCATGTGTAGCGGGACGACATGTCGCAACTAACCCACCACATATTTTCTTCCCATTCAAGCCCCTCATATTCTTTAATTACTGCTGCAGTATCTTTAAAATAAGCGCTGGTATTTTTGACTATGGGTTGGAGGTAATGGTCAACATATTTAGAGATATGATCATTGATCGATCCAATCCCAGAAATTATTGGCCTACCTGGCGGATTAATGGGATCCTTATGGACCTTAGGAAGGTGATAAAAAGTCTATATATTGGGTTGTGGGGTACATAAAAATTTTAATTTGTCATTATTAAGGATACCATCTTCTTTTGCCTTGTTCAGCAATTTATTTAATTATTTTATATATTCTTCTGTAGGGTCCCTGGTTAGTAATTTATAGGTATTTAAATCATTAAGCATATTATGTGCTTCTTGTACATAGTCGTCCCTACTTTATGTGGGCCGTACCAAAAGGAAAATAAGAGGGAGGACCAATGAACACATTTACAATATTAAAGAGAAATTTCTTAAACATAGTGTATCACTTCCTAGATCATCATGGAAGCAATCCTAAGACACTAAAAATACAGGTAATAGACTGGGTACCACGGACTAAGCCAAATAGATTATTAGAACTTAGAAAATTAGAAACAAAATGGATTTACAAACTGAAGACCTTACAACCATTGGGGCTAAATTTTGATATCGACTTAGCTGCATATATGTAGACAATTGGGTACTATACAAAAGAAATATTTCCCTTATACATAATTCTACAAGAGTGTAATTTAACAACTATTACAAACATTGACACTTATTAATTAAATGAATATTAAATTTAAAAATAATAAAGCCATAATTTAACTGAATAATATTTATCAACTAAACTTTTTATACTTTTAGAATGGATTTTCTTTTCCTTTGCTTTTAAACAGATTGGTGGGGGTTTTTAAACTTTTAAAAAAAATTGGAAATTTGTTTAAATTTTTTGAAAAGATATTTCTCAGGAAATTTTTAAACTTTTTAAATTTTTTTTAGTTATGTGTACATCTATTTAATTGGTTCATAAGATTTATCTTTTAGTACAGCACATCTTTTAATATAATATTTTAATCATGTTTAGTGTAGAATGATTAAATTTAGCAAATAGGTTTTTATTTTACAAACAATCATAAGCTCTTCACTATTTAAGTCTGTGGATATTTCTTATGTAGTAAGAAAATGAACTATACATCAACATATAAAATATATATTCAATGCTCTCTCTTATATATAGACAGAGGCTAGCTTAGGAACCGACAATATGTTTATAGGACTAATAGTCATCTGCTTGTCTAAGTAAGTGAATAGTAACTAGCGTCATCCACACTCCCTCTGGTATCCATGGTTACGTGTAAACAAGATACGCAATCATACACAAGCACTCAGAACCACGGGAGCGACAACCATATAATCGTTAAGGAAAATTGTTTTTACTTTAACTGAGATAAATTAGAAACAGTATTGTGGAGATGTAGACTGTCGCAAATAGTGAGTGCAATCGTTACACTATCAGAACTATCATAGCAATCAGTTGTTTTTTTTTTTTTTTAAATAATTTTTTTATTGAAGTTAAAGCATATATCATTGCAACAACAAGGACTCGCCCTAAGGCCAAAGTTACAACAGAGAAAGTATTACATTGTCTATAGGAAAGCATTATTGAGAAAGCAATATGTGCATAAAGCAATAGTAAATACATTTCAAATCTGATTATGAAGATAGACAGTATCTTAGGCGAGATGACACATAACTTCATTTTATATTGTAATGTCAGCGTATGAACTCCACATTCTAAAAATATTTAATTGAAGACCAAAGTAGCAGCCTGTGGAGGGTTTGCATGGAAATCAGCCTCTCTTGGGCTGAGATATATAGGGGGGAGGGGGATATTCAGCGGGTAAGCACCGCTATACGCATAGGTAAAGGAGGTGGGGGGGACGGAGCCATATATAAATGTAAATAGTATATGGTACGTGGTGTGGACTCATAAGTGTCCATTAATCAACTTAGGAGTATATAGTGGAGTAAAGTAACATTCCAACACAAAATGGAGTAGCTAGGTAGGGGCTATAGGCCACTCTGTTGATTCATTCAGGGAGACCCAAACATCACAAATATAAACTACAAGGGAATGTATACTTGTCACGATATTATTAATTTACTTAGGTGCTCAGGCCTTGTCTAGAGAGTAATGAAACAGGCAAAATGGGAGCTTATCTAAACATTGCGTAGCAAACTTGCCTACTAATTAAAGTGGAGCGTGATAGAAAATATACATTTCCATATAACATTTGAGAAGATAGTAAACTGTTTAGGAACGATGAGATACATTTGATCGTATAATAAACACATTACATTAATAGTACACATCATAACCTGCAAGGAGGTAAGGAACTTTATAGAATCCCTTTAGCATCAATATATAATAGAACTACATAGGTTATCTTCTGGGTCTATATTATGAGAGTGTGACACAAAGGTATCTGAGCATTTATAAGCACTAGCGAGTGTGTGAAAGACATATTAACAAACATTGCAATAAACATGTTGTAGTTTCAGAAAAAACCTGGGGAGAAATATATTATTTCTGCTGTAGGAGTGTATAGTAAACAAAATGTACTATTGGAGTGAAGAAACCAAGCTAAATTCTATACCCGTTTAAACACAGGAACATGGAGCAGCCATGGAGTAACATATCATGTGCCATACGGATCTTAGCCTCGTGTGGTACTAAGATTAAGAAACAATTGTTCCCTACCCTTATATTGAGGCCAAGAGAGTTTTAGGTCAGACTAGGTAAATTATAGGGAGACTTGGGTTATATATACTCTGACAGTGAAAGTATTAGGCCTAACTGCACTATAGCTATACATTTTAGTAACATGTGCCTTGTACACTGAAGTTGTCTGTAAGTAACAAAATAAATGAGCTACTGAGACCTGCTTAGCAGGCTGAATAAGTAACGGTTACTCTTTTGTGTAAGTTTAAATTATGAAGATTTAGTGTGAAGAAAGCTGTATATATCATCTCAGGCATAGTTTATGTACTGTCTCAATGCTAGCTCAGGTGCAAGGTATGTCTAAAAATATTAGTGAACACTCTGCTTGTCCTTAACTGGTAGACAGGCTGTATGATTAACAGTGCAAGTATAATGGCAATATCAGTTGAATGGCAATAATCTTAGACCATGTCCATAGGTCATAAAAATTTATACAAGAAAAGTTTGGTTCAGGATATCTCTATTTAAATTATGTTCTAAATGTGAGGCTAGGCTGAGAGAGATGCACAATATAAGCACGGGGGGTAGCAGTTGCTGCAGCTCACGCTGTAAGTGGAGTATAAGCACAAATAGAGGCTGAGAATACAGTCCGGTAGCGTCAATTGAGATACTTTCTATTTGTACACTAACTATGTTAAATAGAAAACATTACATGTAATAGGGTTCCTGATTTCTAGCCATATGTTAAAACTTCTATATAGTAAACACACATATTGATATGCAAATGTCCCAACTAAACCAGCAACAAAAGGGTGCAACTATACTAATAAGAACTATGGAGGAAAAAAAAATAGTCTTTACAAGCTGAAAAAAAGTCTCAGTTCAACAAAAACAATCCAAGCTGCAGGATGCTATAGGTCGGCAATATTCTGGAGACAACAGTCCTGAAATGGATTAAGTTATCCTCCGCTATGTAGCAAGGGCAATTTCTACTAACCCACACCGCATTTGTCCAGCTTGCTCCGCTGCGTGTGTACTAGCTTCCTGCCAACAACAAAAACTGTGTCCCATACGGATCCAATAAAATCCTTATGTGAGGTGGGGTCTGATCCCCAGATGCACCGTACCTGTTGGTCACTCAGATCACCCAAAAGCAAAGGCCTCTTTCTAACAGATGGAGTAAAGCTTCTCTGTGACCACAGCACTACAATGAAGCATTGCGAGCTGTCAGCGTTGTATAGCGGAGCGCCGCCGCCCTCCCCGACATCTGCAGCACTAATCTCCATCTCTCTGCTCATTTCTGCCGAATGTGGTGCAATAAGTGACCCATAGCTATCATGCGGTAGCGTTGATCTCTCCACGATGCAGGTTGTTCTAGCAAGAAGTTCTCCCGCCATATCACTTAACGGTTGTTCTTGTGGAAGGTGTTGCTCTTTGCCAGTCAGGCGGCTTGTACTATCTCTTCCGATTTGCAACGGAATCTCTTGCTGTCCCATACTGAACCTTAGACAGGCTGATAGGTCTTCATAGCCAGCATCAAGTTGTAAATTAAGCTGCCATAGTGCCTCATAAACAGCTGCAGAGCCCATCTCTTTATCTGTCGCCATAGTTTTAGTAGGCCACAAAGGCCCAGGGATTTCCTCTCATAAATAGGATGAATAACTGGTTTGAGACAAAAGTAAAACGTTATACTAACAGTGCAAGAACAGTCCTGCTTGTTCACTATTAGGATTGAGGCAAATTACAGAGGATAGATTGCAATTTGCCTGTATTTTAAATTAAATCTTTGCAGGAGCTCTCTGAAGCACGTCTTCCCTGCTCGGCTGTTGGCTCCGCCCCGCAATCAGTTGTTTTTATGATGTGCTCAATTTGGTGTAAAGAGTATCAATTTCTACTGGCAGAGGAAATAACACTACAAAATAAGTTTCTTGTGTGTATCTATTATAAAGTATCTGTCTTTCAGGTTAAAATGTATCTAGACAATCAAAATCTATTTAGACAATCAAAAGTTAAAAGAAATGTTACCAATTGGTATCGATATAGATTATGTTACATCATGGTGTTTCTAGATATATTTGAGAATATCTTCATGGCTAACAAATAATATCAAACTCTTGCAATGCGAGTAGGTTTTAATACAATATGGTACTGAATGAAATAACATTGTCTACGATTTTAAAGTTTTGTAATATGCATTAATTTAAATGTTGGGTTTTCTCGGTTAACACTGAATGTATATGTATTAATCATTGGCCAATCATATAGCGTAGATACCTCACGCCCCCGGTGAACCTCGGGGGGCGTGTCTATTCGCTTGGACACTTTAAAAGCCAAAAGGAGCTAAAATTTAAACAGACTATTATCACCACTTGATAAAGCCCGACCGTGGTTCGGGGGAAACGCGTCGAGGAAAAGAAGGACAGATTAACACGTCTTTTTGCACGCAACTGTGTTATCAGCAGCAGGCAGTCCGGACGCCTTGCAGATACCTGAGCCGGTGTTGGGAACTTTGCACCATCTGTACCAGCACGCATAGAGACGGTCACTAAGATTTCAACATATGAAATTGCCTAACATCATTTTAATTTAGTAAGTGCAACAGTGTGAGTTGCGTGTGTCTTATTAAATAAAGCTTCACTTGAATCGTACCCTGTGTGCGCTTCTCTTTTTCTCTTTTCAAATGGGCAAATTCGCCTGTTTATGGCCACATGATAAAATAACCAGCCATTACAAGTGGCTAGTTATTGCTACCACAAGCTCGCCCAATATTTCAAAATAGAAAAGCTTTTGATGCATATTATGACTGTTAAAAAAATATATTCAGCAATTTTTGACTCATCCATTCTGATTATTTAGTCATGTGTAACATTCAAATGTACTTATTTTAGTGCACCCATGATCTGTATGTCCTGAATGATTGTCTTAGAATGTGTTTTTGTGTGACCTAATCATTTTTCAGATCTTGCTTTAGAAATATGACAACATTCATATACTGATCCAGATTAATTGTGGTTAATATAGAATGCTGTGATTTTTTATTTTAAACATTTTATTTTATATTCTTATCAAGCTGAGGAATGTTCTTTGGTTAATAATGATCTAGGTATCTAATACCTATTTTACAAAACAAATATGCAGAAGCATAGTTCAGTGTTATTATTTGAAGTATTTCTGTTTAAAATATTGTTAGTGTTGCTGAATTAAACAAGTTTTTTTGTATGGCTTCATTTATTTTGTTATGTACTTCACATGTACCTGTGGTAATCCATTATCATCACCATTAGCATTATGTGACCAATTTTAAATTATTTCAAAAAACACATTTATAGGAAATATATTTTTAATGTCGGTGTGCTTAAAATATGCAAAATTAAGCATGTACTATTATATTCGTATAAATAGTGTAATTGAACAATTACAACTTGCTTCTACTGTTGTATTCTTGCTATGCTTTAACTATACTATATTGTATTAAAAAGGTACATATATAACAATTTTTTAAACCAAATTGTTCAATAATTACCTATTTAATTATGTACATGTAAAATTTGAACAATGCAAATACTCGGCTAGATTACGAGTTGCGCGTTAGGGTTAAAAAGTAGCGTTAAGGGGTCCTAACGCTGCTTTTTAACGCCCGCTGGTATTACGAGTCTTGAAATGACAGGTTTACCGCTCACTTTTGTGGCCAGACTCGTTCATACCACAAACCCACTTACGTAAATTGCGTATCCTATAATTTCAATGGGACTTGCATAACTCCGGTATTACGAGTCTGCAAAAAAGTGGGCGGTACAGCCTCTCCTGTCAAGACTGGTACCGCATTTAAAAGTCAGTAGTTAAGAGCTTTATGGGCTAACGCCGTAACATAAAACTCTTAACTAAAGTGCTAAAAAGTACACTAACACCCATAAACTACCTATTAACCCCTAAACCGAGGCCCCCCCACATCGTAAACACTACAAAAAATGTAACCCCTAATCTGCCGAACCAGACATCGCAACCACTATAAAATATATATTAACCCCTAAGCCGCCGCACTCCAGCATTGCAAACACTAGTTTAATTTTATTAACCCCTAATCTGCCGTCCTTAACATTGCTGACACCTACATACATTTATTAACCCCTAATCTGCCGCCCCCAACGTCGCTGCAGCTATATTAAATGTATTAAGCCTTAAATCTAAGTCTAACCCTAAACCTAACACCCCCTAACTTAAATATAATTTAAATAATTCTAAATTACTATCATTCACTAAATTATTCCTATTTAAAACTAAATACTTACCTATAAAATAAACCCTAAGCTAGCTACAATATAACTAATAGTTACATTGTAGCTATCTTAGGATTTATTTTTATTTTACAGGCAACTTTGTATTTATTTTAACTAGGTACAATAGTTATTAAATAGTTATTAACTATGTAATAGATACCTAGCTAAAATAATCTGATACCGTCGCCACCTACATTATACTTATGAACCCCTAATCTACTGCCCCGAACATCGCCAACACCTACATTATATTTATTATGTTGCTGCAACTATATTAAATTTATTAACCCCTAATCTGCCGCTGCCAACGTCGCCGCCACTATAATACATTAATTAACCCCTAAACATAAGTCTAGCCCTAACCCTAACACCCCCCCTAATTTAAATATAATTTAAAATAATCTAAATAAATTTACTACAATTAAATAAATTATTCCTATTTAAAACTAAATACTCACCTATAAAATAAACCCTAAGCTAGCTACAATATAACTAATAGTTACATTGTAGCTATCTTAGGATTTATTTTTATTTTACAGGCAACTTTGTATTTATTTTAACTAGGTACAATAGTTATTAAATAGTTATTAACTATGTAATAGATACCTAGCTAAAATAAATACAAATTTACCTGTAAAATAAATCTTAACCTAACTTACAATTACACCTAACACTACACTGAACAATTAAATACAATTGAAAAAAATGATCTAAAGTACGAAAAAAAACACACTAAATTACAGAAAATAATAAAATAATTACAACTTTTTAAAACTAATTACACCTAATAAAATAAAAAAGCCCCCCAAAATAATAAAAATACCTACCCTATACTAAATTACAAAAGGGCCTTTTGCGGGGCATTGCCCCAAAGTAATCAGCTCTATTACCTGTAAAAAAAATGACAATGCCCCCCAACATTAAAATCCAAAACCCACCCACCCAACCCTACTCTAAAACCCACCCAATCCCCCCTTAATAAAACCTAACACTAACCCCTTGAAGATCACCCTACCTTGAGAAGTCTTCACCCAGCCGGGCCGAAGTCCTCAATGAAGCTGGGCGAAGTGGTCCTCCAGACGGGCAGAAGTCTTCATCGAAGCCGGCCAGAAGAAGTCCTCCAGACGGGCAGAAGTCTTCATCCAGGTGGCATCTTCTATCTTCATCAATCCGGTGCGGAGCAGCTCCATCTTCAAGTCATCCGACGCGGAGAATCCTCTTCCAATGAAGTCCAACTGAAGAATGAAGGTTCCTTTAAATGACGTCATCCAAGATGGCGTCCCTTGAATTCTGATTGGCTGATAGAATTCTATCAGCCAATCAGAATTAAGGTAGAAAAAATCCTATTGGCTGATGCAATCAGCCAATAGGATTGAAGTTCAATCCTATTGGCTGATCCAATCAGCCAATAGGATTGAGCTCGCATTCTATTGACTGATCCAATCAACCAATAAAATGTGAGCTCAATTCTATTGGCTGATTGTATCAGCCAATAGGATTTTTCTTACCTTAATTCTGATTGGCTGATAGAATTCTATCAGCCAATCGGAATTCAAGGGACCACTTCACCCGGCTTTGTTGAGGACTTCGGCCCGGCTAGGTGAAGGCTTCTCAAGGTAGGGTGATCTTCAAGGGGTTAGTGTTAGGTTTTATTAAGGGGGGATTGGGTGGGTTTTAGAGTAGGGTTGGGTGTGTGGGTGGTGGGTTTTAATGTTGGGGGGGTATTGTATTTTTTTTTACAGGTAAAAGAGCTGATTACTTTGGGGCAATGCCCCGCAAAAGGCCCTTTTAAGGGCTATTTGTAATTTAGTAAATGGTAAGGATTTTTATTATTTTGGGGGGCTTTTTTATTTTATTAGGGGGATTAGATTAGGTGTAATTAGTTTAACAAACTTTTAATTATTTTATTATTTTCTGTAATTTAGTGGGGGTTTTTTTTTCGTACTTTAGGTAATTTTTTTCTATTGTATTTAATTGTATTTAGTTTGGGTAATTAATTTAATTATAGTGTAGTGTTAGGTGTAATTGTAATTTAGGTTAGGATTTATTTTACAGGTAAATGTGAATTTATTTTAACTAGGTAGTTATTAAATAGTTAATAACTATTTAATAACTATTCTACCTAGTTAAAATAAATACAAAGTTGCCTGTACAATAAAAATAAACCCTAAGCTAGATACAATGTAACTAATAGTTATATTGTAGCTAGTTTAGGGTTTATTTTATAGGTATTTAGTATTTAGTTTTAAATAGGAATAATTTAGTTAATGATAGTAACATTTATTTAGATTTATTTAAATTATATTTAAGTTATGGGGGTGTTAGGGTTAGACTTAATTTTAGGGGTTAATACATTTAATATAGTGGCGGCAATGTTGGGGGCAACAGATTAGAGGTTAATAATTGTAGTTAGGTTGCGGCGACATTGGGGGCGGCAGAGTAGGGGTTAATAAATATAATGTAGGTGTCGGCGATGTGGGGGGCAGCAGATTAGGGGTTCATAAGTATAATGTAGGTGGCGGCGGTGTCCGCAGCGGCAGATTAGGGTTTAATAATATAAAGTAGGTTGTGGCGATGTCAGGGGCATCAGATTAGGCGTTAATAAGTGTAAGATTAGGGGTGTTTAGACTCGGGGTTCATGTTAGGGTGTTAGGTGTAGACATACAGTAAATGTATTTTCCCCATAGGAATTAATGGGGCTGCGTTAGGAGCTTTACGCTGCTTTTTTGCAGGTGTTAGACTTTTTTTCAGCCGGCTTAGCCCCATTGATCCCTATGGGGAAATCGTGCACGAGCACGTTTTACCTGCTTACCGCTAACGTAAGCAGCGCTGGTATTGAGGTGAGATGTGAAGCTAAATTTTGCTCTTCGCTCACTTTTTTGCGGCTAACGCCGGGTTTGTAAAGACCTGTAATACCAGTGTTGTCTTAAGTGAGCGGTGAGAATAAAATGCTTGTTAACACCGCACAGCCTTAATAAGGATATTTAGCAAATAACATATATGAACTATCTTGCATAGAATATGCTTATGAAGTTTTTTTTTTCAATCAAAAAACATTTCCTCTGCAGGACTGTCAAAATCAGTATAGTGGAAACCCATATAAACACTGTCCGGGGCTATTGATATCTGATTGTTGACACTACACATGAGGGGATTTGAAGGCAAATTTTGCGACCTAGGGCGAGATTACATATACAGCGCAAGCTTCAGCGCAACTGCTGAAACCTGCACCATCGGGGTATCACATAAACTCGGCCAGCAGTTCATAAAGTGCCTTAAGTCGGATAAAATGGCAATGTCCAGAAATCTGCGTAGATACAAATTTCTGGAGTCGCCAGTGACTTACGGCACTTTAGAAACTGCCGGCGCCAAAGAAAATAAAAAAAAGTCTAAACTCCCGTCAAAGTCTAACCCACCTCCCAAAAATAAACCCAACAAGTAAATTCCATATATCCGTCATCACCCCCACATCGCAACTAATAATAAAAGTATTAACCCCTTATCCGCTATTCACCCACTTTGCAATCCACCTAATAAAAGTATTAACCCCTATATCCGCCAACCCCAACATCGCAATAAACCTATTAACCCCTAAACCGCCAAACCCCCACATCACAATAAACCTAATAAACCTATTAATCCCTAATCTGCCAACCCCCACCACAATAAACATAATAAACCTATTAACCCCTAATCCGCCAACCCCCACCGCAATAAGACTAATAAACCTATTAACCCCTAAACCGCCAAACCCCCACAACGTAAATAACTAATTTGATTACTAAGCCCGCTATCCTAACACCCCCTAAATTAACCCCAAATTACATAAAATACTAAATTACAATTAAAATAAAAAAATCCTAACAGTACTTAAAAAAATAAACCTAAAATTAAATTAATCTAAAATTACCACAAAAAAGTCTAACATTATAGAAAATAATAAACCAAAATTATCCAAAATAAAAAAATGAATCCCTATGAAAATAAAAAGTCCCCCCAAAATAAAAACACTCCCTAATCTAATTATAAACTACCAATAGCCCTTAAAAGGGCCTTTTGTAGGGCATTGCCCTAAGTTAAACAGCTCTTTTGCTTAAAAAAAATACTAAGTCCCTGCCTAACAGTTAAACCCCACAAAATTAAAAAATCCTAACACTAAAAAAACCTAAACTACCCATTGCCCCTAAAGGGGCATTTGTATGGGCATTGCCCTTAAAAGGGCATTCAGCTCTTTTACTGCCCTTAAAATGGCATTCAGCTCTTTTACAAAGGCCCATTAAAACTCTTATCTAAAAAAAAAAAAAATCCCAAATAAAAAAAAAAGCCTAACTCAAACCCCCAGATAGCTTCTTACCATTCCTGAAGTCCGGCGGTGAAGTCTTCTTCCAAGCGTCGACATCTTCTTCCAGAGCGGGGACCTCTTTTATCTTCATCCAGAACAGTGGAACTGAAGACCGGTGACCACGGAACTGAAGACCGGCGACCGCAGAACTGGCAACTGCAGAGCCATGGTGCGTGGAGGATCCTCTTCGTACGATCGTCACTGTACACTGGATAGTGAATTCAAGGTACGCATTTACATATGGGGTACCTTAAATTCCTATTGGCTGAAAAAATCAAATTAGCCAATAGGATGGGAGCTACTCAAATCAGATGTTCAAATTAGCCAATAGGATTTGAGTAGCTCTCATCCTATTGGCTGATTTGAATTGTTGTGGGTGAATGGCGGATTAGGGGTTAATCATTTTATTAGGTATATTGCGATGTGGTGGTTGGCGGTTTAGGGGTTAATACATTTATTTAGTTATTGCGGTAGGGGTTGGCGGTTGACAGGTAGATAGATATTGCGCAAGCGTTAGGTGTTAGTTTAGACTTTTAGGCAGTTACTGCTCCTGCCTATGTGTGGCGAGGTGAAAATGGAGTAACATTTCTTCATTTTCGCCGCGATAGTCCTTGCGCTGAATATGTGATACTGATTTGCGACACTGTTCTATGTTAGCTTATTAGAGTAAAAATTGCGGGCGACGGTTGAAATATACATGCTGCATTTAAATGCGGCGTCATATATGTGATACGAAAACCGCATAAAAACTGGCGTCGCATATGTAATCTTGCCCCTAGATGTCAATGGTACCACAGAGAAAATGCCTGGTAGTCTATGTTTCAAACATCCCTTTGAAGAATAAAAAAATACGATCAGTATTATCAATCATAATTCAATTATTTTATGTTTTTTTTTAAAGATTAAAACGAATTTTATGTTGAATTATTTTTAAGAAGAATAAACTTATTTTAATAATTCACTTATGTAAAATAAAACAACATATGATTTATCCTTAAAGGATTTCCGTATAGAATTTAATTTCTTCTTTCATGATTCAGATGGAGCATGTGATTTAAAACAACTATACAATGTTCTTCTATTATCTCATTTGTTTTGTTCTCTTGGTATCATTTGTTGAAAATGATACCTAGGGAGGCCCAGGAGCTGTTGATTGGTGGTTGCATCTACATGCCTTCTTTCAGCTAGCTCCCAGTAGTGTATTGCCACTTCTTTAACAAAGAATACCAAGGAAATGAAGCAAATTAGATAAAAAAGTCAATTGGAAAGTTGTTTAAAAACTGTATGCTCTATCTGAACTATGAAGGAAAAATGTGGGGTTTAATGTCCCTTTAAAAGGACATGAAACCAAAGATATTCATATCATGATTCAGTAAGATTATACAATTTTAATTTGCCTAATTGTATTTGTATCCTTTGTTGAAGGTTCAGCAACACACTACTGGGAGCTAGCTTAAAACAAATGAAAAGAGGAAAATTTGTGCAGCCAAAAGTCAGCAGCTTTTTAATAAAGGATTCAAAGAAAAAAATTAGATAATAAAAATAAATTGAAAACTAGTTTAAAGGGACAGTCCCATGATATTCTGTGTTGAGGAGATACCGGAGGAGGCATCCGGAGCACTACATGGCAGGAAATAGTGCTACCATCTAGTGCTCTTTCAAATGGATAAAATTATTGCAAAACTGCTGCCATATAGTGCTCAAGAAATGGGCCGGCTCCTAAGCATACGTCCCTGCTTTTTAACAAAAGGTAACAAGAGAATGAAGAAATATTGATAATATAAGTAAATTAAAAAGTTGTTTAAAATGCCATGCTCTGTGTGAATCATGAAAGAAAAATGTTGGGTTTCATATCCTTTTAAACTTTCATGATTCAGATAGGGTATGCAATTTTAACTTTCTAATTAACTTTTATCATAAAATTTGCTTTGTTCTTTTGGAATTATTTGGTAATAGCTAAACCTAGGTAGGCTCATATGCTAATATCTAAGCCCTTGAAGACCGCCTCTTATCTCAGTTTATTTTGACAGTTTCTCACAATTAGATAGCATTAGTCCATGTGTGTCATATAGATGACATTGTGCTCACTCTTGTGAAGGTATTTATGAGTCAGCACTGGTTTGCTAAAATGCAAGTGTGTCAGAAGAACTGAAATAAAGGGGCAGAGGCTTAGATACAAGGTAATCACAGAGGTGAAATGTATACTAAAATAATCGTGTTGGTTATGCAGAACTGGGGAATAGGTAATAAAGGATTATCTATCTTTTTCAATAATAACAATTTCAAGTAAACTGACCCTTTTAAAAATGTATGCTTTATCTGAATCATGAAATAAAACAGTTGGGTTACTTAAAGAGAGAGAGAGAGAGAGGTCATATATCTATAACGAGATAGAGAGAAATAAAGAATGCTAATGAGTTAAACCTTTCCTGAAGATTATTCACACCTTTTAGACAAAGAATTTTGTAAGCACCACTATGACAATGAAAATCGATGAGGTAAATTCTGTCTTTAAGACATGCAAAGTATTTGTGCTGACATAAGCAGGTCATGTCTTCTGTGACAAATTCTTCAATGTTTTGCAATTCCATACAGCATTTACTTGCTGTTATTACTGCATTGACACCAATTACTATTGCCGACTGCTGAGTAGAATTACTGTCAGCTACGCGTCTAACTAATCCTTCACTTTCTGCACTTTCTACAATCAGGTCCCACATATGGGTTTTGGAGGGATTGATTAAAGGTCTATTGTTCCTAGTTTCCTCAAAAATTCTCCTCTGTAAAATAATGACGTACTTGTTTGTGAAATTATAATCTCTATTCAGAGTCTAAAAATTCAAAGGTTAATTAAACAAGAAAGTTTTCTTTCTTGAATCAATACAATGTTAATCAAGTTTCCAATTTACTTGCATTATAAAATTCAATATTTTTTATTTGTATCCTTTTTTTTAAAATGAATGCACCACTGGGAGCTAGCTGAACACATCAGGTAATACAATGTCAATAGATGTATAGCACCATCTGCCAATCAGCGGCTAGCTACAGATAGTGTATTGCTGCTCATAGCCTATTAAGGTATGCTTTTAAAATAAAATAATAGCAAAATAAAAAAATAAATAAGATAATAGAAATAATTTGGAAAAGTTTTTAAAATTAAATGCTCTATTTGACTTAAGTTAGAAAAATGTGGCTTTCATATACCTTTCAATTGTTAAATTAAATTAATAAAGACAAGTCTATTAAACTCTTCAATTTTTTCCTCTTCATCCTGAGTCAGTTTTCTTCTAACGGATGCAATTTCTATATTTTAAAGTATATATTATTAATAAGATTTGTTATAATTGATTCATTTATTTATTTACATTTTTTAAAATATATGCTTATCTATCTATCTATCTATCTATCTATCTATCTATCTATCTATCATCACTATATATATATATATATATATATATATATATATATATATATATATATATATATATATATATATATATATATATATATACCTATGATCTATCTATCTATCTATCTATCTATCTATCTATCTATCTATCTATCTATCTATCTATCTATCTACCTACCTATCTGTCTATTATCTATCTATCATCACCCTATATATCTATCTATCTATCTATCTATCACCCTATCTATCTATATACCTATGATATATCTGTATATCTATCTATTTATCTATCTATCCCCTTATTTATCTATTGTCAATCAACATATACTCTTGTATCAGTGATTTTATCTTTATATCCCTATATATTTTTATAACCCCTATCTATGGTATATATAGTCATATGTATCATATGATAGCTTGACTACCAATATGTATTATAAATAAATTAAATATTATTAAATAAAAAAAAAATACAAATTTCATATATGATATGTATTAAAAATAATGCCTATAAATTATATTACCAACTTGTTTATAAAAATATAATTATTAATCATTAGCGAGTAAAATGAATTCTAAGAAATAAGAATTATCAAACATAAAATATTGCTATACATAGAATTTTTTATTTTGTTTAAATAACACTAAAAAATTGTGTTTAGCCAGACTAAATATAAGTTGTATATTTTATCACCTGCATACATAACGCTGAACACCCCATTCCCCAAGGTTTACGTGGGGTGTATGCCAGAGGATCGGCGGTGTGCCCCCCCTAGACAGAGGCAAAACAGATATTAAAATAGAAGAGTCACCAGAAGTGACGTCAGATTGGAGTTTTCGAGGAATTGGAGTTCTTGACAGAACACCCGTCTTTTTTTAATTACCGGAAATGTTTTGTGAGCTTGCGCAGTTAATACGAACAAGGTGCGCATGCGTTCAGAAGCGTGCTTCAACTACAGAATATCCTAATTTTGCATTATAATACGAAGCATGTTTGGCAGAATTATTCATGAGGGGGCATGCAATTTACAAAGGGCAATCTTTATTATACAAGAAGTGCTTGCACAAACAAGGGAAAAAACATGTAAGCTTGCATGTTTGTTTGTAATGAAATTGCATGCATTGCAGTATACATTTTATGCAAAAAAATGCAAAGTTTAAGCATAGTAAGAAACAATATAACGTACATTAAAGGGACACTCACTCAGGTCAATTAAACTTTAACCCCTTAGTGACCAGACCACTTTTCCAATTGTTGACCGTTTAGGACCAGGGCTATTTTTAAATTTCTCACCATTAAATGGAATTTCTAAAGATACTATTATTTTCATCATATCTTATAATTTACTATAAAAAGAATTATGTTTTCTAACTTTGACCCCCAAAAACTGTTACACATCTACACCCACCAAAAAACACCCAATGCTGCTGCGCACCACATGTGTATTACATTTAAGGGGTTAATTAGGTAGCTTGTAGGGTTAATTTTAGCTTTAGTGTAGAGATCAGCCTCCCACCTGACACATCCCACCCTCTGATCCCTCCCTTACCCCCCTTAAACATCTCTTTTCCCTCCCCCACCTCACAATTGTCACCGCCATCTTAAGTACTGGCAGAAAGTCTGCCAGTATTAAATTAAAAGCCATTTATTATTTTTTTTTATTATTATTTATTTTTTTTATATTAAGATTGCAGTGATGGATCCCCCTTAGCCCCCAACCTCCATGATACCCCCCGATACATCTCCCTAACCCTACCCCCTCTACCTATTTGCCGCCATCTGTCTGCCAGTACCCAGTTTGCCCAAATAAATGTGTTTTTTTTAAAATATAATTATCAATTTTTTGTAGTGTAGCTGCCCCCCCTCCCAGATCCTTTCCACAAACATAAATTTCCCCCTCCCTCTCCCTCCTTCTCCCTCCTTCCTATACATTTGCCTTCTGTTAATGCAAATGTGGTGCACACGGGCGTGCACGCACGCTCCCGCCTTCCACGCTGCTGCAATCCTGACTCAACATGCACACATCGATGTGACAGGATCCAGAACTGGACATCAATGGGCCTCCCACCTGCCTCCCTGCTGTTGCTCTCACCCACCATTGATCGGCACCATCGATGGCCGATGCAGAGAAAAGGGGATTGCAGTGATGCCTCAATATCGAGGCATCACTACAATACCCTGGAAGCGTCTGGAAGCGATCATGATCGCTTCCAGTGCTTCAAATCCCAGAGGATGTGCCAGACTTGTCCTTGGTCGTTAAGGGTAGTTTTTTGTAGGACATACCTGGCACGCCCTCTGTAGTTAAGGGCTAATGATTCAGATAGAGCATGCAATTATAAACAACTTTCCAATTTACATCCACTAAAAAAATGTGCAGTCTTTTTATATTTACACTTTTTGAGTCACCAGCTCCTACTGAGCATGTGCACAAATTAACAGAAAATATGTATATGCACTTGTGATTGGCTGATTTCTGTCACATGGTACAGGGGGAGTGGAAATGTGCATCATTTTTTAATACTAATACTTATTTGAAGTTCAGAATAAGTGCTATTACATTTTCTTTTTATCATGCATTTGTTGATTTAGAAAATTTGCTGTATTGACTGGTCCTTTAACTATTTATATTGACTGATCTTCCAGTTAAAATTCTCAGATAATTTAGCAGGAGTGCTTATCACATACTTAGTTTGCTGAGTTCAGCTGCCACAGCAACATACTGTACAGTAATTGAGTTGATCGCCATGTTAGAGCTGCTTGACATCTACATTCTGGTGAGCCACAGAAAATGAGGTCAGTAAAAATAAAAGTGGATTTTTAAGTGGTGGGATGGAAATAGATTGTTTGAAAAGTTTGAAAACAAAATGACAGTTTAACATATTTTGTTGTGCATTTTGAGTGTAGATATTTTGCAAATCAGTGTTTAATTTCTAATGTGTACAATGCTTATAAAATAACTTTAATGATATAATTATGATATAAATATTAATCTGCTCCGAGTCCTACTGCCCCCACTGACAAAATAAGGAAGTAACAGACAAGTTTTTGTCACAGTGCTGGGAGCTCCTTGTCACTGTGTGTCTTGCACAGTAATACATTGCAGTGTCTTCAGTTTTTGTATCTTTCATTTGAAGTTGTAAAATGTTTTTACTGTTGTCTCTGGAGATAATAAATCGTCCTTTAACTGAATCATCATACCATGTAGAACCCCCATCACTGCTAATTTGAGCTACCCACTGTAATCCTTTACCAGGAGCCTGTCTAACCCAGTTCATGTAATAGCTGCTGAAAGTAAACCCAGAGGCTGTACATGAAATTGTGTGAGAGCCTCCTGGCTTTATCACTGCAGAATCTGACTGCAGAAGTTGAACATCAGAAAGCACTCCTGGGAAAAAAAAAGATTTAAGGTAAATTAAGTTACATTTTCAGATTAACTAATAAAAGTATTTTTTTTAAAGATTTTACTATAATTTATTAACCTACTTATATCATACCTGAGAAATATGACAGTAATATGAACAGCACCAGAAGTGTTTTCATGTCTGCTGAGATGCTAGTGTAATATGTAAAATATAGTAAATTGTTGACTCCAACATAGGAAACACTTCCCTTTCTCTATTTAAAGGTTAGAGAATCAGTTTTATAATCAGGAAATTTGATTATATTATTTGCATATTGTTCATTTAATACATATATACAGGGTGTGCAGAACATTACATAGCTTCTTTACTAATATATTTAAATATTTCAGAGCAATTTATAGCATTTTAACATGAGCAGTCATATTTTTTTCTATTTCCTTTCATTTGTTTACATAGAATTTTGGAAGCTTATGTTATTATGTATGTAGTACAAAGCTATATACTGTATATATAATATTGTAGTAATTTGTGCTTAAAAAAAACATTCTAATTTGTGAATAGGCTATGGCCTGAAGATACCAAGATCAAATCAACACCAAACATAAACATATACAACCTACCTGATGTCATTACTGTAATTAACAAATAAACAAAAACAAATAAAGAAATGTAACATATTACTGTGAACCTCCCTCATGAAAATATATTTCATAGAGAATTCTACTTATCATCTCAGAAGATAACAGTTGGATTTACAGCTTGTGTTGCCCAAACATACCCGGAGAACCTTAGCAGATGGTGGATCAGACCGGAAAGCAACAAGATGAAGACACGGATTGCAGGCTCTGCTCAGTTAGTGTAAGGTAAAAAATATAAACTTTATTAATTCCAGTATAAAAATATAGTGTTCCCAGGCAAAGGGCATACAAAGGAAGGACTGTCTTATGCGTTTCACGCCACCTAGTGGCGCTTAATCATAGACTGGAGGAACAGGAAAGGGGCAGCAAATTTATGCAGAGAGCAACAGATGGTTAACCCCTTACTGCTCACAAGAAAAGTTAATTAAAAAAACACACATACAGTATAAATTACAAATAAAAAAAGCAACATTGCTTGATGATATAATCACAGTGATGTGGATGGCATGAACATGTATACTAAATTTTACTTGGATAGTGGTAAACATTTCTTCCCTATATACATGTATCCCTCATTCCCAAGGAGTTCAAATGATTGAACACTTTCTAACAAAGGAATTAAATTTGGATGACACTACCAAGTGTTTCTTTGGTGACATTCTTAGGTATTTATTATCACACAATTTTTTTTATTTAATCAAGAGTTTTACCAGCAAATTTGTGGCAAGGCAATGGGCCAAAATTTGCCCCATCGTTTGCCAACTTATACGTTGCCTGGTGGGAACTTAATTACATCTACAGCTTGCAGAATCCATGGCATAAGGACATCATCATGTTTGTAAGATGTATTGATGACTTGCTGTTTATCATCAAAAGACCAATTGATGACTCCTCGTTCCATGAATTCATGCAGTATTTAAATAACAACAACATGGGACTTAAATTTACTGGAACATATAGCAACACAGAGGTAAATTTCTTAGACTTGACCTTATATATTGAAGAGTGTCAAATAAACACAAAAACATTCAGAAAACCCACTGCAGGGAATACAATCCTACATGCCACATCACAGCATCCCAAACAGCTGGTCTCAGCTATCCCGAAAGGCCAATTCATCAGAGTTAGACACAATACTAAATCAGATAGGATTTATGACCAACAAGCTATAGAGCTTGAAAACCTTTTGGTACAAAGAGGATACAGGAGGGAGACTTTAGCCCAATGTCGTCAACAGGTCAAAACTTTCAAAATTGATCACAAAAAAAAATCCCAAAAGGAGTCAAATCCGAATAGTTTCTTAGATTCTGTGGTGTTTACCACAGAATTTACCACACAATTTGATTCTATTGTCAAAATTCTTAAGAAACACATGCATCTCCCGTCAGGAGATGAAATACTTAAACACTGTGTTGGCAAGTGTAGATTTGTCCCTAAAAAACATAGAACCTTGGCCCAGTTACTTTCACCGAGCATGGTTAAAAAGAATATATTTGAGCCAGAATCTAGGTTATTACACAAAGCGAATTTCAAGTGTGGCAGCAAAAACTGCAACACTTGTGCATTAATTCTCAAACATTTGACATCAATTTTTATGCCAACTGTGGTACCCAATGGGTAGTATACTTGCTAACGTTCAACTTATGCAAAAACCAAAACACAGGTCAAACATCTAGGGAACTTAGAAAAAGAGTAGGAGAACATATTAGGGATGTAAAGAACTATGTTAAAAAGTCTGCTGTTGCCAGTCATTTCAATGGTATTCACTTTACAAACAAAGCTGATATATCTGTCCAAGCAATAGATCTGGCTCAGGTGCCCATTAGAGGGGGCAACAAACATAACATTTTAGACAAAAGAGAATTATTTTGGATTCTCAAATTACAAACCAAAACACCTTTAGGTTTGAACAGAGAATTTGACATCAGTTACTTTATTGATGACTGATGCCAATTTTGCTATTTATGCCACAAATGCATTTAATGCATATATATTCACTCTCTCTTTTCTTATCTGTATATTAGTTTTTATTATAAATATACTACTTATCCATTCCTGTCATTACTGTTATTATAATAGCTTTAAATGTAGTCCTCTTGTCCTCTTGTACTTGCCATTTTGTCTTTATTTATTTAGCATATCTATGTTACATAAGTTTAGTATGCCTGTTCCCCTATGTGTAATGTCATGCCATACACATCACTGTGATTATATCATCAAGCAATGTTGCTTTTTTATTTGTGATTTATACTGTATGTGTGTTTTTTTAATTAACTTTTCTTGTGAGCAGTAAGGGTTAACCATCTGTTGCTCTCTGCATAAATTAGCTGCCCCTTTCCTGTTCCTCCATTCTATGATTAAGCGCCACTAGGTGGTGTGAAACACGTAAGACAGTCCTTTCTGTGTATGCCCTTTGCCTGGGAACACTATATTTTTATACTGGAACTGTTGCTTTCTGCATAAATTAGCTTTCCTGTTCCTGCAGTCTATGATGAAGCGCCACTAGGGGTCATGAAACGCGTAAGACAGTCCTTCCTGTGTATGCCCTTTGCCTGGGAACACTATCGGCTAGATTTAGAGTTTTGCGGCCGAAGGGGTGCGTTAGCTACGCATCTTTTTTTACTAGCGCTGCTTCTAAACAACGCTGGTATTTAGAGTTCTCTGAAGGGCTGCGTTAGACTCCAAAAAGGGAGTGTTAAGGCATATTTACCGCCACTTCAACTCTCAATACCAGCGTTGCTTACGGTAGCGGCCAGCTGGAAAAACGTGCTCATGCACGATTACCCCATAGGAAACAATGGGGCAGTTTGGGCTGAAAAAAAACCTAACACCTGCAAAAAAGCAGCGTTAAGCTCCCAACGCAGCCCCATTGTTTCCTATGGGGAAACACTTTCTAAGTCTGCACCTAACACCCTAACATGAACCCCGAATCTAAACACCCCTAATCTAACACTTATTAACTCCTAATCTGCCACCCCCGACATCACTGACACCTGCATTACACAATTAACCCCTAATCTTCCACTCCGGACACCGCCGCAACCTACATTATACCTATGTACCCCTAATCTGCTGCCCCTAACATCGCCGACACCTACATTATATTTTTTAACCCCTAATCTGCCCCCCCAACGTTGCCGCCACCTAACTACACTTATTAACCCCTAATCTGCCGACCGGACCTCGCCGCCACTATAATAAATGTATTAACCCCTAAACCGCTGCACTCCCGCCTCGCAAACCCTATAATAAATAGTATTAACCCCTAATCTGCCTTCCCTAACATCGCCGCCACCTAATTTCAAGTATTAACCCCTAATCTGCCGACCGGACCTCGCCGCTACTCTAATAAATGTATTAACCCCTAAAGCTAAGTCTAACCCTAACCCTAACAACCCCCTAAATTAAATATAATTTAAATCTAACGAAATAAATTAACTCTTATTAAATAAATTAATCATATTTAAAGCTAAATACTTACCTGTAAAATGAACCCTAATATAGCTACAATATAACTCATAATTAATTTTAGGATTTATATTTATTTTACAGGCAACTTTGTATTTATTTTAACTAGGTACAATAGCTATTAAATAGTTAATAACTATTTAATAGCTACCTAGTTAAAATAATTACAAAATTACCTGTAAAATAAATCCTAACCTAAGTTACAATTAAACCTAACACTACACTAACAATAAATTAATTAAATAAATTACCTACAATTAAATAAACTAAACTAAAGTACAAAAAAAAACACTAAATTAAAAAAATAAAAAAGATTACAAGAAGTTTAAGCTAATTACACCTACTCTAAGCCCCCTAAAAAAATAACAAAGCCCCCCAAAATAAAAAAATGCCCTACCCTATTCTAAATTAAAACGTAACCAGCTCTTTTACCAGCCCTTAAAAGGGCTTTTTGCGGGGCATTGTCCCAAGTAATCAGCTCTTTTTCCTGTAAAAAAAAACACAATACCACCCCCCAACATTACAACCCATCACCCACATACTCCTATTCTAAACCCACCCAAACCCCCCTTAAAAAAACTAACACTACCCCCCTGAAGATCTTCCTACCTTGAGTCGTCTTCACTCAGCCGAGCCGAATTCTTCATCCAATCCGGGCGATGTCTTCATCCAAGGGCAAGAAGAGGTCCATCATCCGGCTGAAGTCTTCATCCAAGCGGGGCAAGAAGAGGTCCACCATCATCTGGCTGAAGACTTCTATCAAGCGGCATCTTCAATCTTCTTGCTTCTGGCTCCATCTTCATCCCTCCGACGCGGAACATCCTTCTTCCACGACGTACTCCCGACGAATGAAGGTTCCTTTAAATGACTTCATCCAAGATGGTGTCCTTCGAATTACGATTGGCTGATAGGATTCTATCAGCCAATCGGAATTAAGGTAGGAAAAATCTGATTGGCTGATTGAATCAGCCAATCAGATTCAAGTTCAATCCGATTGGCTGATCCAATCAGCCAATCAGATTGAGCTTGCATTCTATTGGCTGTTCCGATCAACCAATAGAATGCAAGCTCAATCTGGCTGATTGGATCAGCCAATCGGATTGAACTTGAATCTGATTGGCTGATTCAATCAGCCAATCAGATTTTTCCTACCTTAATTCCGATTGGCTGATAGAATCCTATCAGCCAATTGGAATTTGAGGGACGCCATCTTGGATGACGTCATTTAAAGGAACCTTCATTTGTCGGGAGTACGTCGTGGAAGAAGGATGTTCCACGTCGGCGGGATGAAGATGGAGCCGGAAGCAAGAAGATTGAAAATGCCGCTTGATAGAAGACTTCAGCCGGATGATCGACCTCTTCTTGCCCCGCTTGGATGAAGACTTCAGCCGGATGATGAACCTCTTCTTGCCCCGCTTGGATGAAGACTTCAGCCGGATGATGGACCTCTTCTTGCCCCGCTTGGATGAAGACATCGCCCGGATTGGATGAAGAATTCGGTTCGGCTGAGTGAAGATGACTCAAGGTAGGAAGATCTTCAGGGGGGTAGTGTTAGTTTTTTTTAAGGGGGGTTTGGGTGGGATTAGAATAGGGGTATGTGGGTGGTGGGTTGTAATGTTGGGGGTGGAATTGTGTTTTTTTTACAGGCAAAAGAGCTGATTACTTGGGGCAATGCTCAGCAAAAAGCAATTTTAAGGGCTGGTAAAAGAGCTGGTTACTTTTTAATTTAGAATAGGGTAGGGCATTTTTTTATTTTGGGGGGCTTTGTTATTTTTTTAGGGGGCTTAGAGTAGGTGTAATTAGCTTAAACTTCTTGTAATCTTTTTTATTTTTTGTAATTTAGTGGGGGGGTTTTGTACTTTAGTTTAGTTTATTTAATTGTAGGTAATTTATTTAATTAATTTATTGATAGTGTAGTGTTAGGTTTAATTGTAACTTAGGTTAGGATATATTTTACAGGTAATTTTGTAATTATTTTAACTAGGTAGCTATTAAATAGTACATAACTATTTAATAGCTATTGTACCTAGTTAAAATAAATACAAAGTTGCCTGTAAAATAAATATAAATCCTAAAATAGCTACAATATAATTATGAGTTATATTGTAGCTATATTAGGGTTCATTTTACAGGTAAGTATTTAGCTTTAAATAGGATTAATTTATTTAATAAGAGTTAATTTATTTCGTTAGATTTAAATTATATTTAATTTAGGGGGGTGTTAGAGTTAGGGTTAGACTTAGCTTTAGGGGTTAATACATTTATTAGAGTAGCGGCGAGGTCCGGTCGGCAGATTAGGGGTTAATACTTGAAGTTAGGTGGCGGCGATGTTAGGGAGGGCAGATTAGGGGTTAATACTATTTATTATAGGGTTTGCGAGGTGGGAGTGCGGCGGTTTAGGGGTTAATACATTTATTATAGTGGCGGTGATGTCCGTTCGGCAGATTAGGGGTTAATAAGTGTAGTTAGGTAGCGGCGATGTTGGGGGGGGCAGATTAGGGGTTAATAAATATTATGTAGGTGTCAGCGATGTTAGGGGCAGCAGATTAGGGGTTTGTAGGGATAATGTAGGTGGCGGCGGTGTGCGGTCGGCAGATTAGGGGTTAAAAATATTTATTATAGTGGCGGCGATGTGGGGGGACCTCGGTTTAGGGGTACATAGGTAGTTTATGGGTGTTAGTGTACTTTAGAGCACTGTAGTTAAGAGTTTTATATACCGGCATTAGCCCATAAAGCTCTTAACTACAGCCTTTCCATAGGCGTTAGGAGTCTTGTCGGTAGAAGTGTAACGCTCACTTCAGACTCTAAATACCAGCGTTAGGAAGATCCCATTGAAAAGATAGGATACGCAATTGGCGTAAGTGGATCTGCGGTATGGAAAAGTTGCGGCTTGAAAGTGAGCGTTAGACCTTTACCTACACGACTCTAAATACCAGCGGGCGGCCAAAAGCAGCGTTAGGACCCCTTAACGCTGCTTTTGACGGCTACCGCAAAACTCTAAATCTAGGCGTATATTTTTATACTGGAATTAATAAAGCTTATATTTTTTACCTTACACTAAAAAAGTGGATAATCCAGATAAATTGAACATATACAACAGTTCTTGTTAATGAATAATATGCACTTGCTAATCCTTATTAAGTGTATGGAAGCTTGACACCTATAGATTAAACAAACCCATACAAAAAAAGCAACACATCAGGAGTGTAACTAGACCTTGCTGGGTCCCAGGGCAAAGGCTGTAGTTGGGCATCCCATTTCAACTGGCTGTATGCAATAAGCAGTATCTGAGGTGGCAGCCACATAGGGGAAAGAGGAGCTGCTTCTGAGATATCTTCCCTCTTTGATTAGTCCATGCTAGAGGATATGTGCAGCCTTCCTGTACAAATATTGTGACAGTTTTTTATACAACAACACTATGGTGGACATCTTGAAAACCTTTCCACCATATTGTAAAGGCAATCCATACACTTTCCTTAAACAGTAAGCCTAGTTTGTCGGGGGCACACAGAGGGTCCAGACATGTAAATTAATAATCTCATTAAGTATATGAAAAACAATAAAAAAAAAAAAAACATATTTTTGATTCAAACTTTGGGGTTGATCACAATCCTTTAGAATATATATATATATATATATATATATGTATATCCAATAAAAAGGCACTCATTGTGGCCGATTGTGTCTGCTAGGGATTCTTTGCTATCTAGTTTGGCGATTTTATATCGATTTCTTTTTACAGCCTATTGTCAGCGACACTCAGACAAACCTCCAAGATTCCCCTAGTATGATTAAAATGTTTGGTGAATATGTGGATTTAAAATGTGAGGATGTTCTAGTCACCATGGATGTTTACAGCCTTTACACCGTGATCCCCATGTTGAGGGGGTCCTTACTGTCAAATCCATGGTGACTGGAAACCAATTGTATATTGTTCCTCCTATAGAATTTTTGTGTGATCTATTGACTCTGTGTTTAGAGAAGAACTACTTTAAATTTGAAAGGGATTATTTTTTCCAGATTGCAGGCACAGCCATGGGGTCAAACATGGCACCCACTAAACTTATGAAGCCATTTATGCACCCTGAAATATAGTACTACACTCGTTACATTGATGATGTGTTTTTGGTGTGGAGAGGTAGCATATTGGAGTTGCAGGAAAGGGTTTAATGTTTGAACTCCATGGCGTGCCCTATCCGGTTCAAGTTGGAATTTGACAAGCATATGATACATTTTTTAGATTTGAATATCTTTAAGGTTGATGCCTGTGGTGGATGCCGTTTTGGCACGTCTCTTTACACTAAGCTAACGGACCGCAATTCTTTGCTGGATGCCAGGAGTTTTCACCCCAGGCATAAAAAACGGGTATAATCAACTCAAGGGTCAAGAGAAATAACAGTGAAGTGCCCATTATGATGACACAGATGGTTGAGATAGAGAGGAAACTGACTTCAAGAGTTTATAACGTCAAGTATGTTGTGGCTACAAGGGAGAGGTTGTTAAACCCCACTGCTGACACAAGGGCTAAGAAGATCATTGACATTGATAGCAGAAATAGCCAGCTGAATTTTGTGACTACTATGTACCAACGTGTGATAATTTTTGCTAAATCTGTATGGCAACATTGGCCGGTGGTCGAAACAGACACGACATTACCATTCCAATGGATGAGAGCCCCCAGAATGGTTTATCGCAGAGCTAACAACTTAAGTGATCAACTAGTTAAAACAGATCCGGTGATGTGTTATCACAAAGAGTCCTGGCTTAAATCAGCCAAGAAGGGCTATTTTACATTGGTTTACATTGGTAAAACTACCACCCCCTTCCGGGATAGAATGGCTCACCTTCGGTGTGCCATTCGGGAAGCACTGTCAAAAGGAGAATCCGATCAACCGGTGGCATGTCACTTTGCCAATCATAAACACAGTGTCTCTAGCTTAAGATCCATGCTTATAGATCATATACCCCCACTGTCTTGTGGTGGAAATAGGCCTAACAGACTCTTGCAGCTGGAGACCAACTGGATCTACAGGATGGACACTCTGGCCCCTAGGGGTCTTAACACCTCTCTGGACTTTAGTCCATTCTATTAAGCTATGCCAAAGTATCATTCAGAAGCTTTACATGGATGTTGGTTCCAAATGGGCACTTACTGGTTTTCTGGTTTCTACCCATACCTCAGGAGGCAATGAAGACAGTAGTGTATATATGTGGGTCTTATTGAAAGGATGATATGGTCCTAGTTATTGAGCACTAATATGTCTTTTGTTGGATACCCATGTACTCGTTACTGATGTGGTATATATATATATATATATATATATATATATATATCGTTCTCTATATTTGCAGTATCCCTACCCTATATGAATTGAACCTGTCTGTTGTAGGTGGAGTATACTAACCCCTATGGGAGCAACAAGGGCATTATGCAAGTTATCATTTTTCTCACTGCCTGATTAGCTAATGGCACTATTTTGTTTATTCTTATGTGGCCATTTTCTGCCTTAGGGGTTAAAGATCAGATAATATATAATGGTAGATTTGTAGATGAGGAATAATTTTACTGATTAGGTATGCACGGTACTTTAAGCATTATTGTGTATCCGGTCCCTTAGCTTAGTTTAGTTGTTATGATTGGTAACTATGGTAACGCTCATATGGGGTGATGACGCGTCATGCGACAGCCGTTAATGATGACGTCACTGCCGCATGTTGGCGTGGAGGGGAACCGGTTGGTCATTAGTATTGTTTGTTAAGGTATTTAAGGTGATGGTATTGTTCTATTTGTCAATTGTTTTTAGGTTTGTACTGTTAAACCTTTTTTTTTTTTTAAAGAGCTTTATTGAATAAAACAAAATACAGGAAGAAAAATGTAAGATGAAATACATACACTCGCAATGCAAGAACAGGCTTACAATAAATGCCTGTGTACAGAAGGCAGAATAAACACATTATGTACATCAGGTAAATGTCAACTTATATTCCAGTCCCTGCCTGCAAACATGTCTTGCTGTTCACAACTGTAGAAGGTAACTGGCAAAAAAACGTCCTCCTCCGTGAATGTATTCATTTTTAAACTCAACAAATAGCTCTACATTTTTCATGGAATTTTCCATATATTCCTGTCATAGTCCACAAACATCATGGTTAAAAACAGAAAGATAAAGAACAACAGAAACAAAAGCATGATACAAAACTTACCAATTATCCTCAGAAATAGAGTATAAAGATACAGTACAACAATAGCTTATGGTATTATTGTAAGGTTTTGGCTTGGTTACAGTTTGCCAATTGTCAATTATTCACACAACAAAAAGGGGAGAGAGAAAAAAAAAAGAAGGGGAGGAGGAAGGAAGGAGTGACAGGGAAGGAAGGAGGGAACGGTAGGGGAGCAGGGAAGAGCATTATGCTCTCAACAGATCTCGTCTCACATCAACCCATCATGTCTATACAGCTTAACTCTGCATCTAGCCCCCCTCCACATCTGAAGCATAAGCTCATAACTGTCTAACTTAGATATTCGGGCATAATTATATTTTTCAAGTATTAGGAGCTTCTGTGCTTTATGTTTCCAATCTGTTATTGTGGGGATTTGTGTCGATTTTCAGTGTAGATAGTGGGATCAGGTTTTTCGTGCCCGCCAACATCCGCAACAAGAGGGATTTTTAAATTGGGTCTCAAAGTTTGATGGGAAGGTAAAAGAGTAAAGTCTCTGGGGCTCTCGGAATATCTACTCCCAAGATCTCCTGCATCTCCACCCACACCGAGGACCAGTAATTATCTAATAAGGGACAATCTCACCAGATATAAACCATGGAACCCAGCTCTCCACATCCCCTCCAGCACCTGTCCAAGGTGTTTGGATATATTGTCTTAAGACGCGATGGTGTAGGGTACCAACGACTCATGTGTTTGTATTGGGACTCTTGCGTGTGTGCTCAGACCAACGTGAACTTGATGGCCCGGAACATCCGGTGCCAGTCCTCTGCTGTGAATGCTGTCCCTTATTGTCTGTGCCACATTCTAGTGTAGGTTGGGAGTGCACAGTCCACAGGAATGAGGAGGAGTATGTATAACAAGGAGATCAAATGTCTAGAGACCGAGCGCCGCGTACATAGCTGCTCGAATGGCGTGAGGTTTCTCAACACTTGTTGTTTGTGTTTGTGGGTGGTAATGTAGTGACATATTTGTAGAAAGACAAACCAGGGAAGTCAGGAAAGTCTCTCTCAACTTCTTCTTGTGTCTTCACCCTCCCACCTATTGTATAACTCCCTATATGGTTGTTAGTCAGTGAAGTCTGTACCGGTATCATTTTGGTTTGCAGTGGAAGCTCAGGGTTTCCATATAGCGGTGTCAAAGGGGAATATAGTTCCTCTAATAGTGGGAAATGCATAAGCTCCACCTGTCTAAGCCTTTTGTGTGTCCATAGGAGGGAGGCAAGGTCTCTGGTTCACAGGGCACTCCTGTCCAGGGATATCCAATTTTTTTTGGTCACTACCCTGACACCACTCCACCACTCTCTGGAGCAGTATAGATCTTCTGTATCGTAAGATATTTGGTAATCCCAACCCTCCCTCATCTATAGGAAAGTACATGGTTCTCTTATTTGCTCTACGTTTTAATCCCTGCCAAATATATTCCTCAATTAGTTTATGCAGGGAGGGGAGAAACTAGGAGGGGAGAGGAATCGGAATGGTCTGGAGCAAGTACAATATCCTTGGAAGAACATTCATTTTGATGACATGAATTCTACCCAGCCATGAGATCGATTTATGTCTCCAGGAGGAGAGATCTGCTGACATCACTGTCTTAAGAGTCACAAAGTTTGCAGCAAATGTATCTGATGTAGTGGCTGCTATATTGATACCCATGTATTTAAAAAAATTGGCATTTAGTACAAATGGGCTGTGAGCCTTAAGCCATGACAAAGTGGCAGGTGATAGAGAAATGCTCAAGAGTTCTGACTTAGCATCGTTGAGGTGAAAGTGAGAGACTTCCCTGTATTTTTTAAATTCCTCCAACAGGGCCAGTATAGTTGTTTCTATATCTGTGATAGTGAGCAGCAGGCCATCCGCATAGATTGCTAGTTTATTTTCCCTACCTCCCATCTCTATTCTCCTAATAAGATGATTGGCTCTGATATTACTCGCCAATGCCTCAATTGAGATGGCGAACAGTAAGGGCAAAAGCGGGCACCCCTGCCTGGTCCCATTAGAAATAGTAAAAGTATCTGAGAGAATATTATTTACTTTAACCTGCGCGTTTGGGGTAGAGTACAGTGCAAAAACTGTTTTAATTAATCTTTCTCCAAATCCCATTTTCACCAAAGTGGACCGTAGGAAATGCCAGCTCACTCTGTCGAACGCTTTTTCAGTGTCTGTGGACAACAGAGAAAACGGCACTCCATTCCTTTTTGAATGGGCAACCAGTTGTAATACTTTAAGGGTATTATCCCTTGCCTCCCACCCAGGGACAAGCCCCACCTGATCTGCAGAAATCAAACCTGGGAGAAACTTGTTTACTTTGTTCGACAAGGTCTTAGCCAGGATTTTCACATCAGTATTTAATAGTGATTTTGGCCTGTAACTTTGTGGCATATCTACCAGTTTCCCTGGTTTTGGGATGACTGTAATGTATGCAGTCAACATGGTTGGCGGTAACTGTTCTAAGTCAGGCAACCGATTAAATAGGTCCTGTAAGTGTGGGAGCAAACATATCAGAAAAGTCTTATAGTATTTAGTCGCCAGTCCATCTGGACCAGGGCTCTTCCCATTTGGAAGGTCTTTCAACGCTGTTTGTATTTCTTCTTAAATAAGGGGCGCTTCAAGAAAGTCAATGGCGTCCTGATCTAGTGTCTGCAATTTGGTGGTATGCAAATATTCCTGTGCCAGATGTCTGTTTATGGCCTTCTCAGGAGGTGTATTGGGTTCAGGTGTATCAAGGTTGTATAACTTACTGTAGTAATGTCTGCTATGTTGGGGCTATCTTTATAAGTTTTCCCTGCACTGTCTTTAAGGGTATAGACAAAGGATTTCAGTTGTGAATGACGCAATGCTCTAGCTAGTAGCTTCCCTGACTTATTCCCACCTTCTTAGTATTTTTGCTGTAGTAGGAGCACTTTGCATTGGTTCTCCTCTTGCAGGAGCTGCTTAAACTCTAACCTAGCCTGACCGAGTGTAGTTTCGGTGTCTGAATCAAGGGGGTTCTTTTTATCCTGTTCTTCTAGTGTCATTATGTTATTAATGATTTAATCATATCTTTCCCTAAGTCGTTTCAGTAATTTCGCTTTGTGTTTAATTAAATGTCCCCTGATGACACTTTTGTGTGGCTCCCAGATGGTAGAGAAAGGTAGGTCCTCTGTCATGTTCAGGTCAAAGTATTCAGATATCATAGAGGCTACATCGTCTTGAACCAATGGGTTGTCTAGTAGTGAGTCTTCCAGGCGCCTTATATATGGGGTGGCTGGTGTGTCTGGCCAGATCATCTCAAAGATGACCGGTGCATGGTCTGACCAGGTAATAGAGGATATGTCACTACGTGTGATGTATGCAATGCCCTGAGAGTCAGTAAAAAAATATTCTATGCTTGAATATGTGTTATGTGGTTGAGTAGTAGGTATAATCTGTTTCTGTAGGGTGCATAGTTTGCCAGATGTCATGTAGCATATGATCTTTGAGCACTGTATTAATTTGTTTTAAGATATGATGAGGTGCACTCGAAACCCCATTGGAAGTGTCTAGCCTTGGGTTAAGTGGGGTGTTAAAATCTCCGCCCAGGAACAGTACACACTTAGCTATCTGGATAACTTGCCTGAGAGATTCCTAAAAAAGACATGGTGGGCAGTGTTAAGCGCATATATTTTTGCGAATCTCTACCATGCAGTAAGCCCACCACTATAAAATATCTGCCTTCCTTGTCTCTCTCTATTTTTGGGGCTGAAACGGGGTTCTGTGATGTATCAGTATACCCACACCATTCTGCTTGTGTGGGCCTGATGATAAAAAAGCCATGGGGTATCTATGGTTATGCCATTTAGGCTCTCTATTCTTTGCAAAGTGTGACTTTTTTGCAAGTACCGTGAAACTATAGACCGCTTGCACGGGTTATTCAAACCCTTCACATTAATCGTTAGGAATTTGAGCGGGTGTTTTTTTGGTTTGTGCTGTAGAGGTATCATTGTGTAGGAGGGGAGAATGGGAGAGAATGGAAGGGGGTGAGGGGAGGTGAGAAAGAAAAAAAAAGGGGGCCCCCTTTACTTCTATAAAGTAAAGACCTTTAAGATGATCTTACTCCAAGGGTCTCTGGTATTTATGTATATCAAGTCTCCCTGTTGTGTGAAAGCAATGGTAGTATGAGCAGAATTATTCTGTAATACCAATTAGGAAAGAAATAGAGGAAAGAAGGAGAAAAGGAAAGAAGAAGAAAAAAAGGATTCTGGAGTGCCAATAGGCATTCCGAATTAAGCTCTTTCCTTTGAAAGTTTACTCAGGAGGGAATGTGCCCTGTTGAGAACGTAAAGGTAAGGCTGAACAAACATATAATTTAAAACATGTGTTACAACTAAATCTGAAAACATTGTCATACATTTCTGTATAAGAACCGAGGGGAAACAGTTTACAACTAGTGGTGGAGGGGTAGCATAGCTCCTTCAACATTTAACAGTTAGGTCTTAGTTACATGCATTGATTAGAACAATCACTATAAAGAAATATGTAAACCAATACAGACCTGGGCAGAGCATGATACCCACATTGTCCATCTTTTGCCGTGCTTATAACTCACAGCAGCACAATAATGTTCTAGGTTAATAGAAAGTCCCACATCTGTTGGACCCATTAGGTCTGAAGTAGATTCTCCCTCTCCGCAGAGATCTGAGGGGCAAGTTATCAAGACCCAGGGGTCTTATGCCAAGGGTAGTGCAGAATGATTCTAGGTTAGGCAAAGATTTGTACAGCGCAGTCTTTTCACCATTAGAAGCAATGATGCACGTGGGAAACCCCCACCTTTATGGTACCATATTTTCTTGTAATATAGAGGTAAGAAATCTCAAATCTTGGCGCTTCTGTAATATCGCTGGGCTGAGGTCCGAGAAACCCTGTAATGGGACACCAGCATGTTGCACAGGGTGCTTACTTCTGATGTTCTTGAGTATTTCCTCTTTATCCTTAAAGTTCAGCAATCTGAGGATGACATCCCTTGGGGGGGGGGGGGGGGTTTAGCAGAATATATGTGATATATAATCACTAGAGGGCGCTAAAGTGCAACTTGAAAGATATATCTTTTGGTTATGGAGCCCGTGTTAGTATGAGCTCCAGACAATTCGAATGGAGAACCTTTGACAAATATAGTGTGTTCTTAATTATAGCACTATCTATATGATACAGAGTTCAGAAATATAAAACCAACCACATATATAAAAAGCTACAGCTGCACCTCTCAAAACATGTACTCTAAAAGTAATGTAAATCAAACTCCTAAAAAAAGTGCATTAAAAACACCAGAGGGCACTAATGTGACTAAAAAATAAGCACCAAATATAAAGAATATTAAAAAACAAATAAAAATTGATTAATTCAAATGGATAATGGCACCTCATTAAAACGAATGTCCCAGTGTGAAAGTCCACTATATAATGTACAGTCGTTTGATTTGACCAAAAAGTTCAAGGTTTTCTTCACCGTCAGCAGTGGACTCTCCTTAATGGCAGAATCAGATTCCTTCTTTTCACGGATAGAAGCCAATCTGTGCAGGTTTAAACACAAACAAAAGCGACCAGTGTGTGTATCCACAGCCCCAATGCAACCCACACAGCAGTATTCTATTTCCAGGGTACTCACACTTTTGCAGAGCACACCAGTGTGCTTGTGGAAATAGACTGGTTATCAGAGCAAACCATCTTGCTCTCTCTGGTATGCTCTCTCCTCACAGGTGTGGATAAAGACAGACCCACTGGCTCCTCACAGCATATCAGGATAACAGAACTTCACTTAGCAGCGGCTTGGTAATGAGAACCTTACTTGTCAAGGAATGGCAGACAATGATCATAAAATACAAATCTTTAATCATTAGTGAAACCACAATCCTTACAGTACAAGTAGGTGGACAATGTGTAACAATGATATTTGCTACGCGTTTCTCGGCTCACTTGGCCGTTTCCTCAGGCATAATAAACACACACTTTTAGCCCAGCTATATAGTGCCGCTCAGTACCAAACCATAACTATTCCCTCCCCCTTCCTATGTTGAGGGGTGTGTACAGGCTGTCCAATAAGTTAATATCATTCTCAAGCCCACAAGTTGTTGTCATATTACCACTAACTCTCACTTAATATACATATAAAATAATATGTCCATAATGTCCCTACATATGCCAAATGAAATGTTAGTAAAAACATAACATATTATAATTCAAAGATACATTTATTCCAATCGCTATTCCACCTGCTATCACACAGCCAATCTATATTTATAATTAGCGTGTGGTTACTCTGCCTCTATACGATTGCTAGAGCAGGTGTATGTATGTGGCTTTTGTTGCAAGCATGGTGGTTCATATTGACAACACAGAAACAGGATTGTCAACCCTAATATACCTCAGCAATAAAAACATATATTCATCTCCAAAGTACAACCAGATAGACGATTAAAACAATACTTTTTGTATAATTTATATGTATGTATGATAAAATGTATAATAAAGTATATAAGCCATCCAATAGAACAATATTCTAACTATTTAAATGTATTAATCAAATATAAACATTCCTATAAGCTGCTAAGCTATTGGTCTTACAATAGGGGTTATTACATCCTCAACCTATATCTAACCATTGTGTATGGTTGTATCTGACAGCAATATGGATGAAAGTACATAGTGCCTACTCTATAAGTGAAACTAAGAAAATAGGATATGTGCTCATATGCCATTTATAACTCAAGTTTGTTTAGCCACTTTTTATATATTTATGTTTATGCGGTAATGCAGATTATAAAAACAAAATGCATAGACTGCTACAAAATATGTGGAAACGGACCAATGATGAATGCACATTTCCCCTTTGCAGTTCAGAATTTGTGTTGTAATGTTATATAATCGTCTTCCTATAGCTCTCTTATTGAAATGATACAAAACTGCGAGTGCACAGTGCAGTGAAACTAAACTAAAATAAATTATATAAAATATATGCTCATATGCCACTTCCACTTCGAGTTTGTTTCACAATTTTCTATGAATATGCTTATGCGGTTATTTGAGTTTTTAAATGTATAATGCACAAACCACTACTGCAAACTGCTACTAGAAATAGACAAACGATGAATGCTCAATAACCCTATGCAGATGTAAAATTTATTTTGTAGCATTATATGATCCTCCTACTGCAAACTGCTACTAGATATAGACAAACGATGAATGCTCAATAACCCTATGCAGATGTAAAATTTATTTTGTAGCATTATATGATTCTCCTCCTGCATCCCTTATTAGAAATATACAAGACTATCTATTTGGAGTTTTGTCGGTAACAACCCGAATAACTAACTCCGGCTTTTTTCTGGCCGCACCATAAAAATAACTCTGGTATTGAGAGTCCACAGAATGGCTGCGTTAGGCTCCAAAAAAGGAGCGTAGAGCATTTTTAACGCAGCTTCAACTCTCGATACCAGAGTTGCTTACTGATGTGGCCAGCCTCAAAAACGTGCTCGTGCACGATTCCCCCATAGGAAACAATGGGGCTATTTGAGCTGAAAAAAAACCTAACACCTGCAAAAAAGCCGCGTTCAGCTCCTAACGCAGCCCCATTGTTTGCTATGGGGGAACACTTCCTACGTCTGCACCCAATACTCTAACATGTACCCCGAGTCTAAACACCCCTAACCTTACACTTATTAACCCCTAATCTGCCGCCCCCGCTATCGCTGACCCCTGCATATTATTTTTAACCCCTAATCTGCCGCTCCGTAAACCGCCGCTACTTACATTATCCTTATGTACCCCTAATCTGCTGCCCTTAACACTGCCGACCCCTATATTATATTTATTAACCCCTAATCTGCCCCCCACAACGTCGCCACCAGCTGCCTACACTTATTAACCCCTAATCTGCCGAGCGGACCTGAGCGCTACTATAATAAAGTTATTAACCCCTAATCCGCCTCACTAACCCTATAATAAATAGTATTAACCCCTAATCTGCCCTCCCTAACATCGCCGACACCTAACTTCAATTATTAACCCCTAATCTGACGACCGGAGCTCACCGCTATTCTAATAAATGGATTAACCCCTAAAGCTAAGTCTAACCCTAACACTAACACCCCCCTAAGTTAAATATAATTTTAATCTAACAAAATTAATTAACTCTTATTAAATAAATTATTCCTATTTAAAGCTAAATACTTACCTGTAAAATAAATCCTAATATAGCTACAATATAAATTATAATTACATTGTAGCTATTTTAGGATTAAGAGGGACGCCATCTTGGATGACGTCCCTTAAAGGAACCTTCATTCTTCAGTTGGACGTCGCCGGATGAAGATGGGTCCGCGTCGGAGGTCTTCAGGATGGAGCCGGTCGTCATCGGATGAAGATAGAAGATGCCGCTTGGATCAAGATGGTTGCCGGTCTGGATTGCCTCTTCTTCCCGGATAGGATGAAGACTTTGGAGCCTCTTCTGGACCTCTTCAGCCACCGGATGATGGATGTCTAGCCCCCGCTTGGGTTGGATGAAGATTTTGGAGCCAGGATGGATCGGTGATACCTGGTGAGGTGAAGATAAGGTAGGATGATCTTCAGGGGCTTAGTGTTAGGTTTATTTAAGGGGGGTTTGGGTTAGATTAGGGGTATGTGGGTGGTGGGTTGTAATGTTGGGGGGGGTATTGTATGTTTTTTTTTACAGGCAAAAGAGCTGAACTTCTTGGGGCATGCCCCGCAAAGGGCCCTGTTCAGGGCTGGTAAGGTAAAAGAACTTTGAACTTTGGTAATTTAGAATAGGGTAGGGCATTTTTTATTTTGGGGGTCTTTGTTATTTTATTAGGGGGCTTAGAGTAGGTGTAATTAGTTTAAAATTGTTGTAATATTTTTCTTATGTTTGTAAGTATTTTTTTATTTTTTGTAACTTAGTTCTTTTTTATTTTTTGTACTTTAGTTAGTTTATTTCAGTGTAGTTATTTGTAGATATTGTATTTAATTAATGTATTGATAGTGTAGTGTTAGGTTTAATTGTATGTAATTGTAGATATTTTATTTAATTAATTTAATGATAGTATAGTGTTAGGTTTAATTGTAACTTAGGTTAGGATTTATTTTACAGGTAATTTTGTAATTATTTTAACTAGGTAGCTATTAAATAGTTCTTAACTATTTAATAGCTATTGTACCTGGTTAAAATAATTACAAAGTTGCCTGTAAAATAAATATTAATCCTAAAATAGCTACAATATAAATTATAATTATATTGTAGCTATTTTAGGATTAATATTTATTTTACAGGCAACTTTTTAATTATTTTAACTAGGTAACTATTAAATAGTTCTTAACTATTTAATAGCTATTGTACCTGGTTAAAATAATTAAAAAGTTGCCTGTAAAATAAATATTAATCCTAAAATAGCTACAATGTAATTATAATTTATATTGTAGCTATATTAGGATTTATTTTACAGGTAAGTATTTAGCTTTAAATAGGAATAATTTATTTAATAAGAGTTAATTAATTTTGTTAGATTCAAATTATATTTAATTTAGGGGGGTGTTAGTGTTAGGGTTAGACTTAGCTTTAGGGGTTAATCCATTTATTAGAATAGCGGTGAGCACCGGTCGTCAGATTAGGGGTTAATAATTGAAGTTAGGTGTCGGCGATGTTAGGGAGGGCAGATTAGGGGTTAATACTATTTATTATAGGGTTAGTGAGGCGGATTAGGGGTTAATAACTTTATTATAGTAGCGGTGCGGTCCGTTCGGCAGATTAGGGGTTAATAAGTGTAGGCAGGTGGAGGCGACGTTGAGGGGGCAGATTAGGGGTTAATAAATATAATATAGGGGTCGGCGGTGTTAGGGGCAGCAGATTAGGGGTACATAGCTATAATGTAGGTGGCGGCGCTTTGCGGTCGGCAGATTAGGGGTTAATTATTGTAGGTAGCTGGCGGCGACATTGTGGGGGGTAGGTTAGAGGTTAATAAATATAATACAGGGGTCGGCGATGTTAGGGGCAGCAGATTAGGGGTACATAAGTATAACGTAGGTGGCGGTCGGCAGATTAGGGGTTAAAAAAATGTAATCGAGTGGCGGCGATGTGGGGGGACCTCGGTTTAGGGGTACATAGGTAGTTTATGGGTGTTAATGTAATTTAGAGTACAGTAGTTAAGAGCTTTATGAACCGGCGTTAGCCCAGAAAGCTCTTAACTACTGACTTTTTTCCTGCGGCTGGAGTTTTGTCGTTAGATGTCTAACGCTCACTTCAGACACGACTCTAAATACCGGAGTTAGAAAAATCCCATTGAAAAGATAGGATACGCAATTGACGTAAGGGGATCTGCGGTATGGAAAAGTCACAGCTGAAAAGTGAGCGTTAGACCCTATTTCGAGTGACTCAAAATACCGGCGGTAGCCTAAAACCAGCGTTAGGAGCCTCTAACGCTGGTTTTCACGGCTAACGCCAAACTCCAAATCTAGGCCTATGAATGTACACTGTGCCTACTCCTAAGTATTTGCGTAAAGATGATACGCTAATAAGTGCTCAAAATATATATGTTTTGTTCATAAAATTTATTATCCATATTTAAATAATTGGATTTATATAATGGTCCAGTTTAAAGGTGTTTTGTGCACAAACTTATAATGAAATTTATATAACGATGTAATTTGCCAGTACAGTGTGCACTAACTAGTGAATTTATGTGATATTGATATGTTTAGTGCACCGAATTCTAAATAACAAAATTTGTTTAACAATGCAAATAATAAATATTTTGTGCAATAAAATATATACTAAGTGTTCAAATACTCTTAGGCCTAGATTTGGAGTTTTGCGGCCAAGGGGGTGCGTTAGCTACGCAGGCTTTTTTCTGGCCGCACCATAAAAATAACTCTGGTATTGAGGGTTCACAGAATGGCTGCGTTAGGCTCCAAAAAAGGAGCGTAGAGCATTTTTAACGCAGCTTCAACTCTCGATACCAGAGTTGCTTACGGACGCGGCCAGCCTAAAAAACGTGCTCGTGCATGATTCCCCCATAGGAAACAATGGGGCTGTTTGAGCTGGAAAAAAACCTAACACCTTCAAAAAAGCCGCGTTCAGCTCCTAACGCAGCCCCATTGTTTGCTATGGGGGAACACTTCCTACGTCTGCACCTAACACTCTAACATGTACCCCGAGTCTAAACACCCCTAACCTTACACTTATTAACCCCTAATCTGCCGCCCCCGCTATCGCTGACCCCTGCATATTATTTTTAACCCCTAATCTGCTGCTCCGTAAACCGATGCTACTTACATTATCCCTATGTACCCCTAATCTGCTGCCCCTAACACCGCCGACCCCTATATTATATTTATTAACCCCTAATCTGACCCAAACAACGTCGCCTCCACCTGCCTACACTTATTAACCCCTAATCTGCCGAGCGGACCTGAGCGCTACTATAATAAAGTTATTAACCCATAATCCGCCTCACTAACCCTATAATAAATAGTATTAACCCCTAATCTGCCCTCCCTAACATCGCCGACACCTAACTTCAATTATTAACCCCTAATCTGGCGCCTGGAGCTCACCGCTATTCTAATAAATGTATTAACCCCTAAAGCTAAGTCTAACCCTAACACTAACACCCCCCTAAGTTAAATATAAATTTAATCTAACGAAATTAACTCTTATTAAATAAAGTATTCCTATTTAAAGCTAAATACTTACCTGTAAAATAAATCCTAATATAGCTACAATATAAATTATAATTACATTGTAGCTATTTTAGGATTAATATTTATTTTACAGGCAACTTTGTAATTATTTTAACCAGGTACAATAGCTATTAAATAGTTAAGAACTATTTAATAGTTACCTAGTTAAAATAATTACAAAATTACCTGTAAAATAAATCCTAACCTAAGTTACAATTAAACCTAACACTATACTATCATTAAATTAATTAAATAAAATACCTACAATTACCTACAATTAAACCTAACACTACACTATCAATAAATAAATTAAATACAATTCCTACAAATAACTACAATGAAATAAACTAACTAAAGTACAAAAAATAAAAAAGAACTAAGTTACAAAAAATAAAAAAATATTTACAAACATAAGAAAAATATTACAACAATTTTAAACTAATTACACCTACTCTAAGCCCCCTAATAAAATAACAAAGACCCCCAAAATAACAAAATGCCCTACCCTATTCTAAATTACTACATTTCAAAGCTCTTTTACCTTACCAGCCCTGAACAGGGCCCTTTGCGGGGCATGCCCCAAGAAATTCAGCTCTTTTGCCTGTAAAAAACCACATACAATATACAATACCCCCCCCAACATTACAACCCACCACCCACATACCCCTAATCTAACCCAAACCCCCCTTAAATAAACCTAACACTAAGCCCCTGAAGATCTTCCTACCTTGTCTTCACCCTACCAGGTTCACCGATCCATCCTGAAGAGCTCCTCCGATGTCCTGATACAAGCCCAAGCGGGGGGCTGAAGAGGTTCATGATCCGGCTGAAGTCTTCATCCAAGCGGGAGCTGAAGAGGTCCATGATCCAGATGAAGTCTTCATCCAAGCGGGAGCTGAAGAGGTCCATGATCCGGATGAAGTCTTCTATCAACGGCATCTTCAATCTTCTTTCTTCCGGATCCATCTTGCAGACCTCCAACGCGGAACATCCTCTTCTCCCGACTCCTACTAGCCGAATGACGGTTCCTTTAAGGGACGTCATCCAAGATGGCGTCCCTCGAATTCCGATTGGCTGATAGGATTCTATCAGCCAATCGGAATTAAGGTAGGAATATTCTGATTGGCTGATGGAATCAGCCAATCAGAATCAAGATCAATCAGATTGGCTGATCCAATCAGCCAATCAGATTGAGCTTGAATTCTATTGGCTGTTCCGATCAGCCAATAGAATGCGAGCTCAATCTGATTGGCTGATTGGATCAGCCAATCGGATTGATCTTGATTCTGATTGGCTGATTCCATCAGCCAATCAGAATATTCCTACCTTAATTCGGAATTCGAGGGACGCCATCTTGGATGACGTCCCTTAAAGGAACCGTCATTCGGCTAGTATGCTTCGGGAGAAGAGGATGTTCCGCATCGGAGGTCTGCAAGATGGATCCAGAAGAAAGAAGATTGAAGATGCCGTTGATAGAAGACTTCATCCGGATCATGGACCTCTTCAGCTCCCGCTTGGATGAAGACTTCATCCGGATCATGGACCTCTTCAGCTCCCGCTTGGATGAAGACTTCAGCCGGATCATGGACCTCTTCAGCCCCCCGCTTGGGCTTGGATCAGGACATCGGAGGAGCTCTTCAGGACGGATCGGTGAACCTGGTAGGGTGAAGACAAGGTAGGAAGATCTTTAGGGGCTTAGTGTTAGGTTTATTTAAGGGGGGTTTGGGTTAGATGAGGGGTATGTGGGTGGTGGGTTGTAATGTTGGGGGGGGTATTGTATGGTTTTTTTTACTGGCAAAAGAGCTGAATTTCTTGGGGCATGCCTGTTCAGGGCTGGTAAGGTAAAAGAGCTTTGAAATGTAGTAATTTAGAATAGGGTAGGGCATTTTGTTATTTTGGGGGTCTTTGTTATTTTATTAGGGGGCTTAGAGTAGGTGTAATTAGTTTAAAATTGTTGTAATATTTTTCTTATGTTTGTAAATATTTTTTTATTTTTTGTAACTTAGTTCTTTTTAATTTTTTGTACTTTAGTTAGTTTATTTCATTGTAGTTATTTTTAGGAATTGTATTTAATTAATGTATTGATAGTGTAGTGTTAGGTTTAATTGAAAAGTGAGCGTTAGACCCTATTTTGAGTGACTCCAAATACCGGAGGTAGCCTAAAACCAGCGTTAGGAGCCTCTAACGCTGGTTTTCATGGCTAACGCCAAACTCCAAATCTAGGCCAGTGTGATTTAAATCTAATTAAATTGTTATCCCTCAGATAAAACTCATCTAAAAATTTAAAATAATTGTGTTTCAAAATAAAATTGATTAATTCCAACAAGTATTCCTTCTGTGTGTCAGGCATAAACACATCATCCTCCAAATAATGTTTGACTGTAAACAACCCCAATTCATGGGATATATTTGAATAAAGGGCACTGACATCTGCAGTAACCCAAATTACATCTTTGTTGCATTTTATTTGTTTAAGTTTATGTATCAAATCAGTTGTATCCCGTATAAAAGATGGAAGATTCTGAACACACGTATAGTTCATATTTTAGCACTGTTTAGTTAAGTTTAAGATTATATTATAATTTCTAGGATCTTGTTGCACATAAATAGATAAACACAGGAGCACATATTAAGAAATATAGTGTTTTGCAATGGTAATGATTAGTTTATATATATATATAGTCAGATATAGTCTACAAATATTTAGATAGGGTGATTAATAAACCTTGGGGTCACATTATTATTGTTTGACATATTAGTCAATATATATACATTAATAATATTAATTGATATTACATAATACATATAAGTTATAGTTCATATCTGCATTAGATTAGATGCAGTATATAATCATCACAAGAATGGGACCACATATTGTGTTAGTATATTAATGCATGTCATTTTCAATATTCACTTGATTCATATATAATAGTTATAGTTATTTATTTATATATATTATATTCTTATTAAAGCCTAATATTTTTGGCACAGAGGATAGATAAATATGAGGGATAACAATTTAATTAGATTTAAATCACTAACGGCTAGATTTAGAGTTTTGTCGGTAACGACCCGAAAAGCTAACGCTGGCTTTTTTCTGGCCGCACCATAAAAATAACTCTGGTATTGAGAGTCCACATAAAGGCTGCGTTAGGCTCCAAAAAAGGAGCGTAGAGCATATTTAACCCCTTAATGACAACTGACGTACCAGGTACGTCCTGCAAAAACTAGCAGTTAGTGACAATGGACGTACCTGGTACGTCAGTTGTCTAAGAGAGTGCTGGAAGCGATCGCAATCGCTTCCAGCAGCTCTCAGGGTATTGCAGTGATGCTTCGATATTGAGGCATCCTGCAATACCCTTTAAAAAGCATCCGATGCAGAGAGAGCCACTCTAAACACCCCTAACCTTACACTTATTAACCCCTAATCTGCCGCCCCCGCTATCGCTGACCCCTGCATATTATTATTAACCCCTAATCTGCCGCTCCGTAAACCGCCGCTACTTACATTATCCCTATGTACCCCTAATCTGCTGCCCTAACATCGCCGACCCCTATATTATATTTATTAACCCCTGATCTGCCCCCCTCAACGTCGCCTCCACCTGCCTACACTTATTAACCCCTAATCTGCCGACCGGACCTGAGCGCTACTATAATAAAGTTATTAACCCCTAATCCGCCTCACTAACCCTATAATAAATAGTATTAACCCCTAATCTGCCCTCCCTAACATCGCCGACACCTAACTTCAATTATTAACCCCTAATCTGCCGACTGGAGCTCACCGCTATTCTAATAAATGTATTAACCCCTAAAGCTAAGTCTAACCCTAAAACTAACACCCCCCTAAGTTAAATATAATTTTATACTAACGAAATTAATTATCTCTTATTAAATAAATTATTCCTATTTAAAGCTAAATACTTACCTGTAAAATAAATCCTAATATAGCTACAACATAAATTATAATTATATTATAGCTATTTTAGGATTAATATTTATTTTACAGGTAACTTTGTATTTATTTTAACCAGGTACAATAGCTATTAAATAGTTAAGAACTATTTAATAGTTACCTAGTTAAAATAATAACAAAATTACCTGTAAAATAAATCCTAACCTAAGTTACAATTAAACCTAACACTACACTATCATTAAATTAATTAAATAAAATATCTACAATTACCTACAATTAAACCTAACACTACACTATCAATACATTAATTAAATACAATATCTACAAATAACTACAATGAAATAAACTAACTAAAGTACAAAAAATAAAAAAGAACTAAGTTACAAAAAATAAAAAAACAATTTTAAACTAATTACACCTACTCTAAGCCCCCTAATAAAATAACAAAGCCCCCCAAAATAAAAAATGCCCTACCCTATTCTAAATTACTAAAGTTCAAAGCTCTTTTACCTTACCAGCCCTGAACAGGGCCCTTTGCGGGGCATGCCCCAAAGAATTCAGCTCTTTTGCCTGTAAAAAAAAACATACAATTCCCCCCCCAACATTACAACCCACCACCCACATACCCCTAATCTAACCCAAACCCCCCTTAAATAAACCTAACACTAAGCCCCTGAAGATCTTCCTACCTTGTCTTCACCTCACCGGGTATCACACCGATCCGTCCTGGCTCCGATATCTTCATCCAACCCAAGAGGGGGCTAGACATCCATCATCCGATGGCTGAAGAAGTCCAGAAGAGGGTCCAAAGTCTTCATCCTATCCGGGAAGAAGAGTAGATCCGGACCGGCAACCATCTTCTTCCAAGCGGCATCTTCTATCTTCATCCGATGACCTCCACCGCGGACCCATCTTCATCCGTCGACGTCCAACTGAAGAATGACGGTTCCTTTAAGGGACGTCATCCAAGATGGCGTCCCTCGAATTCCGATTGGCTGATAGGATTCTATCAGCCAATCGGAATTAAGGTAGGAATATTCTGATTGGCTGATGGAATCAGCCAATCAGATTGAGCTTGCATTCTATTGGCTGTTCCGATCAGCCAATAGAATGCGAGCCAATCAGAATATTCCTACCTTAATTCCGCGGTGGAGGTCTTCAGGATGGAGCCGGTCCTCATCGGATGAAGATAGAAGATGCCGCTTGGAAGATGATGGTTGCCGGTCCGGATCTACTCTTCTTCCCGGATAGGATGAAGACTTTGGAGCCTCTTCTGGACCTCTTCAGCCGCCGGAAGATGGATCGCCAGCCCCCGCTTGGGTTGGATGAAGATTTTGGAGCCAGGATGGATCGGTGAACCTGGTATGGTGAAGACAAGGTAGGATGATCTTCAGGGGCTTAGTGTTAGGTTTATTTAAGGGGGGTTTGGGTTAGATTAGGGGTATGTGGGTGGTGGTTTGTAATGTTGGGGGGGGTATTGTATGTTTTTTTTTACAGGCAAAAGAGCTGAACTTCTTGGGGCATGCCCCGCAAAGGGCCCTGTTCAGGGCTGGTAAGGTAAAAGAGCTTTGAACTTTAGTAATTTAGAATAGGGTAGGGCATTTTTTTATTTTGGGGGCTTTGTTATTTTATTAGGGGGCTTAGAGTAGGTGTAATTAGTTTAAAATTGTTGTAATATTTTTCTTATGTTTGTAAATATTTTTTTATTTTTTGTAACTTAGTTCTTTTTAATTTTTTGTACTTTAGTTAGTTTATTTCATTGTAGTTATTTGTAGGTATTGTATTTGTTACGGTACCAACAGGATACCAAGGGTTAACACCAGATGAACAATGTCCTGCATAGGGAATCAGCAACTCACAACCCAGCCAGTTTTTCCCCTCAAACATGAGACCAGGCTTCACATCAGGTTTAAAACAGAATGACATTTATTAAAGGCTAGATGCCTAGTATTTATACAGGTTTGACCCCAGATGGGGGGGGTTGAAAGACTATTGTACATTACATGGAGGGAACACGCCCTTTTACATGATACAATAGAATACATTACTTTACTTAGGCAGATATCAAGTTAAACATAAGACACAATGGAGTCCTTATCACCAACAGTCTGACTCTGGAGGTGATTAAACAATGGAATTCTTATCACTAACTAAATTATGGCTGGAGCCAGCAACTTGTATTTAGAAAATAAAGTTAACGCTTTCAGTCCTGACCGAAGGGTCCGTCACATAGCTCCCCCCTTGTGGAACACTCCGGCAGACCCGGCTTGACCCTTTGGCGGGTCAACCTGGGGATGACCGGACTAGGAGGTGGTAGGCATGTCAGTTTGCCAGGACAATCCATCTGTATTTCCGTTATGAGAGAGAATTCCTGTCAATACAAACAAGGGTTCAACTTCCTCAGTGCCCAGACTAGGGCTAAACAGTCCTTCAAAATCCCATCAGCTTCTTTACGAGTTTTCTGTACCTGCTCTTTATAGGTATCCACAATCCCTTCATACTGACATAGGGTGCCCTTGAGTTGCTGCACCTCTCTATGAGCCAGCGTCAGCTTCTCCTCAAGTGTCACTAAGTTTGTCTTTAAGGTTTCATGTTCCACTCTCAAGCTGGTGTTTTCTGCAGTCTGTCGGTGCAGCTTGTCTAGCAGAGATTCCTGTTCTAAACGTGCTTTTTCCTCTCCGCTCCTCTTCTCCTTCATCAGCGCATTGTAACGGGACTTCCACGTATCAATAGCGGATAGAGATTTACTGAGCTCAGCGTTCTGGGGCTTAGCAGCAGGGGGTTCAGTCTCTGCTACACGGATCTGAGCACGGGTAGGCACAGGGTTAACATCAGCGGGACCCATGGGAGCATAGGCAGAAACAAGGGGGGCCAAGTCATTTCCAAGAAGAACATCAGCAGGTAATTCCTTCTTGACCCCCACATTCACAGGTCTAGCGCCCACTCCCCAATCCAAATGTACCCTGGCAACAGGTAGGCGGAACACATCGCCCCCTGCTACCCTCACAGCCACAGTGTCTCCAGTGTGCTGTTTCTCAGACACCAAGTTCTTTTGAAGCAAGGTCATGGTAGCACCAGTATCCCGTAGACCACTGACCTCCTTCCCATTCACTTTAACCAGTCGCCGGTTATTCTGGTGGGCAGCTTGCACAAGGTCTGCCTCATGTAGGATGCCCCAGCATTCTGGCGCCTCTACATAGCGGGCCGCAGGCTGAGGATTACGTGGGATTCCGCCGGCGGGTCTTCTCCAGGACTGCGCTTGGTTTGCTGCGTTTAGGGGACACTCTGGTCTTTTGTGCCCTAGTTGCTTACATCTAAAGCACCGAATAGGTTGTGAGTAGCACCGCGAATTGAACCGGGCTCTCTGAGGGTAGTTCGTGGCCGGAGGCCGTGTGGTATAGCGGTGCGCCGGGGTTTGGTAACTGGCAGCTGCTGGGGTGACTGGGGGTCTGTACTCCACTCTAGCAGGGGGCTTAGTGGTAGCAGTGTCCAGTTTGCAGGCATCCGTATACTCATCTGCCAAGCGAGCCGCTTCCTGCAGGGTGGAGGGTTTATGGTCCCAAACCCACTCTCGAACTCCTGCGGGTAACTTGTCGAAGCAATGTTCCAATAGGAATAGCTGCAGCACCTCTTCCCCAGATACGGCTTGGCACCCCGCTATCCAGTGAGCTGCTGTGCGGTGCACCTTACATGCCCACTCAAGGTAGGAATCTCCAGCTAATTTAACAGTGTCTCTGAACCGCCTCTGGTATGCCTCCGGTGTTACCGCATACCTGGAGAGCAGAGCCTCTTTTACAGTATTATAATCCCCGACTTCCTCATCTGGAATGGCCCGAAAAGCCTCACTGGCCCGGCCGGATAATTTTCCAGATAATATCGTGACCCAGTCCTCTGCGGGTACCTTGTGTAGTGCACATTGCCTCTCAAAATCCGCAAGGTACCCATCAATTTCTCCTTCTGTTTCCAGGAAGTTTTTAAAAGCTGCAAAATTTACTTTTCTCTTTTCCACTGGGTTTGCTGCAGCGCCGCTTTGGCGAAATAGGTTGGGGCCATAATATGCCAGTCTTATCTTAACCGTCCGATCAAAGCTTGCTTCTTCAGGGGTTCTGTCTGATATGCTGGGCCCATTGGTTCCTTCTGTCCCTGGTACTCTTTCCATCTTAGTCAGTATTGTAATAATCCCCCTCTTCCTGAGGTTACTGGCTTGTGTAGTTGCTCTTCTGGGCGATAAGGTTCATTCTGTCGCTTGCCACCAATTGTTACGGTACCAACAGGATACCAAGGGTTAACACCAGATGAACAATGTCCTGCATAGGGAATCAGCAACTCACAACCCAGCCAGTTTTTCCCCTCAAACATGAGACCAGGCTTCACATCAGGTTTAAAACAGAATGACATTTATTAAAGGCTAGATGCCTAGTATTTATACAGGTTTGACCCCAGATGGGGGGGGGGGGGGGGTTGAAAGACTGTTGTACATTACATGGAGGGAACACGCCCTTTTACATGATACAATAGAATACATTACTTTACTTAGGCAGATATCAAGTTAAACATAAGACACAATGGAGTCCTTATCACCAACAGTCTGACTCTGGAGGTGATTAAACAATGGAATTCTTATCACTAACTAAATTATGGCTGGAGCCAGCAACTTGTATTTAGAAAATAAAGTTAACGCTTTCAGTCCTGACCGAAGGGTCCGTCACAGTATTTAATTTATTTATTGATAGTGTAGTGTTAGGTTTAATTGTAGGTAATTGTAGGTATTTTATTTAATTAATTTATTGATAGTGTAGTGTTAGGTTTAATTGTAACTTAGGTTAGGATTTATTTTACAGGTAAATTTGTAATTATTTTAACTATTTTAGCTATTAAATAGTTCTTAACTATTTAATAGCTATTGTACCTGGTTAAAATAAATACAAAGTTACCTGTAAAATAAATATTAATCCTAAAATAGCTATAATATAATTATAATTTATGTTGTAGCTATATTAGGATTTATTTTACAGGTAAGTATTTAGCTTTAAATAGGAATAATTTATTTAATAAGAGTTAATTAATTTCGTTAGATTAAAATTATATTTAATTTAGGGGGGTGTTAGTGTTAGGGTTAGACTTAGCTTTAGGGGTTAATCCATTTATTAGAATAGCGGCGAGATTCGGTCGGCAGATTAGGGGTTAATAATTGAAGTTAGGTGTCGGCGATGTTAGGGAGGGCAGGTTAGGGGTTAATAAATATAATATAGGGGTCGGCGGTGTTAGGGGCAGCAGATTAGGGGTTCATAGCTATAATGTAGCTGGCGGCAGCGTGCGGACGGCAGATTAGGGGTTAATAAGTGTAGGTAGCTGGCGGCGACGTTTTGGGGGGCAGATTAGGGGTTAATAAATATAATATAGGGGTTGGCGGTGTTAGGGGCAGCAGATTAGGGGTACATAAGGATAACGTAGGTGGCGGTCGGCAGATTAGGGGTTAAAAAAATTTAATCGAGTTGCGGCGATGTGGGGGGACTTCGGTTTAGGGGTATATAGGTAGTTTATAGGTGTTAGTGTACTTTAGAGTACAGTAGTTAAGAGCTTTATGAACCGGCGTTAGCCCAGAAAGCTCTTAACTACTGACTTTTTTCTGCGGCTGGAGTTTTGTCGTTAGAATTCTAACGCTCACTTCAGACACGACTCTAAATACCGGAGTTAGAAAAATCCCATTGAAAAGATAGGATACGCAATTTACGTAAGGGGATCTGCGGTATGGAAAAGTCGCGGCTGAAAAGTGAGCGTTAGACCCTTTTTTGAGTGACTCCAAATACCGGAGGTAGCCTAAAACCAGCGTTAGGAGCCTCTAACGCTGGTTTTCACGGCTACCGCCAAACTCCAAATCTAGGCCTAAGAGTATTTGAACACTTAGTATATGTTTTATTGCACAAAATATTTATTATTTGCATTGTTAAACGAATTTTGTTATTTAGAATTCGGTGCACTAAACATATCAATATCACATAAATTCACTAGTTAGTGCACACTGCACTGGCAAATTATATCGTTATATAAATTTCATTATAAGTTTGTGCACAAAACACCTTTAAACTGGACCATTATATAAATCCAATTATTTAAATATGGATAATAAATTTTATGAACAAAACATATATATTTTGAGCACTTATTAGCGTATCATCTTTACGCAAATACTTAGGAGTAGGCACAGTGTACATTCATAGTCTTGTATCTTTCTAATAAGGAATGCAGGAGGAGCATCATATAATGCTACAAAATAAATTTTACATCTGCATAGGGTTATTGAGCATTCATCGTTTGTCTATTTCTAGTAGCAGTTTGCAGTAGTGGTTTGTGCATTATACATTTAAAAACTCAAATAACCGCATAAGCATATTCATAGAAAATTGTGAAACAAACTCGAAGTGGCATATGAGCATATATTTTATATAATTTAGTTTAGTTTAGTTTCACTGCACTGTGCACTCGCAGTTTTGTATCATTTCAATAAGAGCGCTATAGGAAGACGATTATATAACATTACAAAACAAATTCTGAACTGCAAAGGGGAAATGAGCATTCATCATTAGTCCATTTCCACATATTTTGTAGCAGTCTATGCATTTTGTTTTTATAATCTGCATTACCGCATAAACATAAATATATAAAAAGTGGCTAAACAAACTTGAGTTATAAATGGCATATGAGCACATATCCTATTTTCTTAGTTTCACTTATAGAGTAGGCACTATGTACTTTCATCCATATTGCTGTCAGATACAACCATACACAATGGTTAGATGTAGGTTGAGGATGTAATAACCCCTATTGTAAGACCAATAGCTTAGCAGCTTATAGGAATGTTTATATTTGATTAATGCATTTAAATAGTTAGAATATTGTTCTATTGGATGGCTTATATACTTTATTATACATTTTATCATACATACATATAAATTATACAAAAAGTATTGTTTTAATCGTCTATCTGGTTGTACTTTGGAGATGAATATATGTTTTTATTGCTGAGGTATATTAGGGTTGACAATCCTGTTTCTGTGTTGTCAATATGAACCATCATGCTTGCAACAAAAGCCAAAAACATACACCTGCTCTAGAAATCGTATAGAGGCAGAGTAACCACACGCTAATTATAAATATAGATTGGCTGTGTGATAGCAGGTGGAATAGCGATTGGAATAAATGTATCTTTGAATTATAATATGTTATGTTTTTACTAACATTTCGTTTGGCATATGTAGGGACATTATGGACATATTATTTTATATGTATATTAAGTGAGAGTTAGTGGTAATATGACAACAACTTGTGGGCTTAAGAATGATATTCACTTATTGGACAGCCTGTACACACCCCTCAGCAAAGGAAGGGGGAGGGAATAGTTATGGTTTGGTAATGAGCAGCACTATATAGCCGGGCTAAAAGTGTGTGTTTATTATGCCTGAGGAAACGGCCAAGTGAGCCGAGAAACGCGTAGCAAATATCATTGTTACACATTGTCCACCTACTTGTACTGTAAGGATTGTGGTTTTACTAATGATTAAATATTTGTATTTTATGATCATTGTCTGCCATTCCTTGACAAGTAAGGTTCTCATTACCAAGCCGCTGCTAAGTGAAGTTCTGTTATCCTGATATGCTGTGAGGAGCCAGTGGGTCTGTCTTTATCCACACCTGTGAGGAGAGAGCATACTGGAGAGAGCAAGCTGGTTTGCTCTGATAACCAGTCTATTTCCACAAGCACACTGGTGTGCTCTGCAAAAGTGTGAGTACCCTGGAAATAGAATACTGCTGTGTGGGTTGCATTGGGGCTGTGGATACACACAATGGTCGCTCTTGTTTGTGTTTAAACCTGCACAGATTGGCTTCTATCCATGAAAAGAAGGAATCTGATTCTGCCATTAGGGAGAGTCCACTGCTGACGGTGAAGAAAACCTTGAACTTTTTGGTCAAATCAAAAGACTGTACATTATATAGTGGACTTTCACACTGGGACATTCGTTTTAATGAGGTGCCATTATCCATTTGAATTAATCAATTTTTATTTGTTTTTTAATATTCTTTATATTTGGTGCTTATTTTTTAGTCACATTAGCGCCCTCTGGTGTTTTTAATGTACTTTTTTTAGGGGGGTTTTAGCAGATGGCTTTGGGCGCAGAGCCCTGTGTGCTCTTTCTATCATGACCTCGGGGGCCATAGGGGTGCCTTTAATCATCCTGAACAGATCCTGCAGGTATTAACTGACTTGGGGATACCCCGAATGCGTAAATTGTTCCACCGACTGCGGTTATCCAAGTCTTCTATCCGTTCAAGTAAACTTTGAACCATCTTTGCATTTTGCTTTGTTTGTGAAGTAGTGTCTTTTAGCTTCTTTTGTAGAGTGCTTTGAGAGTGCTCCACAACGGCTACTCTTTGCGTTACATCTGCTAAATTTCTGCGTAGCTCGCTAAACAGGTTCTTAATTTCTGAGACAACTTCTCTTATATTTTCTTTAGAGGAAAGAGATTGTAGGTCCTCCTTTGTTACATATTGCGGCAGGGAAGGAGATTGCGACGAGGCTTGTATAAGTTCACTCATGGTAGATTGCTGCTGTACAGGACCCTCATCTACTATCTGTGACTCAGCGCTCTTGAGATAGTGGCTCATGTTTCTGGTTTTAGACCCCTTCTCCAGAGTGCCTGCCATCTTCTGTGCCATAATGTGTTCAAGTCCCACTGGAGAACTAAATGAGAACGTGCTCTATGGCTCCAAAACTTTCTATTATTGCTATTATGTTATATATTTTACAAAGGAGGTTATAGGTTATATGAGAGGAGGAAATATATATATATATATATATATATATATATATATATTGTTTTAGCCTCTTAGGGGGCCGTGAGGTAAGTTATATGGTTTCAGCGTTATTTCCCCTGCAATATTGTGATTCTTATATTCCCAGACTTGACTCTGTTAGGGTTCCTTGCATTCTCTCTCCCCCCCCCTTTGCTTATATCCTCTGCAGTATTTGCCATGCTTATAGCCTCTGCAGTATTCATCCGGTGTTATGGCCCAGACCTTGTGTGGCTTAATGAAACTGCGTCACATGTATATAGAAAAAAAATTAAGAGTGTCCGCTTAACTATGAGTCCGCCTCAGTCGCCTCCAGGGCTTCTATTGTCTTGTTCAGTGTCCCACAAGGATAAAACTCCTATCCTGTTTGTGCATTTAACAGTGTCACAAGTTATTGAGATTCTGAGCACTCACCATGGGCAGATGTTTCAGGGCCTACAATCAGTGACGGATCCGGTGCAGTAGTACAATGGTACCGTTATGTAAATAGTTCACTGTGTACTTGGATCAATCCTTAAGATAGTTTCTACCTTATTGTGAGTATCCGAGTGCCAGTCGCAGGGTTAACTTCACCCAGGTTGACTATGTGTCTCCAGAGCAGCCGTTGGATACTTTAGGCAGGCTAAGGCCTGTTGTGATATACCTGGCTAACTCGTTGCTCCGGCTCCATAACAGGGACTACTTCTTACTTCCTATCTGTTCCCCTCGGTTCTAAGGTGCAGATCAGAGGTTATTACAGCCTTTTAGCTAAATTTGCATATTTGGGGCCAACTTTCGGCTCCGGAGCTTTAAGCAGACGCGACCATTCTCCTGCATGGTCAGGCTCCGCCCCTATACTGTTAAACCTTTTATGTGACATTTGAAAAAGCCGCTGATGTGCGCCAAAATGTTATGTCTTTTTTTTACATTTGATTGAATAAATGCTATGTTCTAATGCAAGAAGACCAATGAGTGCCTTTTTATTGGATATGGATCTTTACTTGGATTAAAGTGCATCTTGGCATTAAGAAAATTTGTATGATTTTGCTTTCCTTTTTTGGACTTCATATATATATATATATATATATATATATATATATATATATATATATATATATATATATATATATATATATATATATATATATACACTAATCAACTAGTAAAGTTTCTGGGGATTTTTGTAGATTCATTATTTGATAAGGATTTCTTAAATGGATATTAAACAGTTTGTTTCATTGTTGTAATACAAGAGCACTAAGCATTGGCTTAAACTTCATAGATATAATTATATATATTTAAATGGATTTTGCCTTTTATTTATTTTTTAAAAACATACGCCTAGATTTAGAGTTTTGTCTGTAACGAACCGCGTAGCTAACGCATGCTTTTTTTTCCCCGCACCTTTTAAATACCGCTGGTATTTAGAGTTCACAGAATGGCTGCGTTAGGCTCCAAAAAGGGAGCGTAGAGCATAATTTACCACCACTGCAACTCTCAATACCAGCGGTGCTTACGGACGCGGCCAGCTTAAAAAACGTGCTCGTGCACGATTCCCCCATAGAAAACAATGGGGCAGTTTGAGCTGAAAAAAACCTAACACCTGCAAAAAAGCAGCGTTAAGCTCCTAACACAGCCCCATTGTTTCCTATGGGGAAACACTTCCTAAGTCTGCACCTAACACTCTAACATGTACCCTGAGTCTAAACACCCCTAACCTTACACTTATTAACCCCTAATCTGCCGCCCACACTATCGCTGACACCTGCATATTTTTTTTAACCCCTAATCTGCTACTCCGTACACCGCCGCAACCTACATTATACCTATGTACCCCTAATCTGCTGCCCCTAACACCGCCGACCCCTATATTATATTTATTAACCCCTAATCTGCCGTCCCCAACATCACCTCCACCTACCTACAATTATTAACCCCTAATCTGTCGACCGGACCTCACCGCTACTATAATAAATGTATTAACCCTAACACTAACACCCCCCTAACTTAAATATAATTTAAATCTAACGAAATAAATTAACTCTTATTAAATAAATTATTCCTATTTAAAGCTAAATACTTACCTGTAAAATAAATCCTAATATAGCTACAATATAAATTATAATTATATTGTAGCTATTTTAGGATTAATATTTATTTTACAGGCAACTTTGTAATTATTTTAACCAGGTACAATAGCTATTAAATAGTTAATAACTATTTAATAGTTACCTAGTTAAAATAATTACAAAATTACCTGTAAAATAAATCCTAACCTAAGTTACAATTAAACCTTACACTACACTATCAATAAATTAATTAAATACAATACCTACAAATAAATACAATAAAATAAACTAACTAAAGTACAAAAAATAAAAAAGAACTAAGTTACAAAAAAATAAAAAAATATTTACAAACATTAGAAAAATATTACAACAATTTTAAACTAATTACACCTACTCTAAGCCCCCTAATAAAATAACAAAGACCCCCAAAATAAAAAAATGCCCTACCCTATTCTAAAATTAAAATAGAAAAGCTCTTTTACCTTACCAGCCCTGAACAGGGCCCTTTGCGGGGCATGCCCCAAAGAATTCAGCTCTTTTGCCTGTAAAAAAAAACATACAATACCCCCCCCAACATTACAACCCACCACCCACATACCCCTAATCTAACCCAAACCCCCCTTAAATAAACCTAACACTAAGCCCCTGAAGATCTCCCTACCTTGTCTTCACCACACCGGGTTCACCGATCGGTCCAGAAGAGCCTCCGATGTCTTGATCCAAGCCCAAGCGGGGGGCTGAAGATGTCCATGATCCGGCTGAAGTCTTCTATCAAGCGGCATCTTCAATCTTCTTTCTACCGGATCCATGTTCATCCCGCCGACGCGGAACATCCATCTTCACCGACGACTTCCCGATGAATGACGGTTCCTTTAAGGGACGTCATCCAAGAGGGCATCCTTCGAATTCCGATTGGCTGATAGGATTCTATCAGCCAATTCGAATTAAGGTAGGAAAATTCTGATTAGGGGTATGTGGGTGGTGGGTTGTAATGTTGGGGGCCAACATTACAGGCAAAAGAGCTGTTACAGGCAAAAGAGCTGAATTCTTTGGGGCATGCCCCTCAAAGGGCCCTTTTCAGGGCTGGTAAGGTAAAAGAGCTTTTCTATTTTAATTTTAGAATAGGGTAGGGCATTTTTTTATTTTGGGGGTCTTTGTTATTTTATTAGGGGGCTTAGAGTAGGTGTAATTAGTTGAAAATTGTTGTAATATTTTTCTAATGTTTGTAAATATTTTTTTATTTTTTGTAACTTAGTTCTTTTTTATTTTTTGTACTTTAGTTAGTTTATTTCATTGTATTTATTTGTAGGTATTGTATTTAACTAATTTATTGATAGTGTAGTGTTAGGTTTAATTGTAGGTAATTGTAGGTATTGTATTTAATTAATTTATTGATAGTGTAGTGTTAGCTTTAATTGTAACTTAGGTTAGGATTTATTTTACAGGTAATTTTGAATTTATTTTAACTAGGTAGCTATTAAATAGTTATTAACTATTTAATAGCTATTGTACCTGGTTAAAATAATTACAAAGTTGCCTGTAAAATAAATATTAATCCTTAAATAGCTACACTATAATTATTATTTATATTGTAGCTATATTAGGGTTTATTTTACAGGTAAGTATTTAGCTTTAAATAGGAATACTTTATTTAATAAGAGTTAATTTATTTCGTTAGATTTAAATTATATTTAACTTAGGGGGGTGTTAGTGTTAGGGTTAGAATTAGCTTTAGGGGTTAAAAAATTTATTTGAGTAGCGGTGAGGTCCGGTCGGCAGATTAGGGGTTAATACTTTTTATTATAGGGTTATTGAGGCGGGAGTGAGGCGGATTAGGGGTTAATACATTTATAGTGGCGGTGAGGTCCGGTCGGCAGATTAGGGGTTAATAATTGTAGGTAGGTGGAGGCGACGTTGGGGGCGGCAGATTAGGGGTTAATAAATATAATATAGGGGTCGGCGGTGTTAGGGGCAGCAGATTAGAGGTACATAGGGATAACGTAGGTGGCGGCGGTGTGCGGTCGGCAGATTAGGGGTTAAAATTTTTTATTAGAGTGGCGGCGATGTGGGGGGCCTCGGTTTAGGGGTACATAGGTAGTTTATGGGTGTTAGTGTACTTTAGAGCACAGTAGTTAAGAGCTTTATGAACCGGCGTTAGCCCAGAAAGCTCTTAACTCCTGGCTTTTCTCTGCGGCTGGAATCTTGTCGTTAGATTTCTAACGCTCACTTCAACCACGACTCTAAATACCGGCGTTAGAAATCCCATTGAAAGGATAGGATACGCAAATGGCATAGGGGGATCTGCGGTATGGAAAAGTCGCGGCTGCAAAGTGAGCGTTAGACCCTTACCTAAACCACTCTAAATACCAGCGGTAGCCCAAAACCAGCATTAGGAGCCTCTAACGCTGGTTTTGCCGGCTAACGCCAAACTCTAAATCTAGCCGTTAATTTGCCCACTGTAGATTACTTTCTGGCACAGCTCTACAAGGAGACTATGATCTCTACTGGAAGCTTATCTAGCAAAATGTCATATAACTTCAAGAGTTGGTTTAGTATTAAGTGAATAGACTAGATAATCATGGAGTCTACCCAAGACTGGCAGAATTAAGCTTTATTTTCAAAAATATCTACACTCTTATCACACTTAGGGCAGGGGCTACATTGACAAATTCTAAGTGTTAATTTTGCAATAAAACAAGTAAGTTGTTTGCTGTTTTTACACAATCTGTTTCTTATAATGTTTACTTTGATTCAACATACCTTATTTGTTTTTACCAAAGGAGCACTGTTTAATATCCCTTTATGTTCATGTTCAGGAAAAGAGTTGAAAAATTATACATACATTTACAATTGAGTTCTTTTTATGTTCTTACAATTTGTAGAGTAAGCTTTTGGGACAGATTAATTAAAGCCCATTTTAAGTCAAGCAGCCAATGTGAGATCTGAAGGTGATATAGGATTCAAAAAGTTATAAGCCCACTTTCTAACCAGGGTGTTTTATATTTTTCATCTGAGAAGGCAAACAACAGATGAAGTGCCAAATACTGTATATATATATATATATATATATATATATATATATATATATGCACAACAAAGTGTATTTTTTTTTTACAATGCACCAATCAACTCTGGGAAGGTTATGCACATGAGATATACAACATGCTTGTTGCTTCCTGTATTATGGTTGACTACAGAAATCCCATTAGGCACCTGCAGTATTAGGCAATGTTAACCAAGCAAAGAAAATTAACCAAAAATACCAATATAATACACTTAGTACACAAAGGAAAATGGCTGGAAAATTGTTATACCTAAAAAATCTCTCGCCTAGATTACGAGTCTTGCGTTAGCCTTAAAAAGCAGCGTTGAGAGGTCCCAACGCTGCTTTTTAACACCCGCTGGTATTACGAGTCTGGCAGGTACAGGTGTACCGCTCACTTTTCTTCTGCGACTCAAGCTTACCGCAAATCCCCTTACATCAATTGCGTATCCTATCTTTTCAATTGGACTTGCATAACACCGGTATTACGAGTCTTGGAAGAAGTGAGCAGTACAGCCTCTCCTGTCAAGACTCGTACCGCATTTAAAAGTCAGTAGTTAAGAGTTTTATGGGCTAACGCCTTAGCATAAAACTCTTAACTAAAGTGCTAAAAAGTACACTAACACCCATAAACTACCTATTAACCCCTAAACCGAGCCCCCCCCCCCACATCGCAAACACTTAAATAAAAAATGTAACCCCTAATCTTCCGACCGGACATCGCCGCCACTTTAATAAATATATTAACCCCTAAACCGCCGCACTCCCGCATCGCAAACACAAGTTAAATTTTATTAACCCCTAATCTGCCATCCCTAACATCGCCGACACCTACCTACATTTATTAACCCCTAATCTGCCACCCCCAACGTCGCCGCTACTATATTAAAGGTATTAACCCCTAAACCTAAGTCTAACCCGAACACGCCCCTAACTTAAATATAATTTAAATAAATATAAATAAAATTACTATAATTAAATAAATTATTCCTATTTAAAACTAAATACTTACCTGTAAAATAAACCCTAAGATAGCTACAATATAACTAATAGTTACATTGTAGCTAGCTGAGGATTTATTTTTATTTTACAGGCAACTGTGTATTTATTTTAACTAGGTAGAATAGTTATTAAATAGTTATTAACTATTTAATAACTACCTAGCTAAAATAAAGACAAATTTACCTGTAAAATAAATCCTAACCTAAGTTACAATTACACCTAACACTACACTATCATTAAATTAATTACCTAAACTACCTACAATTAATTACAATTAAATAAAATTAAATAAAGTATGAAAAACAACAAGCACTAAATTACAGAAAATAAAAAAATATTTACAATTTTTTGAAATTAATTACACCTAATCAAATCCCCCTAATAAAATAAAAAAGCCCTACCCTACACTAAATTACAAATAGCCCTTAAAAGGGCCTTTTGCGGGGCATTGCCCCAAAGTAATCATTTCTTTTACCTGTAAAAAAAATACAATACCCCCCCAACATTAAAACCCACCACCCACACACCCAACCCTACTCTAAAACCCACCCTATCCCCCCTTAATAAAACCTAACACTAACCCCTTGAAGATCTCCCTACCTTGAGACGTTTTCACCCAGCCGGGCACAAGTGGATCTCCAGAGGGGCAGAAGTCTTTATCCGATCCGGCCAAAAGAGGACCTCTATATAGCCAGAAGTCTTCATCCAGGCGGCATCTTCTATCTTCATCCATCCAGAGCGGAGCGGGTCCATCTTCAATCCAGCCGACTCGGAGCATCCTCTTCAAACGAAGTCCAACTGAAGAATGAAGGTTCCTTTAAATGACGTCATCCAAGATGGCGTCCTTTGAATTCCGATTGGCTGATAGGATTCTATCAGCCAATCGGAATTAAGGTAGGAATAATCCTATTGGCTAATGCAATCAGCCAATAGAATTGAGGTTGCATTCTATTGGCTGATTGGTACAGCCAATAGAATGCAAGCTCAATCCTATTGGCTGATTGGATCAGCCAATAGGATTGAACTTCAATTCTATTGGCTGATTGCATCAGCCAATAGGATTTTTCCTACCTTAATTCCGATTGGCTGATAGAATCCTATCATTTAAAGGAACCTTCATTCTTCAGTTGGACTTCGTTTGAAGAGGATGCTCCGCGTCGGCTGGATTGAAGATGGACCCGCTCCGCTCCGGATGGATGAAGATAGAAGATGCCGCCTGGATGAAGACTTCTGGCCATATGGAGGTCCTCTTCTGCCCGGATCGGATGAAGACTTCTGCCCCTCTGGAGGTCCACTTGTGCCCGGCTGGGTGAAGACGTCTCAAGGTAGGGTGATCTTCAAGGGGTTAGTGTGAGGTTTTATTAAGGGGGGATTGGGTGGGTTTTAGAATAGGGTTGGGTGTGTGGGTGGTGGGTTTTAATGTTGGGGGGTATTGTATTTTTTTTTTACAGGTAAAAGAGCTGATTACTCTGGGGCAATGCCCCGCAAAAGGCCCTTTTAAGGGCTATATGTAATTTAGTATAGGGTAGGACTTTTTATTATTTTGGGGGGGCTTTTTTATTTTATTAGGGGGATTAGATTAGGTGTAATCAGTTTAAAAAAATTGTAAATATTTTTTTATTTTCTGTAATTTAGTGTTTGTTGTTTTTCGTACTTTAGTGTATTTAATTTAATTGTAATTAATTGTAGCTAGTTTAGGTAATTAATGTAATGATAGTGTAGTGTTAGGTGTAATTGTAACTTAGGTTCGGATTTATTTTACAGGTAAATTTGTATTTATTTTAGCTAGGTAGTTAGTAAATAGTTAATAACTATTTAGTAACTATTCTACCTAGTTAAAATAAAAACTACTTGCCTGTAAAATAAAATTAAATCCTGAGATAGCTACAATGTAACTATTAGTTATATTGTAGCTATCTTAGGGTTTATTTTATAGGTAAGTATTTAGTTTTAAATAGGAATAATTTATTTAATTATAGTAATTTTATTAAGATTATTTTCAATTATATTTAAATTAGGGGGGGTTTAGGGTTAGGATAAGATTTAGGTTTAGGGGTTAATATATTTATTATAGTGGTGGCGACATTGGGGGCGGCACATTAGGGGTTAATAATTGTAGTTAGATTGCGGCGACATTGGGGAAGGCAGATTAGGGGTTAATAAATATAATGTAGGTGTCTGCGATGTTGGGGGCAGCAGATTAGGGGTTCATTAGTATAATGTAGGTGGCGGCGGTGTCCGGAGCAGCAGATTAGGGGTTAATAATATAATGCAGGGGTCGGCGATGTGGGGGGCAGCAAATTAGGGGTTAATAAGTGTAAGATTAGGGGTGTTTAGACTCGGGGTTCATGTTAGGGTGTTAGGTGTAGACGTAAAATGTACTTCCCCATAGGAAACAATGGGGCTGCGTTAGGAGCTAAACGCTGCTTTTTTGCAGGTGTTAGGTTTTTTTCAGCTGGCTCAGCCCCATTGTTTCCTATGGGGAAATCGTGCACGAGCACGTTACACCAGCTTACCGCTGACTTAAGCAACGCTGGTATTGAGGTGAGATGTGGAGCTAAATTTTGCTCTACGCTCACTTTTTAGAGTCTAACGCCGGGTTGAAGAAAACCTGTAATACCAGCGTTGTCTTAAGTGAGCAGTGAGAAAAAAAGGCTTGTTAGCACCGCAAGCCTTACCGACAAAAACTCGTAATCTAGCCGAATGTATGTTATGATCACACTATATATAAAAGGTGTGATAAAAATGTAGTTTAAGTATACACAAAGAAATGTAAACAGTGGTCCAAATTAGCCCATAATTTCAATGCATCAGAAGGCACTGTTTTACTATGCTACAACATGGATAATGGGACAGGATGTGTCACTACTGCAATATGCTATTTAAAAGTAATAATTGGTTTGAAAATTGTGCCTTCCACGACAGTAAGCAAACACAAAATGTGTGCAAAATACTCAGCTTCCCCATCCTTTACCTTCACTACAGCTGGGCCAAACAGGGCACTGAAGCAGAGCCTGGGAGGAGGTGAAGGAGACGCGTACCCTAACTTACAGTTCCAGCCTACTTCACTTCATACCCCGGCTATGGTTCTCACTGCTCATGTAATCTCCAATATCCTTTTTAGCATCTCCTGTAGTTTGCTGGCTTTCTGCCTGGTCCTCCTACTGCTTTACCCACCGACCGCTATAAGCATTTGGCAGCGACAGATGTGACTCCGCACAGGATGCTACCTCCAGGAGGTTAAGCGCTTCACTGCCCCCCCAGCAAGAGAAACACATGGGTTCCCTAGGGGTAGGGTGTATATTTCTTATGCCTGTATGTAACTATAACATATGTATTTTCCCCTCTGACATAATGCAGATCTGTGGATTAAAACAATGACAACAAGAGTGTGCACTTTGCCCTGTTCTCTACAACTCTGTTCAGGGTTTTAGAGCCGAATGTGATTTTCATCACTTACCGTGACCGTCTCATCAGGGAACAAGGACCTTCCTTTCCAAGGCTGCTGCTTCTCTCACACAGCTGTTAAAAGATGCTTTTCAGTAGGTTATAGCAACATTAATAATTAAATTTTTTACAAAAAAATCTAAATATCTATTTTAACAGTGACAGACAAAAATGATTAATAGAGATTAACTCAGCTTTGGATAAATACAAATTCATCCAAATTTATGTGGAGTTGTCAAGTTTTCCAATACATGAACAGCCAAATGCATTAGAGGACGATATGGATGAAGAGTAAATGATTACAAAAAAGGTACAAGAAGGTGGGAAAGGAGCTATATTGTATGTCTAATCAGCGCCATTGTTTGTAATGATGTACAGAGAGTCTGACCAACTATGTGTTTATCGCCCCCTGTCCATTTCTGCCATAGTAGTGCAGTTTTGTAACTTTTGTGCTTACATAGCTATTGCCTCAGAAGAAGCACAGCCAAATGTCAACTATTCATATGACAGAAATATACCCAGTTATGCTAACATGTCTCTAAAAAAGACTTGTATCTATGCAATTAAAAAAGGAAATAATTAGTATAATCTGCTGTATTGCTTATAGCAAGTATCACTAGGATTCTTGAAAATGGGGAATTCTGCATAAAGACACAAAGAATATGGAGCTTTTGAATACTTAGAAATGGAGGTGTCTAAAAGAAAGGTCAAGTTCACCTGAAATCAAGTCTAAATAAGTATATGTTTTCTCAATATCCAAAAATCATCATCGCCTAGATCACGAGTTTTGTCGGTAAGGCTATGCGGTGCTAACGAGCATTTTTTACTTACTGCTCACTTAAGACAATGCTGGTATTACAGGTTTTTTTAAACCTGGCTTTATCCGCAAAAAGGTGAGCGTTGAGCAAAATTTAGCTCCACATCTCACCTCAATACCAGCGTTGCTTACGGTAGCGGTAAGCTGGCTAAACGTCCTCGTGCACGATTTCCCCATAGGAAACAATGGGGCTGAGCTGGCTGAATGGCCAAGATGGCGTCCCTCGAATTCCGATTGGCTGATAGGATTCTATCAGCCAATCGGAATTAAGGTAGAAAAAATCCGATTGGCTGATGCTATCAGCCAATCAGATTGAAGTTCAATCCGATTGGCTGATCCAATCAGCCAATAAAATGTGAGGTCAATCCTATTGGCTGATTGTATCAGCCAATCGGATTGCACTTCAATCCGATTGGCTGATAGCATCAGCCAATCTGATTTTTCCTACCTTAATTCCGATTGCTGATAGAATCCTATCAGCCAATCGGAATTCGAGGGACACCATCTTGGATGACGTCATTTAAAGGAACCTTCATTCTTCGTTAGGACTTCGATTGAAGAGGATGCTCCATGTTGGCTGGATGGAAGATGGACCCGCTCCGCGCCGGAAGGATGAAGATAGAAGATGCAGCCTGGATGAAGCCTTCTGCCGTCTGGAGGACCTCTTCTGCCCCGATCGGATGAAGACTTCTGCCGTATGGAGGACCACTTGTGCCCGGCTGGGCAAAGACGGCTCAAGGTAGAGTGATCTTCAGGGGGTTATAGTGTTAGGTTTTTTTAAGGGGGGATTGGGTGGGTTTTAGAGTAGGGGTATGTGGGTGGTGGGTTTTAATGTTGGGGGGGTATTGTATTTTTTTTTACAGGTAAATGAGCTGATTACTTTGGCGCAATGCCCCGCAAAAGGCCCTTTTAAGGGCTATTTGTCATTTAGTATAGGGCAGGGCATTTTATTATTTTGGGGGACTTTTTTATTTTATTAGGGGGCTTAGATTAGGTGTAATTAGTTTAAACTTCTTGTATTTTTTATCTTCTGTAATTTAGTGGGTTTTTTTTTCGTAATTTAGTTTATTGAATTTAATTGTAATTAATTGTAGGTAGTTTAGTTAATTTATTTAATGATAGTGTAGTGTTAGGTGTAATTGTAACTTAGGTTAGGATTTATTTTACAGGTAATTTTGTACTTATTTTAGCTTGTAGTTATTAAATAGTTAATAACTATTTAATAACTATTCTACCTAGTTAAAATAAATACAAAGTTGCCTGTAAGATAAAAATAAATCCTAAACTAGCTACAATGTAATTATTAGTTATATTGTAGCTAGCTTAGGGTTTATTTTATCAGTAAGCATTTAGTTTTAAATAATAATAATTTACTTTATTTTGTTACATTTATTTCGTTTAATTTAAATTATATTTAAGTTAGGGGGGGGTTAGGGTTAGGTTTAGACTTAGGTTTAGGGGTTAATACCTTTAATATAGTAGCGGCGACATTGGGGGTGGCAGATTAGGGGTTAATAAATGTAAGTAGGTGTCGGCGATGTTAGGGCAGGCAGATTAGGGGTTAATAAAATGTAACTAGTGTTTGCGAGGCAGGAGTGCGGCGGTTTAGGGGTTAATACATTTATTAAAGTGGCGGTGACATCAGGTCGGCAGATTAGGGGTTAATAATTGTAGGTAGGTGGCGGCGACGTTGGGGGTGGCAGATTAGGGGTTAATAAATATAATGTAGGTGTCTGCGATGTTAGGGGCAGCAAATTAGGGGTTCATAGTTATAATGTAGGTGGCGGCGATGTCCTGTCGGCAGATTAGGGGTTAAAAAAAATTATTATAGTGTTTGCGATGTGGGGGGCCTCGGTATAGGGGTTAATAGGTAGTTTATGGGTGTTAGTGTACTTTTTAGCACTTTAGTTAAGAGCTTTATGTTCCGGCGTTAGCCCATAAAACTCTTAACTGCTGACTTTTAAATGCGTTAGGAGTCTTGACAGGAGATGGTCTACCGCTCACTTCTTCCAAGACTCATAATACCAGCGTTATGCAAATCCCATTAAAAAGATAGGATACGCAATTGACGTAAGGGGATTTGTGGTAGCCTCGAGTCGCGGAAGAAAAGTGAGCGGTAGACCCTTTCCTGCCTGACTCGTAATACCAGCGGCGTTAAAAAGCAGCGTTGGGACCTCTCAACGCTGCTTTTTAAGGCTAACGCCAAACTCGTGATCTAGTCATTTGTTTTTAAGGCTTTCTCCAACATTCTCCAACTGTCCACTGAGGGTGCTTCATCGTTACAAATAGTCTAAACTCTCCAATCTGTATTGAAATGAGAAGGCGTCAGAAGGGTGTTAGTGGACATAAATCATTAGATAGAGTATTTTAGTATGTATTAATAATCAGAGGCTGATGGACTTAATGAACATAGAGCCATATTGCTGAACTAAATGTTGGGTCTAGTCCCATGCAAGGATTTTAGTATTTTTTTTAAATGAAATATTTATGTATCAGAGTTCTGACTGACATGTTCCATCATTAGAAACATATTTGCGAGCTAAGATGGCGCTACCGGCGTATAGCGGAACCACACAGGCAGGCAATGCCTTTAGCACCTGGAATGATTATTTGGGACTCTCAGCTCTCATTATCAGAGGCTTGAAGGTGTCTGAGCCCCGGGAGGATGACAAGATGCTGCCAGTGTCTCCTACATGGAGCTGTTTTCTCTCCGCCCCCTCGGAGCCCGAGCAGCCTGCTGTGAGCCATGGGAAGCAGGGCTGTGGTTTCTGCAAAAATAACCGGGAATCTGCCGCATTCTACAGCACACACCGCCTGAAAGGACCGGATGGCCGAGTCCAGTGTCCGGTGCTGCGAGGATACACCTGTCCTCAGTGCGGAGCCAGTGGTGATCGCGCTCATACCGTGCGATACTGCCCCCAGCGGATGCTTATGGCCAATACACGGACTGCCCTATTCCTTGCTGGTAAATGTCGCGGCTAAACTCAGCGGATTCATCATCCTCATTTGAAGAGCTAAGAGGTTAGCAACAGCCATGCTGAGACCGCGGTTCCTCTGGCACATGGGACATTTTACTGAAACTTTGGATCAGTTTTTGAAACGGCATAATTTATCCACCTATAACCCACTGATCAGGATCGGACTGCTACAATGCAATCACTGCACTTTTTTATTACGCTTTTTCACTGCTCCACTGTTTGTATTCACATTTATGCTTTTTACTCAATGTATCAAATGAAAACTTAATTTAAGGGACAATGCACATTTTTATTTTTTTGAATACCCTGATCATGATGTATAGTAATCTGAAGGTGTTAAATATCCACTAATAACTGCAATCACCCAATATAAAACACACGTGTCTTTGTTAATCACTGTTTTAAGTGTTTTGCATTTCATTGATGTTTATCTGTTAAATCACAAATTTTAGTTTAATCTTGTTTAGAAACTAGCTGCTTGTTGAAGGGCACTTACCTCTACACTAATGCTGATTATAGGTTATAATTTTTTTTTTAACTCACTATGCTTTATGAATTTGCACTCTGTATCTAATTGTATAGCTTGTAGCATAGAAATCCATGAATGTTCAGCTGATTAACTACAGTTCAGTTTTGCCTTGTGCGTTTTTGGGGGGTTTTTTTCCCCTAAGGTTTTAATAAAAATTATTTTTTTCTAAAAAAAAAAAAAAAAAAAAAAAAAAAAAAAGAAACATATTTGCTTGTCATCTTTGTGCGTGATTTAAGGACAAGAAACTGGGCAGTAAATTTGATTCAGTACATTTATTTACTCATTTGACCTGTGTCCATGATGGACTGTCTATTTACCTTTGGTATTATGAAAAGAAAAAAGCTAAAGAAATTAAAAAAATTATAGATAGCTAAGGACATAGGGTATCTTGCAGTTCAGTTAAAGCTGAATGTGTTCACAGACTCCGTTTCATTCAAAGCAATACAGTATGTCTAACATTTTTGTGTATGTCATATATAAAAATTAAGATAAAATTCTCAACATTTACAAAGGGTTTTGCGCCTCAATCTGTTAGTTTGTATAGTGTCTAAAAAGAACATTTTTGCTTGACTAACCTTAAACCCAAGTACTAATAACAAACAGAGGAAAATGTACATACTGTATATATAAATGGTTCAAAAAGACATAATGACAGATTTAGTTATATTTGAAAACAAAGTTATACATTTTGGTACAAATGTAGAGAAAGTCACTACCATGTAAACTTTATTATTCTAGTAAATTTAAAAACAGAGAAAGAAGCAAATACAGGGTGGAACTCATGGACACATACAAAATATACAAGGACACATTCTAATATACAATACATTATTTACATGCAAAAATACATAAACATGCACACAAAAAATTCAGCTAACTCTTCTACAGCATGATCCCAAATGAGTATACATCAGTTACACATACAAATAGTCGTATAAGCACATACAAAAAGACATACTATGCACAGGGGGAAATGCGCATACATACAAGCAAAAAAAAAAATGTGAAAACAAGAATGAATTTATACACATAGATACAAAATGTGTAGCGTTTACATGTGCATCATCACACCTGCACAATCAAAAATGTATAAACATTGGAAATATGATTGTGTGTATGCACAAAGATGCACACACAGAAATATGAAACATCCACAATGGAACAGGAATATGAACACAGATATATTTCTATGTATTTATAGCCAAATGCACAACATGTTTGCACACTTATGCACATGGATACAGACACATGGACACTCCCATAGATTTGCTTACCCACCAATAGTTAGAGTTACTGAATACCCACTGCCATATATGCACATACCCAAATGCAATACATTTACTGTAAACAGGAAAATTTAAAACTGCTAATTAAACATATATTATTGGACCCATCACGGAGAAACTGACTTACAATGTTCAAAAATGTTCTTACTCAAACCCCCATGAGGGCATTAGAATACTCTGCAATAGGAGAGCAGGAGCATTTGGGAATGATGAATATATATTGGCTTATCCATCACCATAGAGGAGCAGCATGCCGTATTTTTTACAATAGCTTCTGTATTGAAAGAAATAGTGGATAAAACAGATGTGAATCTTAAAGTTCAGTTACATTTCTTTATTACAGACACATTGCATAAAGTACATTGTAAAAACTTAACTCCAAATACATGTGACCCCCTCACATTACCAGGTTTCAGACATTACATTTGTTTACTATGTAAGTACTTGTGACAAGCCATGACGTTTTAGTCTAGCTTCTGCACACTGTGTGTGCTTGACACAGTAATATGTTCCTGAATCGCCTGAGCTCAGTTGACTGTAATCCAAATAAACCTCATTTTTGGCAGTGTCTCTGGACAAGGTGAGTCTGCTCTTCAGAGTTGGATTGAATGTTGTGCCCTGTGCATGATTAATGTGAGCTAAAAATTCTAATTTGTCACCACTCAGCTGTCTTGTAAAGTCCACAGCAGAAATTTTGCTGCTATCAGTGATTGCAGCTCCTGCAACTTTACAAACAAGTCTTATGCTGTCATTGGGTTTCACTAAATTAGGACCTGAGATTGACACCGTGACCTGGGAATTGGCATCTAAAAAAAAAGAAGACTCATGAAAATTACAGAATATATAGCTGTAAATAATATCTAACAATTTTTAAATTCACTTACGCAGCAGATATGAAATTAAACAAAGTAGAAGGAGCCAAGTGTTCATCCTGAAATAATATAGGGAGAGAATATAAAGATGTATTGTTCCAAAACAAATAATGTGCAATACTAATCCAATCCAATGTTTTTTTCAAGGTTTATAAATACTTTAGAGAAAAAAAGTATTCACCATTTGCATAGCATAATTTTGCATATTTACCTATATAAATATTTATTAAATTCTGTTAAAATTCTACGAATATTTTTTTGGTGAAATCAGTGCTAGAAACAAAATTCTATCTGCTTTACTTTTGAAAAGATTATGTTTATGTAAAGCTTTTAGCAAAGAATACCAAGAGAACAAAGCAAATTTGATGATTAAAGAAAATGTGAAAGTTGGTTGAAATTACATTCCCTATCTGAATCATGAAAGTTTAATTTCGACTTGATTATGCCTTTAACATACTCCTGCAAAATAAAAATAAAAAAAACTTGTTTTCTTGGGGTCTAATAATCTAGGTTTAGACTAATTTAAACTAAAACAAAATAGGTGGCTGAAAGTAATACAAAGTAAGTCAAGCAAACATTTTTTTATTTAAAATTCCATCTGTGATAGGAATTTTGTTGGTTCCCTTAATTACAGAACACCTATATTATTTAAATATAATATTTGTAACATAAAATGCAGCCACAAGTTTACATTACTGCTGTCCAATTTTGTATTGGTATCAAATTTAAGGGTTGTTCACAATTTTTTGGAAAAGGAAGGATTGGTATCGAACCCTTACCGTTTAAAATAGCTATTTCTCTGCTTTGTTAAGTTCAGTAACAATAGCAACATTGCTAAAAACAGGAAGAGAAGAATAATTTTAGTTTCTTCTGAAAATATCCCAAATTTTTCCCTATTATTGTTTTGTGGATTGGAACGGATTCACTACAGAGCCCCATCATGTGTTTGAAGGGAAAGTAATCACCTTGAGGTTTGTATATAAAATGTTTAGTTATTTACATTACAATACGTTTTCATTATTAGTTTGCGCCTTTTCATGTAAAAAAAAATTTATTTTAAATTTGATTCAAGTAACCTTAAATAGGAAATAAAGTTGTTTAAATATTTGACATTAAAGAAACAGTAAACACTTTGTAATTATAAGACATTTCTGTTGTTCTGCTATAGAATAACATATCAGCCGAGTCTAAACATTTTTAAAAGAAATAAACATCCTTTTTCTGCAGTTATTTTTCAATAGTCAAACTCCACCCCCATTTGCCTTATTTGTAGGAGCCAATCTGGACTTTAGTCATCAGACTACCATGTTAACCAGGGTCATAAACTTAGTATAACATAAATGTATTTGTAGTTATCAGTTAAAGCCTATTAGGGACAGATGTCTAGCAGTTGGCCTTGAGAAATCAGCAGGTACATTTCAAGTTCTGACTTCTGAGTATTAGAAGTTGCTCAATTTTGAACCATTATAGCAGTTGTAAAGTAAAAATAGTGCAGTCAATTTATCAATCTCCGTACAGCTGCTTCATAACCTGTCCACCTGCTGTGAGGCGGCAGACAGAAATCAACCCGATTACGATCGTGTTGATTGACACCCCCTGCTAGCGGCATCTGCAGGGGGCGGCATTGGACAAGCAGCTCACAAGAACTGCTGGTGCAATGATAAATGCTGACAGCGTATGCTGTCGGCATTTATCGTTGTGCAGCGGACATGATACGCAATATTGTATCATGTCCGCTTGCACATTAATAAATTGACCCCAGTGTCTTACTGAGTGTTACTCACACATATATAAATATTTTGTAATAACAAGACAATATAATAAAACAATCACATTACAGACTCATTTTTACAAGAATTGGTGCAAAAAATAAAACTGCAGGTGGCATATGATTAGTTAATGGGGAAGTGAGAAACATATACGGCCATATTACGAGTGGTGCGGTGACAGTTACACGCAAGTGAAAAGGGGTTTATCATGGCTGCTTGTGTGCGTTGGATGTAGCGCTTGTATTACAAGTTAAAAGTAAACATGATCGCTTGAGCGCAATTGAAGTTAACGTGTGTCAGGATAGCGCACTCTCAGAGCTCTGGTTAACTGTTTTGCTAAACTGAAAAATTGTCACAAAGCATATTAAAAATACATTGAAAAGTACAGTTACATTTATAGGGGCCGATTTATTAAGGGCCCCTAATGCTGCTGTTTCCACGCAAGCCTTCAGACCGCTGCTCCTCAACTCGTCCGCTAGCTCTGAGTCGGTGGACAGTAATCCGCCCGATCGTATACGATCGGGATGATTGAAACCCCCTACTAGTGAATCTTCAGGGGAGACCATTGCAGAAGCAGTTCACCATTTAGCAATGCAGGGCGGACATGATTCGCTATAGCGAATCATATCCGCCTGGGGTATGATAAATCTACCTCATTATAACACCATCTTATAAAATGATTTAACCCCTTAATGACCACAATGTACCCTGTATGTCACTGGTCGTTAAGGGTTTTTTCAGGACATAATAGCACAAGTCTAGCAAGAACACGCTATTAATGCCCTCCCTCCCGCAGGCTTTGTGGAATAGAGCAGTCTCAACGCTGGTGGCAAGACCGCGCTATAAAACAATCAAGTCCCAAAAAAAGGCCAGCGACATACAGGGTACGTCGCTGGTCCTTAAGGGGTTAAAAAAAAAATGCACAAAAATGTTAGAAGGGTTCAAAGTTATGAGGTCTCAGGTGTTAGAAAAAAAGGCAGGCAAATAGAACATATACATTTCTAAAAAAGTATATGTATTTATATATGTGTGTGTTTATATGTGTGTACATAAAGTATGTATTTATGTATTTATATGTGTATATATGTGTTTTCAGAGCCCTTTGCTGTAAAATCTTATTTATGCAATATTCATATTTAATAAAGTGTAATACTGTGAATTTACTGTAACTATTTCACATTCCAATGTTCTGCACATAGCAGAATATGTTCTAAGTATTTATAAATAGATATTCCTATATATATATATATATATATATATATATATATATATATATATATATATATATATATAACTATACATACTGTAGTCATACAGGTATAGATATATAATAACAACAAAGTGACCGCACCACCTACTAGGTATCAAATGCTCAGGCACGGGATGGAGTCTGGTCCATGACTCAATAAAAATATAATATTAAATAATCCCAGCCAATGAGTTTTAGTAATTTTTACAGCAAAATATTTTAATAATTTCCCACCATGTCATAATCAATCTGACATTCTGTAGAGAACTGTTAAAGAGAACCAAAGATGCACTCATACAGATCCACACAATCTGTATGAGTGCGAGCTGCACTCAGTCTTATGGCACGGTCGGGCCGGGCTGTGACTATACAGCTGGCCCGATGCGCTGAGTAAATATAACAGACCCGCTCAGCAGAGAGCAGAGAGTGAGTCTGTGAAACAGCGTTTTTTAAAAAAATGAATAGGGGAAATTATGTTTTAATAATGTTTGGCTAATATAATGTTATATAATTCTGCACTACGTGCAGAATTATATAACATTATTTTTAAGGTTTACTGTCCCTTTAAGTTATGGGTACTCCCAAGTGATGTCTGCAAACAACATTCATACTGATAAATTTAAACTTTTAAAATTATTTCTAAAGAGTATTGATTGTGCAGTCCCCCTGAGATTAAAAGCGTAAAATATATGGCCCTTAAAACATTCAACACTTATTCCCATATATAAAAACACATTTTTTCAAGATGTAAAGCACACAGGGATATCTAATATAAATATAATAAGTAATCTTTATCAGGTTGATTGAGCCATTCTGATGAACAACTTCAAACCTAGTTAATGCTGAGAGTGGCGGATGTGATACAAATGTACATCCCAAGTATAACAAGCCTGATAATTCTCCTCATAGTATCTAATTGGCATTCTAGTGGTCAATTTTTTGAGGTAATCTGAAGAGGTTTCACCCCATGCTTCCTGAAGCATCTCCCACAAGTTGAATTAGTTCAAGGGGCACTTCTTACATACCATATGGTCAAGCTGCTCCCACAACAGATCAATAGAGTTGAGATCTGGTGACTGTGCTGGCCACTCCATTAAAGACAGAATACCAGCTGACTGCTTTTTCCCTAAATGGTTATTGCATAGTTTAGAGCTGTGCTTTGGGTAATTGTCCTGTTGTAGGAGGAAATTGGCTCCAATCAAGTGCTGTCCACAAGGTATGGCATGGCATTGCAAAGTAGAGTGATAGCCTTCCATCTTCAAGGTCCCTTTTACCCAGTATAAATGTTTCACTTTATCACCACCAAAGCACCCCCAGACCATCACATTGCCTCCGCCATGCTTGACAAATGGCATCAAGCCCTTCTCCAGCATCTTTTCATTTGGTCTGCATCTCAAAAATGTTCTTCTTTGTGATCTGAACACCTCAAACTTCAATTTGTCTGTCCATAACACTTTATTTTCCAATATTCCTCTGTCCAATGTCTGTGTCCTTTTGCCCACCAAAGGGCTAGATTATGAGTGGCCTGCTAACAGTTGTGCAAATATCGAAAAAGGGGTTTATTGCAGGGGGTTTTTCACTTGTATTACAAGTTGAAAGTAAATGCTATCATTTGAGCACAATTTAAATTAACGCACGTTGGATTAGCATGACCACAGAGCTCTGGTTAACTGTTTCCCAAAACAAAAGTGTCACAAAACACAACAAAAATACATTACAAAGTACAGTTACACTGACAATAACACCCTCTAATAAAAATTATTAAATAAAATTATTGCACAAAAAAGTGCTCAAAGATATGAGGTCTCAGGTGTTAAAATAGATGAAAACATGAAAAAACATATTTGTGAAATATTCACATTTAATAAAGCTTTTGACTATGTATTTGCTGTAAATATTTCACATCCAAATGTTCTGCACATAGTAGAATATATTCTAAGTATTTTTACCAAAATACCATCATATATATATATATATATATATATATATATATATATATATATATATATATATATATATATATATATTTATATATATATATATATATATATATATATATATATTTATGAATAAATATAACATATTCTTCTATGTTAAGAACATTGGGATGTGAAATATTTATATTTTCATGTCAAGTTATCGCACTTGCTCCATTAACTTCTATGGGGGAATACATTTTCGTTCGAGCGATATTGTAAGTTCACCTTTTTACACGTGTCGGGTAAACGCACAGGTGAAAACAGTTTACTTAAAATTTGTAATATGAGAGTAACCCTATGTGTGCAAAAAGCTTACTTCTAGGTCAGTTAATGCTCGAGCAGGAGCATTAATTAACGCTCCACTTGTAATCTGGACCTGAATGAGATAAACCAGAGATTGGTGTTATCAAACTAATAAACATAATAAAGGCAGTATTTTCTCTAATAACATATTTCACACAAATTGTTAAGAAACAAAGCATTAGCGATGTAATATGTCATGTTTCTTTTTTGTATTTTTTCTACCTGATCTTAAACAAATACATCTGTTCTAAAATCTAATTACAATATTGTTCTGCAGTCTTGCATTTAATTATCATATTAGCAAAGTTAAAAGTAGGGATGGGCGAATGTGCAAATTTTCGAATTTCGAATGTAGAACGAATGTTATTACCGAAATTCGAATTCTAAATTCGAATGTCGATAAGAACGAATATTCTTAAAAATTCGAAAATCGAATAGTATTTACAGTTTTCGAATGTCACTTTCGAATTCGAATGTTTATAATTATATCGAATGTCTACATTCGAAATTCGAATTTTTCGAATTCGAATATAAATTTGAATTTTTCGAATTCGAATATAAATTCGAATTTTTCGAATTCGAATTTAAATTCGAATTTTTCGAATTCGAATATTGCATAATTCGAATATTACATTTAAAAGCATTAGAAATACTATTACAATCTAAATTCGAATTTTTCGAATTCGAATACACGTATTGCATAATTCGAATATTACATTTAAAGAAAAAGCATTAGAAATACTATTACAATCTAAATTCGAATTTTTCGAATTCGAATATTGCATAATTTGAATATTACATTTAAAGAAAAAGCATTAGAAATACTATTACAATCTAAATTCGAATTTTTCGAATTCGAATACACGTATTGCATAATTCGAATATTACATTTAAAGAAAAAGCATTAGAAATACTATTACAATCTAAATTCGAATTTTTCGAATTTGAATATTGCATAATTCGAATATTACATTTAAAGAAAAAGCATTAGAAATACTATTACAATCTAAATTCGAATTTTTCGAATTCGAATACACGTATTGCATAATTCGAATATTACATTTAAAGAAAAAGCATTAGAAATACTATTACAATCTAAATTCGAATTTGAATATTGCATAATTTGAATATTACATTTAAAGAAAAAGCATTAGAAATACTATTACAATCTAAATTCGAATTTTTCGAATTCGAATATTGCATAATTCGAATATTACATTTAAAAGCATTAGAAATACTATTACAATCTAAATTCGAATTTTTCGAATTCGAATACACGTATTGCATAATTCGAATATTACATTTAAAGAAAAAGCATTAGAAATACTATTACAATCTAAATTCGAATTTTTCGAATTCGAATACACGTATTGCATAATTCGAATATTACATTTAAAGAAAAAGCATTAGAAATACTATTACAATCTAAATTCGAATTTTTCGAATTCGAATACACGTATTGCATAATTCGAATATTACATTTAAAGAAAAAGCATTAGAAATACTATTACAATCTAAATTCGAATTTTTCGAATTCGAATATTGCATTATTCGAATATTACATTTAAAGAAAAAGCATTAGAAATACTATTACAATCTAAATTCGAATTTTTCGAATTCGAATACACGTATTGCATAATTCGAATATTACATTTAAAGAAAAAGCATTAGAAATACTATTACAATCTAAATTCGAATTTTTCGAATTCGAATACACGTATTGCATAATTCGAATATTACATTTAAAGAAAAAGCATTAGAAATACTATTACAATCTAAATTCGAATTTTTCGAATTCGAATATTGCATAATTCGAATATTACATTTAAAGAAAAAGCATTAGAAATACTATTACAATCTAAATTCGAATTTTTCAAATTCGAATATTGCATAATTCGAATATTACATTTAAAGAAAAAGCATTAGAAATACTATTACAATCTAAATTCGAATTTTTCGAATTCGAATATTTTCGAATGTAATCGTAAAATTCGAAACCGAATATTCGAAAATCGAATGTTAGAATGTTATGTAAATATTCGAAATTCGATTCGAACGAACGAATGTGTTAAAATTCGTGCCGTTTTTCGAATGTTGCGAAACATTCGCCCATCCCTAGTTAAAAGCACACTGTTTGCTGCAACTGTTTTCAATAACAAAACTCCACCCACCATTTGCCTTATTTGGAGGAGCCAATCAAGACTTGTTATAGGAGTAGACAATAATAGCTGTGGCCATTTTGTTAGCATAGCTATAATTGTTTTGCAGTTTCTTATCTTATCTTTACTGTAGAAGCCAATTATGGACAAATGTGTGAGGAATAAGAATTGTTAAGACTACCATGTGCTCTTTCAATTCTTAGAATTAAAAAAATTACCAGTAGAGCGATAATTAGTGATTTTGCTAGATCGCTAACTGTGCTAGTGGTTAGCCTTTTGCGCTTGTCGGGTTACAATGGTATTACAAGTTGAAAGTAAAAAGTTATAGCTCCAGCGCTTACCCAACGAGTGCAAAAAGCTGATCTTACACTTTCGCACGTGCGATAACCTATTCCTCCATAGAAGGCAATGGAAAAAATACTAACACCCTACTCGCACAAACCCGATCGCCATAAGCCCCTACTCTAAGAACGCCTAAACTGCCACAAAGTTCACCACAAAGTCCCCACTACACTAGCAACCCCTAAGCTGCCAGCCCCCCAACGCGTAGTAAAACACTACACTATTTACCCCTAAACTGCCAGCCCCCAATGCAAAATAACCCACTAACATATAACCCCTTACCTTTACACCCCCTAAGTTAACCCAAAATAGACTAACCTTCACCAAAAAAAAAAAAAATAACTACCTTTAAATAAATAAAAACTTACCTGTGAAAGTAAAAAAAAACTAATCTTACCTTTTAAAATAATAAAAAAACCTAACATTACTTTAAAAAACAATTTCAATTGAAATAAAAAACATTCAGATAGATTACGAGTTATGCGCGCTATAGGGAAATTAATGAATGCAACAAAAGTTTTGTTATTTAATCCCTTATAGCGCAGCCATTACAAATTTTTAAAAACCTGGCTTGTGCGGGAGATATGGTGCTTTTAAGCTCCATACCGCACCAAAAACAAGCGCTGTTTTGACATGCTCATGCATGCTTTCCCCATAGACATCAATGGGGAGAAGGTGTCAGAAAAAAAACCTAACACCTGCGATCTCGGAAAGAAAATCTCTGTAATGCAGCCCCATTGATGTCTACGGGAAAAAAATACAGTTTAAACCTAACACCCTAACATAAACCCCACATCTAAACACCCCTAATCTGCCGCCCCCAACATCGCCGACGCCTGCCTACAGTTATTAAACCCTAATCTACCGCTCCCGATGTCACCACCACCTAAATAAAGTTATTAACCCCTAATCTGCCTTACCCTATATCGCTGACACTATACTAAAGTTATTAACCCCTATTCCGCCGCACCCGAACATCCCTGCCACTATATTAAAGTTATTAAAACCCTATTCCGCCGCTCCCCGACATCGCCGCAACTAAATAAAGTTATTAACCCCTAAACCTCTGGCCTCCCACATCACTACCATTAAATAAACTATTAACGCCTAAACTGCCAGCCCCCCACATCACAACAACCATAACCTAACCCTAATGTAACCCTAACCCTTAACCTAACCCTAACACCCCTAACTTTAACATAATTAAAATAGAACTAAACTAAAGTTACAAGTATTGATTGTGCAGTCCCCTGAGATTAAAAGCGTAAAATATATGGCCCTTAAAACATTCAACACTTATTCCCATATATAAAAACACATTTTTTCAAGATGTAAGGCACACAGGGATATCTAATATAAATATAATAAGTAATCTTTATCAGGTTGATAGAGCCATTCTGATGAACAACTTCAAACCTAGTTAATGCTGAGAGTGGCGGATGTGATACAAATGTACATCCCAAGTATAACCAGCCTGATCATTCTCCTCATATTATCTAATTGGCATTCTAGTTGTCAATTTTTTGAGGTAATCTGAAGAGGTTTCACCCCATGCTTCCTGAAGCATCTCCCACAAGTTGAATTAGTTTGAGGGGCACTTCTTACATACTATATGGTCAAGCTGCTCCCACAACAGATCAATAGAGTTGAGATCTGGTGACTGTGCTGGCCACTCCATTAAAGACAGAATACCAGCTGACTGCTTTTTCCCTAAATGGTTATTGCATAGTTTAGAGCTGTGCTTTGGGTAATTGTCCTGTTGTAGGAGGAAATTGGCTCCAATCAAGTGCCGTCCACAAGGTATGGCATGGCATTGCAAAGTAGAGTGATAGCCTTCCATCTTCAAGGTCCCTTTTACCTAGTATAAATGTTTCACATTATCACCACCAAAGCACCCCCAGACCATCACATTGCCTCCGCCATGCTTGACAAATGGCATCAAGCCCTTCTCCAGCATCTTTTCATTTGGTCTGAATCTCAAAAATGTTCTTCTTTGTGATCTGAACACCTCAAACTTCAATTTGTCTGTCCATAACACTTTATTTTCCAAAATTCCTCTGTCCAATGTCTGTGTCCTTTTGCCCACCAAAGGGCTAGATTATGAGTGGCCTGCTAACAGTTGTGCAAAAGCAAAAAGGGGTTTATTGCGGGGGGTTTTTCACTTGTATTACAAGTTGAAAGTAAATGCGATCATTTGAGCACAATTTAAATTAATGCATGTTGGATTAGCATGACCACAGAGCTCTGGTTAACTGTTTCCCAAAACAAAAAAGTGTCACAAAACACAACAAAAATACATTACAAAGAACAGTTACACTGACAATAACACCCTCTAATAAAAATTATTAAATAAAATTATTGCACAAAAAAGTCCTCAAAGATATGAGGTCTCAGATGTTAAAATAGATGAAAACATGAAAAAACATATTTATGCAATATTCACATTTAATAATGCTTTTGACTATGTATTTGCTGTAAATATTTCACATCCAAATGTTCTGCACATAGTAGAATATATTCTAAGTATTTTTACCAAAATACCATCATATATATATATATATATATATATATATATATATATATATGTATTTATGAATAAATATAACATATTCTTCTATGTTAAGAACATTGGGATGTGAAATATTTATATTTTCATGTCAAGTTATCGCACTTGCTCCCTTAACTTCTATGGGGGAATACATTTTCGTTCGAGCGATATTGTAAGTTCACCTTTTTACCCGTGTCGGGTAAACGCACAGGTGAAAACAGTTTACTTAAAATGTGTAATATGAGAGTAACCCTATGTGTGCAAAAAGCTTACTTCTAGGTCAGTTAATGCTCGAGCAGGAGCATTAATTAACGCTCCACTTGTAATCTGGACCTGAATGAGATAAACCAGAGATTGGTGTTATCAAACTAATAAACATAATAAAGGCAGTATTTTCTCTAATAACATATTTCACACAAATTGTTAAGAAACAAAGCATTTGCGATGTAATATGTCATGTTTCTTTTTTTGTATTTTTTCTACCTGATCTTAAACAAATACATCTGTTCTAAAATGTAATTACAATATTGTTCTGCAGTCTTGCATTTAATTATCATATTAGCAAAGTTAAAAGCACACTGTTTGCTGCAACTGTTTTCAATAACAAAACTCCACCCACCATTTGCCTTATTTGGAGGAGCCAATCAAGACTTGTTATAGGAGTAGACAATAATAGCTGTGGCCATTTTGTTAGCATAGCTATAATTGTTTTGCAGTTTCTAATCTTATCTTTACTGTAGACACCAATTATGGACAAATGTGTGAGGAATAAGACTTGTTAAGACTACCATGTGCTCTTTCAATTCTTAGAATTAAAAAAATTACAAGTAGAGCGATAATTAGTGCTTTTGCTAGATGGCTAACTGTGCTAGTGGTTAGCCTTTTGCGCTTGTCGGGTTACAATGGTATTACAAGTTGAAAGTAAAAAGTTATAGCTCCAGCGCTAACCCAACGAGTGCAAAAAGCTGATCTTACACTTTCGCACGTGCGATAACCTATTCCTCCATAGAAGGCAATGGAAAAAATACTAACACCCTACTCGCACAAACCAGATCGCCATAAGCCCCTACTCTAAGAACGCCTAAACTGCCACAAAGTTCACCACAAAGTCCAAACTACACTATCAACCCCTAAGCTGCCATCCCCCCAACGCGTAGTAAAACACTACACTATTTACCCCTAAACTGCCAGCCCTCAAAATAACCCACTAACATATAACCCCTAACCTTTACACCCCCTAAGTTAACCCAAAATAGACTAACCTTTATCAAAAAAAATAAAAATAACTACCTTTAAATAAATAAAAACTTACCTGTAAAAGTAAAAAAAAACTAATCTTACCTTTTTTAAAAAAAAAAAAAACTAACATTACTTTAAAAAAATAATTAAAAAAAATACTATTACAATTGAAATAAAAAACATTCAGATAGATTACGAGTTATGCGCGCTATAGGGAAATTAATGAATGCAACAGTTTCGTTATTTAATCCCTTATAGCGCAGCCATTACAAATTTTTAAAAACCTGGCTTGTGCGGGAGATATGGTGCTTTTAAGCTCCATACTGCACCAAAAACAAGCGCTGTTTTGACATGCTCATGCATGCTTTCCCCATAGACATCAATGGGGAGAAGGTGTCAGAAAAAAAACCTAACACCTACGATCTCGGAAAGAAAATCTCTGTAACGCAGCCCCATTGATGTCTACGGGAAAAAAAATACAGTTTAAACCTAACACCCTAACATAAACCCCACATCTAAACACCCCTAATCTGCCGTCCCAATATCGCCGACGCCTGCCTACAGTTATTAACCCCTAATCTACCGCTCCCGATGTCGCCACTACCTTAATAAAGTTATTAACCCCTAATCTGCCTTACCCTATATCGCCGACACTATACTAAAGTTATTAACCCCTATTCCGCTGCACCCAAACATCCCTGCCACTATATTAAAGTTATTAAAACCCTATTCCGCTGCTCCCTGACATCGCCGCAACTAAATAAAGTTATTAACCCCTAAACCTCTGGCCTCCCACATCACTTCCATTAAATAAACTATTAATGCCTAAACTGCCAGCCCCCCACATCACAACAACCATAACCTAACCCTAATGTAAATCCTAACACTTATCCTAACCCTAACACCCCTAACTTGAACATAAATGAAATAGAACTAAACTAAAGTTACAATTATTAACTAAATAATACCTATTTAAAACTAAATACATACTTACCTGTGAAATAAAACCTAAACTAGCTACAATATAACTAATAGTTTTATTGTAGCTGGCTTAGGTTTTATTTTTATTTCACAGGTAAGTTTATATTTATTTTAACTAGGTAGACTAGTTAGTAAATAGTTATTAACTATTTATTAACTACCTAGTTAAAATAAATACAAGAAAACTGGGTATGGGTGTACCTAGGTACACACAAACCCAAAGGGGGTGCTTCCCAATACTAGATCTACAAACAACAAAAACTATAAATGAAAATTAAAATATAAAATATATATAATAATAGTGTATATACTGTATATATATATATATAAAAACCATACACCAGCAGAACACAAAAGTCCAATGTTATCCAAAAGGCGACAGCACTCTATCAGAGGACTGTCAAATCCTGGTGTGTGATGATCTAAAGAAAAAAGAATAACAGAGGCGCCACCATGGCCTAGTGCCGCCGACACAGTATGATAATGTTGCAAGATAAGTCAAAATAATACTCACAAAAGTGAAGCACCTAATGGTGCTAATGGGGCAGACTGGAACTTTGCAGTGGTCCAGCTCACTGGATAGAACCAGCAATGGTGTCCAGTCAGAAATCCCTTGGGAAAGACTTCTTAGCACCTACAGTATGTGAACACAAAAAGCAGACAACCATATCCCAGTAACGTATAGACAAGGGCAAAAGGAAATGTGTTGGTTGCACTTACAAGAAGGGAAGCACCAGGTGCAGTAAAAGCATACTGGGACTTCACAGTCACCCAGCTGACTGAAAACACCAGCAAGCAGCAGGCAGCTACAAACTTGTTCCACAAAGGCCCAGATCTAGTGATGTATTAGTGTTAAACACCATACAGACCAATATAAAGTAATGATGAAGCAAGTGTATAATAAAAGTAATCTTTATTCCAAAGTGATGCGTTTCTCAGCCTAGAAGTGGAAGTTTCCTCAGGCTATAGGAAAAAGCCACTTCTAGGCTGAGAAACGCGTCGCTTTGGAATAAAGATTACTTTTATTATACACTTGCTTCATCATTACTTTATATTGGTCTGTATGGTGTTTAACACTAATACATCACTGAATCTGGGTCTTTGTGGAACAAGTATAAACTACCAATAGTCCTTAAAAGGGCATTTTGTAGGGCATTGCCCTAAAGATATCAGCTCTTTTTCTGAAAAAAAAAATACTAAGACCCACTAAAATTACAAACCCCCACCCCCCCAAACCCACAAAATACAAAAAAACTATCTAAAAACCTAAGCTACCCATTGCCCTGAAAAGGGCATTTGGATTAGCATTGCCCTTAAAAGAGCATTTAGCTCTTTTACATGCCCAAACCCTAAACTAAAAAAAAAAAACACCCCAAAAAACTAACTATCACTAACCCCCGAAGATCCACTTACAGTTTTTGAAGTCCCGCTTAAACAATATTCATCCAGGCGGCAAGAAGTCTTCATCCAGGTGGCCTCATCAATCTTCATCCCGGCTGCAAAGCCCTCATCCAAGAAGCAAGAAGTCTTTATCCAGACAGCCTCTTCAATCTTCATCCAGGCGGCATCTTCTATCTTGATCCCGGCGGCATAGAGTGGGTCCAGGTGCAGAGCATCCTCTTGATACGGTCGCTGCCGTACACTGAATCTGCTCATCTGCTTGGATGAGGACTTCGCCGCCGGGATGAAGATTGAAGAGGCCCCCCTGGATGAAGACTTCTCGCCGCCTGGATGAAGATCGTTCAAGCGGGACTTCAAAAACTGTAAGTGGATCTTCAGGGGTTAGTGGTGTTTTTTTTTTTAGTTTAGGGTTTGGGCATGTAAAAGAGCTAAATGCCCTTTTAAGGGCAATGTCCATCCAAATGCCCTTTTCAGGGCAATGGGAGGCTTAGGTTTTTTTTTAGAGTTAGGTTTTTTATTTTGGGGAGTTGGTTGGGTGGTGGGTTTTACTGTTGGGGGGTCTTTGTATTTTTTTTTACAGGTAAAATAGCTGTTTAACTTAGGGCAATGCCCTACAAAAGACCCTTTTAAAGGCTATTGGTAGTTTATTGTAGGCTAGGGTTTTTTATTTTGGGTGGGCTTTTTTATTTTGATAGGGCTATTAGATTAGGAGTAATTCTTTTTTATTTTTGATAATTTCGTTTTTTATTTTTCGTAATTTAGTGTTATTTTTTGTAATTTAGTCTTTTTTATTTTTTGTATTTAGATCGTTTGTAATTTTTAGAGTAGTGTTAGGATTTTTTTAATGTGTAGTTTAGTTTAATTTAATTGGTAGTTAGTTTAATTTTAGTAATTATATTAGTTTAATTGTTAGTTTAAACTTAGTTTTTTTAATTTGACAGGTAAGTTTTAATTTAATTTAAGATAGGGAAATTGTAATTTTAATCTAAAATTAGGGGAGCGTTAGGTTTAGGGGTTACTAGTTGAAAATAGCTTATTGTGATGTGGGGGGCTTTCGGTTTAGGGGTTAATAGTTTACTTTAGTATATTTCGTTGTGGGGGGCTTGTGGTTTAGGAGTTAATAGGTTTATTATAATGGCGGCGGTGTAGGGCTTAATAATTTTTGTATAGTGGGGGTGATGTGGGCTTACGGTAGATAAGAGGTTAATTATATTTAAATAGTGTTTGCAATTTGGGAGGGTGGCGATTTTGGGGTTAATACATTTTATTATAGTGGCGGCGATATAGGTAGCGGAAGATTAGGGGTTAATAAATGTAATATAGTGTTTGCTATGCGGGAGGGACTCGGTTTAGGGGTTAATAGATAGTTTATGGGTGTTTAGTGTACTTTGTAGCAGTTTAGTTATGAGTTTTATGTTACAGATTTGTAGCGTAAAACTCATAACTACTGCTTTTAGATGGCATTACGGATCTTGTCGTTTTAGGCTGTAACGCCGTTTTTTTTATCCAGAACGCAAAACTCGTAATGGCAGAGCATATGGGAATCCCATTAAAATTTTTAAGAGTGCGGTACTGTCGTTGCGTTACAGGCTAAAAGGCTTGCGGTACACCTATACCGACAAGACTCATAATGGCTGCGTTGCTGTTTTAACGCTGAAAATACCATATGTTCAGCGTAAACAGAAGAAAACACAGACTTGTAATCTAGCTGTAACATTGCTATTAAAATTTTTAAAAAATTATTAAATTGCTTTAAGAAAACTAAAAACTAACATTACTAAAAAAAAAAGCGTTGCCAATAGTTCTCATTTGCCGTGCAAGATTTCATGCATTGGAGGCTCTTAACACAACTATTGGCTAGAGTAAAAGTGGCATGCTCTTTAGCGCTTTCACTCAAGTGTTAACACGGCCAGAAGTAATCTTTTTGCACATTGGATTAGACTGTGTATCACAAGTTTAACGTAAAACATTTGCGCACGAGCAAAACCAAATGCGCACTAACTTCAGGACCTCGGTTATCGCAACATTGCTAACTTATTTTCTCCTTTGACTAAAATAGTGAGTGCGGAAGAAAAAAACACCACAGGAGTTATTAATATTTCACATTCCAATGTTCTTTAAAAACAGGACAATGTTATTGTTATTGTAATTAAATATTTCTTTATATATTTATATATACCTATACCTAAATATCTATTCCTATAGATATATAGGTATACATGTAAATTTTAAATTAACATTATCAGATACAAATAGAAATATATATTTAGTAATAAAAGAAGAAAATTGCAATGTAAAACATGCCTAACACGCTTCTGATTTAGCAATCTAGGTCTAACATGGTGTTGGCTTAGCGCACATGAAGAATTAGTTATCTTAAGGTGTTTGGTGTAATATTAAATATTAAAAAATATTTATATTAATTATTAATAAGTATTATAGATGCATGATACTCATGTTGGGTTAGAAAACATGAAGAATTAGTGTACTCCTGTCAGGTTTGTGCACATAAAAAGTTGCGCTAAATAGAAGTTGCACTAAACACAACTTAAATACATTAAAATCAACAGTTACACTCATAAATACACTATCTGATAAAGATATTCATATACATAATAATATTTTTTTTATAAGGGCTTAAAGTTATATGGTATATGACAAGGTGTTTGAATGGAAAGGGCTATAATGGCTATATACATATGTATACATGTCTATATATAGATATACACACACACTTTTGAGCCCTTTCCACTCAAATACCTCAAAACATTAAAAATAATTTTTAAACAATTGTAATATTTTATAATTTGTTTTACTGTGTATTTGTAGTTATATTCATATAGGTATAGATATATATTTTACAAAAAAATCATAATATATATATATATAGACATATATATTTAAAATAAAAATGTTCTTTGTGAAGAACATTGGAATGTAAAATATGCATAACTCATGTCAAGTTGAGCACATTTGGTTAAATCAGTTCCATTAAAGTCTATAGGGAGAAGACATTATCCCGGTTGCGGTATCTAAAGTCCTGAATAATGAGATGGGTTCTGTATAAATATGTGTGTGGTGTTAAGATAGTTAGTGATTTCTCAACTTAAACTCATGTTGAGTTTGTGGAATCTGTTGTAGAGAGTCTTAGGATATCTTTCTCCAGGGAGCAAAGTCTTTGTACAGTTACAGACTACTGCTGAACCCATCAGGTGACTGCTTTCTTGGCCAAAAGATACTATTCAGATAGTCAAAAAGCTACATGTGAGTCAGATAAGTGAGTGGATGAGGACATGAGAATGAAGTGGGCACGTTTATTGCAGCATCCTCAGGCTGTGTCTAGTCTACGATGACATGGGACCCAATTTGATCATCAAAATCTTAAATAAATACTTAAGATAGATAATAAAAAAATGTTAATGTGAGGCATCAAATTATCATGTAAATGAAGAAAAAAAAGGCAAACTCCCGTTTTCAGCTCTTTCTTAACTCAAATATATTTGCGTTAATGAATTAAAGGATGCAGAATGTTTATAACTAACATATCCACATATCGTATGCAAAGAAGAATGGGCAGACACTCAATAATTCAGTCCAAACTTTTTACTCAAGGCAGCAGTACATACAGAGCAACGTTTTGGGGCTTACACCCCCTCCTCAGGCTCAATACAAATAAATGCCAAATGCAACCCTTAAATAGCCAAACAGTCCCACCCCCTTTCAATCATGACATCATCAGAATCCTCCTGTGATACAAATTTAAAGTGCCAACACAATTTAACATAAAAAATATTCAACCCAACATTACCAAAAGCAACCAAAATAAATAATGACCATTTCAAATAAAAATACAAAATACTTATAATTCCACAAATAATCTTAACTAAATATGAACCTTAAACTAAACTTCCTTTAAATGTTACCCACTATAAATTTCAATGTAATCTTAGTTTATTTAATTTATTATCTTATCAAGAAATGCTAACTTAGTGTCTTCCTACTTATCCATTATCTTATTTATATATTAGTTTTATAACTTTTACTAATAATTTTTTATCTTTCTTTCCTCCTTTTCTATCTAAAAACAGATAGATTAGAATAAACCTGTGAGGTTATAATCCCTATTAAGACCTTTAGGATATAGCGTGCTAAGCCTATGTATCCACATAGCTTCTTTTTTAAGTAACATTCTCTCCCTATCAAAGCCTATAGTTCCTTTGGACACCTGATCTAGTACCATAAAGCGCAACTGATTCACCTGATGACCCCTATCAAAAAATTGTAGGGGACAGGAAGGTGTCTCATTTTGGGATTCCTAATTTTTGATTTATGTTGGGTTAGGTGCTCTTTAAGAGGCTGTGTCATCTCTCCAATATATAATAAGCCACACGGGCATTTGAGCGCATACACAACATAAGACGATTTACAATTAAAATGACCTTTGATATGAAAAAGTCTACCAGAAAAGGGATGACTGATAGTTTTGCCTTTGATAATACTATTACAATGGGAACAATTTAAACAAGGAAAAGTCTCATTATCAACAGGTCTGAAGACCCATTGTGTGGTCCTTGAGGTTTTAACCTTTGCCCTTACTAACTGTCTACCAATGGAATTACCCTTCCTGAAAGAAGAAAAGGGAGGATGTTTAAATTCCTCAATTTCTGGCATAGAATCCCTTAACATAAACCAATTTCTGCAAATCACTTTGTGTAACTTAACACTAATATCACTAAAGTCAGAAACAAAGGCCAATTTCTTAATCTCACTGATTTTATCCTTTGGTTGAAGATCCATAGTCTCTAATTTTCCAAGAGAATAACCTATATCCTGAAATCTCATTTAAGCGCATTGAGCAAGTCAGAGGATCAGAGACTATCCTCTTCACCCTAAGGAACTGAGATTTAGGTACACTTTTAAACACCCTAGGAGGTTGATGGCTATGACGGGATAACAACGTAATTTTATCCGTGTGCTTTCTAAAGATATCTGTTTCAAAGTGGTCACCCACACGCATTACCACAGTATCCAAGAACACAACATGGTCAATATGATAATTAGCAGTAAATTTAACAGTCGGCACCTGATTCTGTATCCTGTTGCGGAACACCTCAATGGATTTAATATCGCCCCGCCATATAATGAAAAGATCTATATAACGCCACCATACCAAACAATTCTAAAAATCAGGATCAGTATATATAACTTGTTCCTCCAACTGATCCATAAAAAGGCAAGCGTAGGCCGGGGCGACATTTGAACCCATTGAGGTGCCCCGCAACTGCAGAAAAAAACTGTCATCGAAAGAGAAATAATTGTGAGTTAAAGCTAACTTAAGTAACTCCATAAAGAAATTAATTTGTATTTCTGAATATCTTTCTGATTTCACCAAAGAAGACCAGGCACTATTTAGACTATCAACATGGGGAATAATAGTATAAAGACTACTAACATCCCAGGTAGCCAAAACAATGTTTTCTGGTAAATCAGAAAAATCTTTAATTTTATTCAAGAAGTCACTAGTATCCTTCAAAAAAGACTGTCCCTGTCTTACAAGAGGAGTTAGAATTTTTTCCAAGAATTTTGAAATAGGGCTAAATAGGGAATCAATAGATGCCACAATAGGCCTACCAGGGGGATCGTAAAGATCCTGATGTATTTTGGGTAGGACATAGAAATTAGGGGTTTTAGGATTCTGTAAATAAAGATAATTAAACATTTTCTCATTAATAATGCCTTCATCAACTGCCCTATTAAGAATCTCCCTAACTCTAGCCATTAAACTGGGTAGTGGATCAATCTCAAGTTCCCTATAAACCAAATGATCATTTAATTGTTTCAAAATTTCATTTTTGTGTTTGGAAGTATCCATAACAACTATGGCTCTGCCCTTGTCAGGCCCTTTAATAGTAACATCAGGGTTGTTTTTTAAATTATCAAGGGCCACCTTTTCAGCCATAGTTAAGTTATGTTTTAAATCCAAACATGAAAATTTACTGACCAACACATCAAATTCTCTTTTAATAACATTAATAAAGGTATCAACTGAATGATTGTACACAGATGGAATGAACTGACTCTTAACATGTAGACCAAACATAGATGGATCAAAACAGCATTTGTCCATATCAAGGCCAGTATCCATATTAGATACAAATTCCCCCCCAAAAAAGCTTTTAATTTAATGGTTCTATACAATCGATGTAAATCTAATTGCAGCTGAAAAGTGTCCACTTGTTCAACAGGGCAGTATGTTAATCCCCTTGATAACACAGAAAGTTCTGCAATAGAAAGTTCATAGCTGGAAATATTAATGACATTGTCAAAATTACCTATTTCTTCATTCGGCGTGTTCACCGTTGCATGCCCTGACCCTGACCTCCTTGCTCGCTTGTGGCTCTGCTGCCTCCTTCATTTGGAGTTGGGCTGTCGTCCCCCGAGGATGCTGAAGAGGAACTTGCTTCAGTGGAGGCTAAATCGGTGGAGGGCTTTTTTCCTCGTTGCGAGTTGCGACTTCGATTCTTTCGCTCGGGGCCGATTTTGAAATCCACATATCGTAGATTGCAGAAATAATCCAGATGTTGAGAAATTTATAAAAGGCCCTTGGCAATGATTTTAATACATTTTAAAAAAATTATTTCTAAAATGCTTAAAATGCTGTTTTATATGTCAGTTAAAAAAAAAATAAAAAAAATGTCCAGTCATGACCCTGGATAAACACAGTGGTTATAAAAAGAAAAATATATAAAGTGACAAACAGTTCAAGTCATAGATTAAAATTTTTATTTATTATACCTCGGTACTTAAAAAAAAAAGATAAACATGTGTAGTGATGTATATATACATTATTGTATTCAAATGTACATAAACACATATATAGACAAAATACCTGTACACACTGGAATACATATACATATGTTAACATTTGGGAATACTGATTTTATAGTAACTTGTAACCCTTTAACCCTAGTAGGCGGCTACAGCATAAGACAGATAAAAAGTTAAAAATGTTGCACAAGTTATCATTGTGTTAATTTTTTTGTCTTTCAGCTCCTTCTGACTTCACTGAAGACTGCAAACAACCTTTCACTGCTGTACCTTGTTGAGCACAAAATAAAAATATGACAGAGTTTTGCAAGTATCAACAAATTTAACATAATTATCACCAGTGGTATGTGATGAATCTTTAAAGAGAAATTGACTTAAATTATTTAACATTTTCTACCTCAATTGCCAGTGATGAGAGTAGATGAATCTGTAGAAGGAGAGAGCAAGCCTGTGTAATTGGTACATATATGTCCCTATGTATCAGCATAGAGGCAAAGCAAACGTTATTTCATTCAATCATTAGTGTTACTGAAAAAAATATGAATAAATAGAGAATAAAATAAATGTTAATTATATCTTTAAATATTTCAGTTACATTAATGGGAAATGTATTATAAATCTAAATGGCAATGACCCCCTCATGACTTCACATGTTAATTTGCTTATTATATAAGTGCTTGTGGTTTTAGTTCAGGTTCCTCACTGTCTTTGCACACTGTGTGCTTGGTACAGTAATAGGTTCCTGAATCTTCTGTCATCAGTTGACTGTAATCCAAATAAACCTCATTTTTGCCAGTGTCTCTGGACAAGGTAAGTCTGCTCTTCAGAGTTGGATTGAATGCTGTGCCCTCTGCATAATTAAGGTGAGCCAGAAATTCAAATGTATCTCCATTTAGCTGCCTTGTAAAATCAACAGCGTGAATCTTACTCCCATCAGTGATCTGCGCTCCTTCCACTTTACAAATCAGTCTTATGTTGTCCTTGGGTTTCAATAAACTAGGACCTGAGATTGACACTGTGATCTGGCAACTGGCATCTGAAAAAGAAGAAACATCAAAAACACAGGACCTAAAATATATAGTAGATCATATAATGCTAGTTATTAAACACACTTACACATCAAAAATGAAGTTAAACAAAGCAAAAGGAAAAAATTATTCATCTTCTTAATATATAATAATATGCCAAGAGAATTGTAAATTATAATTGATTAAAAAAGAATAGTGTGCAATAACTGTCCTATCCCAGTGTTAATTGCCATTTAACCACTTATAAATATTTCAGAGAGAAATCTGTTTATCATTCATTTGCATGGCATAATTTGCATATATAACCTATATAAATGTGTCACTGTTAAATTCCAATTGTTACTTTCTATGTAACAAATCAAATTTGTGTTCATTTTTTTGTGTGATTATATCAAGGTTTTAAATTATTTCTATCTACACTATAACTCGTATACTCAATGACATTATTATTGCAATTAATATTATTATTTATAGGACATCATTTCTCAACAGTATACATGAGTACAATTATTACCCATGAAGCACAAAATGACAACAAACCAATCTAGAAAGAATATCTGGCTAATTACCAAATTAGGCAACAATTATAAGACTGCAATTATCAGATTCTAAACCAATTTACATTTTTATTTCAAATTCAATATATGATTTTTTTTTCTCTTGGTTTCTGAAAGGCAAAACCACTATGTTATTATTTTTGTAACATTTACATAATAAAATGTTGTGTTTTTAATGTGAAAAAAATTGCTAATATCCAATTTTGTATGTGTATGATGTAAAAAGGAAATGTCTCTGCTTCAGTAAATTCTGTAACGATAGCCAGCAGATTTAAAAACAGGAAAAGAAATCTAATTTTAGTTCTCCTCTAAAAATATCCAATATATATTTTTAATAATGTTTAGTGGTTTGAAATAAACTCACTGCAGAGAGTTATATAATGTGTATATTTTATTAAACCACTTTACTATTTTCTGTAAAAGTATATTTTGATCAGACACAAAAAGAAGCCTGATTCTTGAAATATTATAGCATGTGTCTAATAATTAAAATAATAAAAAAAAATGTTTTAAAATGCACCGTTTACTATTAAAGTTAGCACTCTTTAGTCAATAACCTTTATTGGGTAGAAGTGTATTGCACAGCCAGAAATTCAGAAAATACTTAAAGGGACACTGAACCCAAATTTTTTCTTTCATGATTCAGATAGAGCATGCAATTTTAATCAACTTTCTAATTTACTTCTATTATCAATTTTTCTTCGTTCTTTTGCTATCTTTATTTGAAAAAGAAGGCATCTAAGCTAAGGAGCCAGCAAATTTTTGGTTTAGAACCATGGACAGCAATTTTTTATTGGTGCTGTCCAATCAGCAAGGACAACCCAGGTTGTTCACCAAAAATGGGCCGGCATCTAAACTTACATTCTTGCTTTTCAAATAAACATACCAAGAGAATGAATAAAATTTGATAATAGGAGTAAATTAGAAAGTTGCTTAAAATTGCATGCTCTATCTAAATCACGAAAGAAAAAATTTGGGTTCAGTGTCCCTTTAATATATGAAGTATTTTTAAGATATACTAATAAAGTTCTTTCAAATGTTCTTGTTACAGTATCTAGAAACTGCTAGAATTAACTAGAATTTGAGTTCCCTGGCTATAGTAATATTAACACAGTTTATGTGATAGGGTTGACAACTCTATTACTGATCTCTGTATCCATCTCTGACTTCCATCTCTGTAAATTATAGGCAGAAGCTACTCGCATATTTTTTCATCAATTGAAATCGGGTAAATGTGTTTGCTTAGTTTTATATTTATTTGGCAACCAATTTTATAGTTCAGATGCAAGAAAATAAGAAGTATATAATATAGTTTTATCACTTGATTAGCCAGTCAGGACTCTTTGAATTATCCTATATGCAGCTACCTATTTTGTTAAATCTGACCCTTTCATATAGTAGCTATCCATTACTGCTTTTTGATGATTATAAATATTCTTATGATAGATCATTATAAATTAAGACAAGCTTGAGGGACAAAGGTGAAATAGAGATTTGTTATGATGTTCAAATTTTCCATCTCTTATTTTAACAATATCTGTTATGACAATAATAAATCTTTTAGTTTTCAAGGATCATATTGTATTGTCAAAAGGTCCAAAAACACGAAAGGATGGTGTTTTGAGGACACAACATGGCCCTAAGTCATTTCTTATTTATCTACTGACTATTCTTATTAATGCACATCAATTCACATTATTCTATTCATTTATACAAAACTAGTCCTAAAGCCTGTGTACATGGGACATTTTTTGCAGTACAGCAGTCCCACCCCTTGCACTCTCTCTCTGCCCCCTCTCTTTTGTGCTCTCTCTCTCTATACCCCTCTCTTTTATGCTCTCTCTCTCTCTGCCCCCTCTTTTGTGTGCTCTCTCTGTACCCCTCTCTTTTGTGCTCTCTCTCCCCCTCTCTTTTTTGCTCTCTCTCCTGCCTCTCTTTTGTGGTCTCTCTCTCTCTCTGTCCCTCTCTCTTTTGTGCTCTCTGTCTCTCTCCCCCTCTCTTTTGTGCTCTCTATCGCACCCTCTCTTTTGCTCTCTCTCTCCCCCTCTCTTTTGTGCTCTCTCTCTCCCCTCTCTTTTTTGCTCTCTCTCCCCCTCTCTTTTGTGCTCTCTCTCTCCCCCCTCTGTTTTGTGCTCTCTCTCTCTCTCCCCCTCTATTTTGTGCTCTCTCTCTCCCGCCCCCTCTCTTTTGTGCTCTCCCTCCCCCTCTCTTTGTGCTCTCTCTCCCTCATTCTTTTGTGCTCTCTCTCCCCCCTCCTTTGTGCTCTCTCTCCCCCTCCCTTTTGTGCTCTCTCTCCCCCTCTCTTTTGTTCTCTCTCTCTCCCCCTTTCATTTGTGCTCTTTTCCCCCTCTCTTTTGTGCTCTCTCCCCTCTCTCTTTTGTGCTCATTTTCCCCCCTGTCTTTTGTGCTCTTTCTTCCCCCTCTATTTTGTGCTATTTCTTCCCCCTTTCTTTTGTGCTCTTTCTACCCCTCTATTTTGTGCTCTTTCTGCCCCCTCTCTTTTGTGCTCTTGTTTGTGCTCAGATTGTCCTCTTCTCTTTTGTGCTCTCTCTCTCTCAATGTCTCCCTCTTTTTTGTACTCTCTCTCTGTCTGTCAGGGTGCCAGAAATCAGACTGAGACAAGAAGTGCAAAAATAATCACATCTTTATTAATAGCAAAAAATAATAAAAAAGTCCACAAGTCAAATAACAAGTCAGGGGTCAAGACCAGAGCTGGTAGTCAGACGAGCCGAGGCAGGAGCCAAAGCGACTAGTCAGACGAGCTGGAATCAGGAACAAGGAAAACAGCAGAGTCAGGAACAAGCCAGGGATCAGGAACCAGGAAGGACGTCAGGCAGCCAGGTAATACACAGGAACTCTAACAAACAGGTCTGAGACAACGCAAAGGCAAAGCATACTGAACAGAGGCCCTTTAAATAATAAGTGATGACATCACAATTCTGAGACCGCATCCTGTCTCACATGGATGATGCACACCAGTCTGGCCATAAAAGGAAGTGCAGGAAATGAGCAGCATCCCCCACAATGCACCATAGTCAGGAAGAGAGGTGAGTAAAATGGCTGCCAGCAGCACATGGCAAAAACAACAGGGAAAAAACCCTGACAGTACCATCCCCTCAATGACCCCTCCCCCGTGGGAGGACAAAAGGCTTATTGGGGATACGGGCATGGAAGGCACGGAGGAGGGCGGGAGCCTGAACATCGGAGGAGGCAACCCAAGAACGCTCCTCCGGACCATAGCCCCTCCAGTGAACCAAATACTGTACACGGCCCCTGGACATACAAGAGTCAATAATTCTGCTGACCTCATACTCCTCATGGTTGTCAACAAACATAGGACAGGGACGAGGCAACACAGGGGTAAACCAATTACAAACCAATGGTTTCAAGAGGGAGACATGAAAAACATTGGAGATGTGCAGAGCAGGAGGAAGGTCAAGAGCATAGGCCACAGGATTAACCAGTCATAGTATCCGAAAATGACCAACATAACGGGGAGCCAATTTATTGGAAGGCACACAAAGGTTCAAGTTGTGGGAGGACAGCCAAACTCTCTCACCAACCTGGTAGGAAGGTGCCTACGGTCAGCCTGGAACTTTTGGCACTGCATAGAATGATGAAGGCAATCCTGAATCTGCACCCACGTGGAACGGAGTTGCCGGAGATGCTCCTCCAAAGCTGGAATACCCTGAGAAATGAATGAATCGGGCAACAAGGATGGTTGAAACACATAATTCGCCATGAACGGGATAACTTGGAGGAAGCATTAATAGCACTATTACGAGCAAACTCTGCCCAAAGTAACAGTTCAGACCAATTATTGTGGTGATCTGAGACATAGCAATGGAGGAACTGTTCCAGAACTTGATTAGACCGTTCCGCAGCCCCATTGGATTGAGGGTGATATGCCGAGGAGAAGGAAAGCTGGATCACCATTTGAGCACAAAAGGAACGCCAAAATCTGGAGACAAACCGGCTACCTTGGTCCGACACTATCTCCTTGGGTAAACCATGTAAACGGAAGACCTCCCGGGCAAAAATTGAAGCAAGCTCCTGAGCGGTAGGCAGCTTCATCAAGGGAATGCAATGTGACATTTTAAAAAAACGGTCAACCACCATAAGGATAACAGTATTGCCATTGAAAACAGGGAGCTTGACAATGAAGTCCATGGAAAGATGTGTCCAAGGACACTCACCATTAGCAATAGGTTGAAGAAGACCCACAGGAAGACGTTGAGGAGTCTTATTCTGTGCAAAAACTGAGCAGGAGGCAACATACGCAGCAACATCAGAACGAAGACCTGGCCACCAGAATTGTCGAGTGACAGACCAAATCATTTGGTTCTTGTCTGGATGACCTGCGACTTTAGGATAGTGGTAAGTGTGCAAAAGTTTAGTTCGAAGATTCTCAAAAAACAAAACACTTACCACTAGGTTTCTCAGGAGGTGCATTGGTTTGTGCAGCCAGGATCTTCTCTCCCAAGGGAGAAGTCAAATTAGTACGTATGGTAGCCAAAATATGGTCAGAAGGTATAACAGGAGTAGGTACAGACTCCTCCTTGGACAGAGGCGAAAATTGTCGAGAGAGGGCATCAGCCCTAACATTCTTACTACCAGGCAGGTAGGAGACCACATAATTAAATCGAGACAAAAATAGCACCCATCTGGCCTGTCGGGGCGACAAACGTTTTGCTTCAGATAGATAAGTTAAATTCTTGTGGTCAGTAAGAATGAGCACTGGCATGCTAGTACCCTCAATAAGATGCCTCCATTCCCTGAGTGCCAAAATTATGGCCAATAATTCCTTGTCGCAAATTTCATAATTGCACTCTGCTGGAGACAATTTCTTAGAGAAGAAACCACACGGATGCAAGGAACCATCAGGCGTAGGACGTTGAGACAAGAGGGCACCTTACCCAGTCTCAGACGCATCAACCTCAAGAACAAAAGGCAGGACAGGGTTAGGATGAGCCAGAACTGGAGTGGCAGAAAAGGCAGTCTTAAGACTATCAAAGGCCTTAATGGCAGTAGGTGACCAATGGAGTGGATCATTCTCTTTATGGGTCATGTCTGTGATAGGTTTGACCAAGTAAGAAAAGTTTTTAATAAACTTTCTATAGTAATTGGCGAACCCCAAAAAACGTTGAGTAGACCAAAGACCAACTGGGCGACGCCACTGCAGATCTGCAGATAACTTGTCGGGATCCATGGAGAACCCTGCAACAGAGATAACATAACCTAGGAAGGTTACTTGAGTCTGATGGAAATCACATTTCTCGAGTTTACAAAACAGGCCATTCTCAAGTAGTCTTGTGTAACATCAGAACGATGAGCCTCAAGTGTGGGTGAGTGTATGAGGATGTCATCTAAGTACACCACAACATACTGTTGCAACATATCTCGTAGGACATCATTAATAAATTCCTGTAAAACAGCAGGAGCATTACATAGGCCAAAGGGCATTACAATATACTCATAATGCCCGCTCCTGATGCTAAATGCTGTTTGCTGTTTTCCATTCGTGGCCCTCCTTAATCCTAACGAGATTGTACGCTCCTCTCAAATCAAGTTTAGTAAAGACCGTAGCTCCCTTGAGGCGGTCAAAGAGTTCCGTAATGAGCTGAATATGGTAAGCATTCTTAATGGTAAGACGATTAAGAACCCTATAATCGATATATGGTCTTAACTCGCCATCCTTTTTTTTTCACAAAGAAGAAGCCAGCCCCTGCAGGAGAGCAGGATTTGCATATGGTTCCCTGCGACAGAGCATCGGCAACATACTCCTCCATAGCACAATTCTCTGCAACAGACAGAGGGTACACCCGGCCCCGAGGAGGAATGGCTCCTGGTTGCAGGTCTATGGCACAATCGTAAGACCGGTGAGGAGGCAACATATCGGCACGCACCTTGTCAAACACGTCTAGGAACTCTCGGTACTCCTCTGGCAATTGAGATACCGAAGAAGTGCACAAGACTTTAACTGGTTTCCGAAGACAAGTGGAAATACATTGCGGGGACCACGACAAAATTTCGGACCTGCGCCAGTCGAGACTGGGATTGTGCTTTTTGGAGCCAGGGATAACCCAGAACAACCGGAAAATGTGGAGAGTTTATCACCTGGAACTGGAGGGTTTCAAAATGGAGAGCCTAAACAGCCAGGGACAACAGAGCAGTTTAGTGAGTGCGGGCTGAAGGGGCCTGCCATCAATGGCCTCAATAGCAAGTGGAATGGACCGAGGCAAAACAGGAATGGAGTGCTTTGATACAAAAGTACTGTCAATGAAATAGCCCGCAGCACCGGAGTCAACAAGAGTCTGAGTGACTATGGAGGAGTCCACCCAGGAAAGGACAACCGTGACCAAAGGTTTCTCCTTAAGCAGTTCCGGGGACGAGGATAAACCACCCAAGGTCTGCCCCCGACAGGACCTTAGGTGTGAGCGTTTCCCGGCAGTGTAGGACAAGACTTCAAAAGGTGGTCCTGTAACCCACAATAGAGGCAGAGCCCCTCCTTTCTCCTAAAGGCCCTCTCCGCTGCAGAGAGATGCGTGAATCCCAACTGCATTGGCTCAGCAGTACCTGGTGACTCGGGACCAGGAGGCATGGGAGGAGAGGGAGGCATGGGTGGGAACGAACACGTAGGAGACAACGGAACGGGAGGCTTCCGCAAGCGCTCCTTGAAAGAGGGCCTCTCTCTGAGTCTGATGTCAATTAGGATCAAAAAAGACACCAATGCCTCGAGATCCTCTAGTAAATCTCTGGCAGCAACTTCGTCTTTAATCGCACCAGAGAGCCCATGAAAGAAGGCGGCAACAAGGGCTTCATTGTTCCAACCTACCTTTGCAGCAAGAGTACGGAACTCAATAGCATACTGAGCAAAATATCTTGTACCTTGCTGAATGGACATGAGTCATTTAGCAGCAGAGGAGGAGCGAGCCGGAACATCAAATACTCTTGAAAGGAGGCCACAAATTCAGGGTAATTTGAAATCACAGGTTTATTAGTCTCCCAAAAGGGATTAGCTCAGGCAAGAGCTGTGTCAGAGAGTAACGAGATGAGAAATAGTGATGTCGCGAAACTAAAATTTTCGGTTCGCGAACGGCGGACTCGGTCTTCCGGTATTGTTCGCGAACCTGTGAACCGCGCAAACTGCCATTGAATTCAATAGGCAGACGAACTTTAAAACCTACAAGGACTCTTTCTGCCCACAATAGTGATGGAAAAGTTGTTTCAAGGGTACTAACACCTGGACTGTCGCATGCTGGAGGGGAATCCCTGGCAAAACTCCCATGGAAAATTACATAGTTTATGCAGAGTCTGCTTTTAAGCCATAATGGGCCTAAATCAACTAACATTCCCAAAGTGGCTGTCTTAAAACATCCCGGACAGAAGATAGATTGATAGATAGGATAGATAGATATACATAGATTGATAGTTAGATACAGGGAGTGCAGAATTATTAGGCAAATGAGTATTTTGACCACATCATCCTCTTTATGCATGTTGTCTTACTCCAAGCTGTATAGGCTCAAAAGCCTACTACCAATTAAGCATATTAGGTGATGTGCATCTCTAATGAGAAGGGGTGTGGTCTAATGACATCAACACCCTATATCAGGTGTGCATAATTATTAGGCAACTTCCTTTCCTTTGGCAAAATGGGTCAAAAGAAGGACTTGACAGACTCAGAAAAGTCAAAAATAGTGAGATATCTTGCAGAGGGATGCAGCACTCTTAAAATTGCAAAGCTTCTGAAGCGTGATCATCGAACAATCAAGCGTTTCATTCAAAATAGTCAACAGGGTCGCAAGAAGCGTGTGGAAAAACCAAGGCGCAAAATAACTGCCCATGAACTGAGAAAAGTCAAGCGTGCAGCTGCCAAGATGCCACTTGCCACCAGTTTGGCCATATTTCAGAGCTGCAACATCACTGGAGTGCCCAAAAGCACAAGGTGTGCAATACTCAGAGACATGGCCAAGGTAAGAAAGGCTGAAAGACGACCACCACTGAACAAGACACACAAGCTGAAACGTCAAAACTGGGCCAAGAAATATCTCAAGACTGATTTTTCTAAGGTTTTATGGACTGATGAAATGAGAGTGAGTCTTGATGGGCCAGATGGATGGGCCCGTGGCTGGATTGGTAAAGGGCAGAGAGCTCCAGTCCGACTCAGACGCCAGCAAGGTGGAGGTGGAGTACTGGTTTGGGCTGGTATCATCAAAGATGAGCTTGTGGGGCCTTTTCGGGTTGAGGATGGAGTCAAGCTCAACTCCCAGTCCTACTGCCAGTTTCTGGAAGACACCTTCTTCAAGCAGTGGTACAGGAAGAAGTCTGCATCCTTCAAGAAAAACATGATTTTCATGCAGGACAATGCTCCATCACACGCGTCCAAGTACTCCACAGCGTGGCTGGCAAGAAAGGGTATAAAAGAAGAAAATCTAATGACATGGCCTCCTTGTTCACCTGATCTGAACCCCATTGAGAACCTGTGGTCCATCATCAAATGTGAGATTTACAAGGAGGGAAAACAGTACACCTCTCTGAACAGTGTCTGGGAGGCTGTGGTTGCTGCTGCACGCAATGTTGATGGTGAACAGATCAAAACACTGACAGAATCCATGGATGGCAGGCTTTTGGGTGTCCTTGCAAAGAAAGGTGGCTATATTGGTCACTGATTTGTTTTTGTTTTGTTTTTGAATGGCAGAAATGTATATTTGTGAATGTTGAGATGTTATATTGGTTTCACTGGTAAAAATAAATAATTGAAATGGGTATATATTTGTTTTTTGTTAAGTTGCCTAATAATTATGCACAGTAATAGTCACCTGCACACACAGATATCCCCCTAAAATAGCTATAACTAAAAACAAACTAAAAACTACTTCCAAAACTATTCAGCTTTGATATTAATGAGTTTTTTGGGTTCATTGAGAACATGGTTGTTGTTCAATAATAAAATTAAACCTCAAAAATACAACTTGCCTAATAATTCTGCACTCCCTGTAGAATCGATAGAAGAGAAATATATAGATTTGTTAGATATATAATTACCCTGATAAAGTCTAATAATTAAACATGCGTTCTTGGACCCAACTAGGTTGTGTTAAGTAGTACTGTTCTTCGCACTTGGAGCCCTGTAACTCCCCCTATTGGTGGAGGTCTATATGGCGGTTATGATTACCCTAACAAAGTATAACAACAAGACACGCGGTCTGGGACCCATGGGTAATTTTGTTGTGTTAAGTAAAACTTTTCTTCTCACTTAAATCCCTCTTACCCCCCCCCTTTTCTTGGAGCTCTATATGGCCTGCATGATTAGCCTGACAAAGTATAATAATAAAACATCTGGTCTTGGACCCATGGTAATTAGGTTGTGTTTAAGTAGTACTATTCTTATAACTGTAATCCCTGTTACTCCCCCTATCAAGGGAGGTCTATATGGCCTGCATGATTACCCTGACAAAGTATAACATCAAGACACATGGTGTTGAAGTATATGCTGTGTGACACAGGCCTGATAGAAAATGAAAAAAAATTACACTAGCAAAATAATTAAATTTTTTGGTTAGTTAAATTTAAACTAATGTTGTTAGGGAGATATCAGTGGTGGCAGTAATCACAGCATATGCTGTGAGCCTTAAACACACAGCCTGAAAGCCAGGCAAATGCTAATAAAAAAAACGAAAAAAAAAAAAAAGTCACAAAATATAGCCCTAAAAAGGGCTTTTTGGGGTGCTGTGCTTGCAGCAGAGATGAGTGGAGTCCTTCTGGACTGTAAATACACTAGCCTAGCTATGTTTTTCCTATTAATGTCAGGAGCAAAAACACAACACGTCATTAAGAAAGCAAGGTCGTTATGAGTCTAAAATGGTGGATTCCGAGTAGCTGGGAGGGTCTGTGAGGGAGTGTCTGATGTTGATTGGCTCTAATGTGTCAGGCGGCTGTGACATAAAGGGTCAAAGTTTCCTCAATGATGACACATAGGGGCTATGTTTGCTGTGAACCGTTCGCGGGCGAACAGTTCGGGACATCACTAATGAGAAATCCCACCTTAGCTCTGTCAGAGGGAAACGCCTGAGGTAACATCTCAAAGTAAATGCCCACCTGGTTCAAAAACTCTCTGCACTGAATAGGATTGAATCCATATCGATGAGGCATAGGTGCAGCAGTGGAAACAGGAGCAGCCATAACTTGCGGGACACTTTGGTCCAAATGTGCAGTGCGAGTCAGCAGGGTTTGCAGGGCTAGTGCAAATTGATCCAAGCGGTGATCCTTTACATCCATCCTGGAAATGATGGCAGGTAAAGGTGGATAATTAGCAGCATCAGGATTCATGGTCTTTGCGTAATGTCAGGGTGCCAGGAATCAGACTGAGATGAGAAGTGCAAAAATAATCACACTTTTATTAATAGCAAAAAATAATAAAAAAAGTCCACAAGTCAAATAACAAGCCAGGAGTCAAAACCAGAGCTGGTAGTCAGATGAGCCGAGTCAGGAGCCAAAGCGACTAGTCAGACGAGCTGGAATCAGGAACAAGGAAAACAGCAGAGTCAGGAACAAGCCAGGGATCAGTAACCAGGAAGGACGTCAGGTAGCTAGGTAATACACAGGAACTCTCACAAACAGGTCTGAGACAATGCAAAGGCAAAGCATACTGAACAGAAGTCCTTTAAATAATAACTGATGACATCACAATTCTGAGACTGCATCCTGTCTCACATGGATGATGCACACCAGTCTGGCCATAAAAGGAAGTGCAGGAAATGAGCAGCATCCCCCACAATGCACTATAGTCAGGAAAAGAGGTGAGTAAAATGGCTGCCAGCAGCACATGGCAAACACAACAGGGAAAAAAACCCTGACACTGTCTCTGTCCCCCTCTCTTTTGTGCTCTCTCCCCCCCTATTTTGTGCTCCCTCTCTGTCCCCCTCTCTTTTGTGCTCTCTCTCTGTCCCCCTCTCTTTTGTGCTCCCCCCCCCTTTTGCTCTGTCCCCCCCCTCTTTTGTGCACTCTCTTTATAGACCACGCCTCATCATGCCCGCTCTGCCCGGTCACTCCCCCAGTCACGCCCGCATCACGTTCGCTATGCTCTGGCCCTGTCCGCTCTGCGCGGCCCCGTCCACTCCCTCCGAACAGCAGATTAGGACAGTTAGTTTGTTAAGGCCAGGTGTGTTTGTCCTCACGCTGTCTCTACTGCGCATGATAGCTTCGGACAAACACACTTGGCCTTTTATATTAGGATATGCACACTCATATGCAAAATTATTTTCTGTAGGAAATGCAACTGGTCCTCTACTGCAGGGTTTCTCAACTTTAATTGTCAAGTAACCTTAACAGGCCAGATTTTCATGATATTTAAACTAGAGCACAAGTGAAATAATCAGATGATCAGTAACCATGGTTACTAACCTGCTCTGACCGATCAGCTGATTATTTCACCTGTGCTCTAGTTAAGATATCATGAAAATCTGGCCTGTTAGGGTACTTGAGAACTGGGGTTGAGAAACACTGCTATGTTGTACTAACTCAGTGAGTTTATATTCTGGTCCTGCTTGTTGTAAAGCTAATGCTAAAACCTTCCTCATTACAGCATCCTTAAATTGAGTTTAAGTTCAAACCTATGTATGAACAGAAAGGTATATACAGTCAGATAGATAAAACTTTATCAATTTATACATTTAGAACCCTTTTAGACAACTGACAAAAGGCTAAATTACAAGTAGTGCACTATTTTTTTTTTACCCCGCGCAAACACAGCTGAAAGTAAACTTTTAACATGCGTTGGTTAGCGCTCGTATTACAAGTTGAAAGTAAATTGTTTGTGCATGAGTGAAACCCTATGCACGCTATTTCAGGATTTCAGATATTGCAACCATGTTAACTTCTTCACCCCATGGACTTCAATAGAGAGTGCTTTAAAAAAAATAACACTTATAGCTTGCTCGCTAACCCGACAGCATATTAGACATACAGCGCTTAACCTGAAGTGAGTTATGAACATTTTACATTCCAATGTCCTTCACATAGAAAAAATAATAATAATATATATAATTCAATTCAGAAGTTGCTAATTTTTCAATGTAAACTGTACAAAAATTATTCTTTCAGCTGAAAATAATCTTCCACTGCCATACTTTGCAGCAACTTTGTTGACTTGACTTACAATGTCTATGATTTTCTGTCTCTGTACCCTGTATACGCAGTAGAAATATCTGAGCAGGAGGGAGAAGGTCTCTGGAATTGATGGATATATGTTATCATTTATTAGCATACCTTATTTCATAAATTTGCTTTATCAAAGAAAAAAATAGTCAATAAATAGATGTAAAATAAAGTATTCTATGAAACTGTATTTTAACTACATGTATGGAAAAGGTATTTGAAGATGAAGAAAGCAGTCCTTGACATCATCCATTTTAAAAAAAATTTCATACAAGAGATGAAACCTTTTAAAGTACAAATACTGGTAATCCCCTCACATCATCCCATTTCAGCAATGCTAGTATGCTTGTTATTTAAGTGCTTGTAGCAGTTATGACGTTTTTGTTCAGGTCCCTCACTGTCCTTGCACACTGTGTGCCCAGCACAGTAATATGTTCCAGAATCCTCTGAGCCCAGTTGACTGTAATCCAAATAAACCTCATTTTTGTCAGTGTCTCTGGACAAGGTGAGTCTACTCTTTAGGGTTGGATTGAATGCTGTGCCCTGTGCATAATTAAGGTGAGCCAGAAATTCTAATTTGCCTCCATTCATCTGCCTTATAAAATTAACAGCGGGAATCTTGCTGCTATCAGTGATTGAGGCTCCTGTGACTTTACAAACCAGCCTTATGTTGTCTCTGGGTTTCACTAGACTAGGAACTGAGATTGACACTGTGATCTGGGAATTGGCATCTGAAAAAAAAAAGATACATGGAAATTACAGGACCTAAAATATATAGTAATAGATATTATAATGTTCTTGTTTTAAACCCACTTACACGGCAGGGATGAAATTAAACCAAGTAGAAGGAAAACAGCGTTCATCTCTAAAATAATATGACAAGATCAAAAAAGAATAATGTCCAATACTAGTCCCGTCCAATCAATGATAGTGATCAATGATAGCATGTTATTTATAAGTATTTTAGAGAGAAAGATGTTCATCATTTGCATTGCATAATTTGCATATAAATCTATGGAAATGTCTGTGGGAAATTCATATTTCTGTGAGTTCAAGGTTTAATATTATTTGCAGATAAACCTCTTATATACTACTATTACTGTTATTAATAATAATAATAATAATAATAATAATAATAATAACAATAATAATACTTATTATTTTTATTTTTATTATTATTATTATTATTATTGTTTATTATTTATAGGACAACACAACTGACATCACTATACAGGAGTACAGTTAATACAAATGAAGAATAAAATGAAAAACAGTATAGAATGCATGTATGCCTAATTGAAATAAGCAGTTAAAGGGATAGTCTAGTCAAAATTAAACTTTAATGATTCAGATAGGGCATGCAATTTTTTTTTTTAATCTTTTTATTTTTATTAAGCATCAGGGGTATTTAACAAAACATAAGATCAAATCCAACACAAGCAAAAAGAATACATAAGAGAAAAAAAAAAACCCTGCAAGCATAACCAGCCCTTAAAACACCAGGGCCACATCATAAGTAAACAGTAATAAAATCATGGGTTATTACAGTTAAGTGAATTATTCAACTATATTCTTTGAACGTACCACCTGATGCTGCTTTTTCTTGGTTTTTTCCCCTTTCCCCTCCCCCCTTCCTCTAATCTTCCCCAGATTTTATATTGATTTGTTTTAATGATCTTACTTCAATAAATCTTACATAGCATCCTTCCAGTGTGTAGGGAAAGAAAAAAAAAAAAAAAAAAAAAGGAAAAAAAAGAAATTGAAAAGTTGGTAGCCCTTTATTGGCTGCGGGGAGTTTACCAAACTCCCAGAAGAACCAATTCCGTATCTCTGAATGGGTAGATCAGGTGATCAATCTCGCTAGGAGGTAAGATTTTAATGAAATTTGACCATTTAGAGAAAAAACTTCTTACATCCTGGTCGTTCTGTAAGTTAGTGTCTAATTGTTCCATAATACACTGTTTCTTCAAACAGTTTTTTATCTCTACGATGCTCGGGACTGCTCTCGAGTTCCACTTCTTCAAAATTAAATACCTCATTGCTAGGATTACCATAACTACAAGTTTAAATTTCTCCTGGGGAAGGCCTAAGTCCCCCGTGGGGAAAACTATATTTGCAGGGGATAGCTTCAGTGGGGTGATGCCCATCAGGTTGGTAAGCCAGTATTGTGCTTTTAGCCTACAATTCCTGATTGTTGGGCAATACCAGAACATATGAATGAGATTTGCCGAAGGGTATGAGCATTTTGGGCATTTGTTAAAACTACGACTTCGACATTTGACTCCCTTCTCTGGCAAGAAGTACGTCATATGTAATAGCTTAACATGTGCCTCCCGCCAAGTGGCAGAAAATGTGGCACTCGAGATTGCTTGTATTGATGAGGTTACTACAGGAAGGACCACTGAGCTTTCCGGGAGGGTTGCTATCCATTTAGTCTGAATTTTTTCTACTATTTCTGGGCCTTTAGAGGAGGTCAATTTTTGGTATATGTATGAAATTGATGACCGGCCATTTTTAACTAATAATATCCAGTTCTCAAGTATACCCAGAGACCAATCCCATCCAAAATCATTTACTAATTTAAGTGCAAGGTGTCTTGCTTGAAGATAAGCAAAGAAGTTTTTATTAGAAAGCTGAAAATTCTCTTTAATAGAATCAAAGGTTTTGATACATTTTCTAGGAAAATCAAGTAATTGAGCAATGTTTACTAAACCCAGAGTTTCCCAGTTAGAGAAAAGAGCCGATTGTATCCCAACCTGAAATTGAGGGTTATTTAAGAGAGGTAAAAAGCATGAAACCCTAAATTGAATATGCAGTATAGAACATATCTTTCTCCACATCTGGATTGGGTTATAGATGGACTTCATTTTTTTTATTTCTGGTGGAATTATACTGTTATTACAATGTAGTATCGCTATTAAAGAATATGGGTAAACTATGTTATTTTCAAGATCAAGACTTGTAATGTAATTAGCGGCTGTTAACCAATCTACCACCACTCAAGCCTGGAAGACTATATTATATAATCGAATATCTGGTAGCGAAAGACCCCCGTATTCTGTAGTAAGCATTAATTTAGAAAGAGAAATCCTAGATTTTTTACTTTGCCATATAAAAGAGCGAAGAGCCGAGTTGAAGGAAAGAATATCTTTTGTTTTCAAGATGAGTGGAGTATTCTGAAGTACATGCAAAATTTTGGGGAGAAGAGACATTTTATAGAGAGCAATACCTCCTGACAAGGAGAGAGGGAGATTCTGCCAGTTTTTGAAAGCTTGCTTAACTCTATTAAGTACCGGGGGGATATTTAGATCATACCAATCATTAGGGTTAGGGGAAATCCAGATGCCTAGATATTTAAAAGCATCTGGGACTATAGAGAATGGAATAGCTACATGAGAGTCCTTTGTGTGTTTAAGCCAACATAACTCAGATTTTAAAATGTTCACTTTATAACCAGAAAAAGAGCTAAACTGATCTATAATGTCAAGAAGTTTTGGTATATTTCTGGCTGTGTTTGAAATATAAATCAGGACATCGTCTGCGTAAAGTGCAATTTGCAATTCTTTTTCCTTAATTTTGATCCCTTCAAGTTGATGACGAATTTGGATAGCAAGGGGTTCGATGGCCAAATCGAAAAGTAACGGGGAAAGAGGACACCCCTGTCTGGTTCCTCTTCCTAATCTTATATCTTGTGTTAAGCCATCATTAACCATGATTCTCGTGGATGTATTACTATATAAGTTATTAAATAAACGCAGGAAGTTACCTCTAAGTCCGAACTGCTGTAGCGCGAAACTTAAATGATCATGGTGTACTGAATCGAACGCTTTTTCAGCGTCAATAGATATAATTGCCATATCAGGGGTGTCCCCTCCCCCCGTCCCCCCCGCCTCAAGCCTCTTGAAATGTTCTATTAGCGTAAATACTTCCCTTATTTTGGCTGATGAGTTTCGGTTCGACAAGAAACCAACTTGGTCTTTATGGATGATAGTTGAAATCAGTGGTTGGAGTCTATGCGCTAGGATAGAGGTCAAGAGTTTATAGTCCGTGTTTAATAGCGCAATAGGTCTATATGACTCCTTTTTATTTGGGTCTTTGCCGTGTTTTAAGATGAGGGTTGTATATGACGCAACAAATTCTTTAGTTGGTGAGTTACCAGAAATGTAGATGTCATTAAAAAGTGAAGTTAGGTGGCTTATTATTTCGGGTGCTAATATTTTGTAAAACTCATTCGGGAGTGCATCCGGTCCCGGGGCTTTATTGGAGGACAGCCTTTGAATCGAAGTTGAAATTTCTGCTTCAGTAAAGGGGGATTGCAATGATTGAAGCAGATCAGGCGACAAGGATGGGAAAACTAACCTATCCCAGAAAATCTCTCTCTGGAGTATATTAGAAACCTTAGAAGTATATAAAGATTCATAGTATTCTGCGAATACTCCACGAATTTCTTCGGGGGAATTAAGGTTTTTGCTGCCATTTATGATAGATTTTATTATGCGAGAACCTTTTTCAATCTTAACCAGGTTAGCCAAAAGCTTCCCTGTTTTGTTACCATAATGATATAGTTTGGCCTGTAGCCTAAGGTCTCTCTGGGTAGTTTTATAAAGAAGAAAAGAATCCCTCTCCGCTAGTGCTGAATTATATCTAGTCCAGTTTTCTAAAGTTTTATTTAAGATGTAACGGTTATATGCGTTTGTAACGGCCCTTAAGACTTCATTTTCCCTCCTTTTAATTTTCTTGGACCTGGATATGGAATATGCTAATATTTCCCCACGAAGGACCGCCTTTGCAGTTTCCCAAAATAGGGCATGTTTGGAAGTATGTTGTTGATTAAACAGTGCAAATTCTTGAAATCTGGAGATAAGCCAGTTTTTAAATTTTAAATCTGAAGTTAAATATCGTGGAAATACAAAGCTACCATTCCTGTACCCTGAAGAATTTAAGTGGAACTCGAGAGTAATCGGAGCGTGATCCGATATAGTTATAGGTAAAATCTTGGTGGACACTTTCATTTTACATATTTTTTCATCTGCTAGAAAAAGGTTGATTCTCGAGAGAGTTTTATACGCTCTCGAGTGGCACGTATAATCTCTATTGTCAGGATTTTGGAGTCTCCAAATATCACAAAGTTTTAGGTTACGAAACAGTCTAATGAATAGTTTGGACTCCAAGTTATCTCGTTTTGTTTTAATTGGAATAGAATTCTGTCTAAGCCTATCCAACGGGTATTGAGGAGCCATGTTAAAATCGCCTCCGAGTATCAGATACCCTTCTGTAAATGAAAGGAGTTTATTTTGCAAATTTTCCCAAAAGGGAAGATTAAAAACATTGGGGGCATATACGTTACATAATGTAAATAATGTATTTAAAATCTTGATTTTTATCAATAGGTATCTTCCTTCCTGGTCTATGGCTATTTGTATTACCTCATAGGGGAGTTTCTTCCCAATGAGTATTGCTACCCCACCCTTTCTTTGTGTAGTAGAAGAAAAAAAGACTTCCCTAACCCAGGAAGATTTAAGTTTTAAAACTTCCTCTGGTTTTAGGTGAGTTTCCTGTAGGAAAGCTACGTCGGTGTTTATCTTTTTTAATTGGGCAAGTATGGCTTTCCGTTTGATGGGAGAGGTGAGGCCTCCAATATTCCAGGAGGTCATTTTTAAATTACTCCCCGCTGCCATTTTGATTTAAAGTGATAAAGGGCGGCGACACAAAAAAAACAAAAAACAAATAAAAAATAAATAAAGGGGGAGAAAAAAAAAAAAAAAAAAAAAAAACCCCAACACAGGAAATTCTTCTTTTCCTTTTAAATCAATTACCCAGTTAACCCAAGTAAGACAAATTATAAGAGGAAGTTTAGCCTTCCTTCCTTCTCCCGCCCCCAATATGATTTTTGTCATCTTTATTATACCAATAAGTGAGAGGAAAAAAATGAGAGAGAGGAGAAAAGAAAAAAGGAGAAAAGAACAATGTTTCACAATCCTGTCTTTATCCCTATAATCCCTCATTGAACAAGCAGCTTGAACAGGCTTAGCCTTGCTTCCCATCCCTAAGCCGTGTACTGTCAATCTATTCAACTGAATTAGCCTATGTAATTAACCCTTATTCAGTTGTTTAACTCCTTTCGATTTTTATTCTGAGGGAAGGATTCACCATAGAATTTGGCTGCGTCTTGCGCTGTTTCAAAAAAAATGTGTTTGACCATCAATAAAGAGTTTCAGCCTAGCCGGGTACAACAAGGTAGCTTGGACACCTTTCTTTATAAAATTTGTACAATGAGGGGCAAGGTCCCTCCTCTTAGTAGCTGTACCTGCAGAATAATCTTGGAACAGGTAGATTTTTGCCTCATTTAAAAAAATCGGTTGTTGTTTACGGAAAGCCTGGAGTAACATAACCTTGTGTTGGAAATTTAAAAAATTTACAATAATAGGTCTTGGCCGTGTGCTAGTTCTGTGCGTGTCAGCTGAACCTACCCTGTGAGCTCTTTCTATAGTAATAGGTGAGTGGGGTTCCGGTATTTGCATTAACTTGGGCAGTGTTACAGTTATTAATTTATCAAAATCTTCAAATTGCCTTTCCTCAGGGACCCCTATGATCCTAAGGTTATTCCTTCTTGATCTGTCCTCTAAATCCTCAATTTTACTTTGCATTCCCGAGATAGTATTATTTATAGATTCCAGATTATCTTTGTAGTTAACAGTCAGATCCTCCAAGTCAGAAATTCTTTGTTCAGCCTCAGATATTCTAGAAGCGAACTGTTTTACCTCATTAGATAGTGAGGCAATGTCTTGTCTAATTTCTTTTTCCATTATATCAAATTTTGGAGATAGCGCTTCTGAAATTTTGGAAACTAGTGAGTGGATATCTAACTGCTCTGAGGTGACTGCCAGAGATGAAGTTAGTGGGCAAATATCAGCTGAGGTTTCAAGGACGGCTTTGTTCTTTTTGTCCCTTTGTCTCCCCGTCATGGCCAGAGGAGAAGTTCTAGAGTGCCCATGTAGAAATTTATCCATATACAATATCGTGATTTAAGGATTCCTAAAGAGATATCCAATTATGGAGTGGAATATAGATAAAGAAGTGAACTATACGTGAGTTATTGAGAGAAAGTGATAATTACCCAGTGAGGGCTATTATATCAATAAGAAAAATACACCCAGGTGAGAATTAAGGGGATTTTGTGACGTGGGGGAGTGAGGGGAAAAAAAAAAAAAAACGTGAACGAGAGACAGTCTAAAAGAGACAAGATCTTTAAGAATTCTCCTTTGGCTCTGACAGAGAGAAGATGTTAGTTTCAGAATAGCCTAGATGCCAATAGAATGAGACACTGGGGTAGTTTTATTTTAGCCAGAGACAAAAAGCCTCCGTATTCTATAGATGGAGAAGATTCTTCTAATCACAAATATTTTACTATCAGAATCTACTATTTAACAACAGGGGTATGCTATTACAAAAGAATTTAGCTCCTCCAGATTGAACTATTTCCCTTGTTTCCTCTCCTACTTCCCAGAGGGAGAAAGACAGATCAGTTTGGCCTAGAAAAGATCAAATACAACAGTATATACAGATAACTAAAGAATAAGAAAAATTAATTACAGCTTTTAACAAGGCAATAATTGCTTAAAGATTGCAGGAATTTAACCCCCTAGAATATAGCAAGATCAATTTATACACTACACACATGCTCTAGACCTCTAGGTGTGCCCCAAACAATATAAAAAAATAAATGCAATATATAGAAAAATTATAATAAAAAAAAAAAAAAAAAAAAAAAAAAGGAAAAGAAATAAATTATAGCTTTTAACAAAACTGCAACTTTGTCTTACTTAGGAATTGCAACAGTTTAACCTCCTGAGCTATAACAGGTTTAATTATACAATGTTTCTCTAACTCTCTAAGTATATCCCAAGAGAAAAAAAAAGAAAAAAAAAGAAAGGAAAGAAAAAAGCCAAGGGCCAGTCAACCCTATAGAAAAAGAGATATTGTGGCTTTTTATATTATTATAAGTTTTTAGGAGTTATAGCAGTTTAACCTCCTAGGAAGGGTAGGGTTTAAACACAAAAAAAAATACTTTTAACATGTAAGAGGTTGATCGTGTTATATTCAGGCAGCAGAGAGTCTTTCTCCCAGAGATAAGCTTTTTTGCAGCTGTACAAATAGAGAGGTTATAGCACTTTTGTCTCTTATCTTATTCTCTCCGCTTTCTCACTTCTTCCCTCTTTCTTCCCCTCTTTTCCTCTTTCCTTATTTTATAAACTCTTTTTCCTTTTCCTTTACTGTTTTTATGTTTTCTATGTTTTTTCCTCCTTATGCGGCCAGATATAGACTTCTTAGTTGTTTCATTTTTCCCTCCTATACCTTTCTGCCCCCTATTTCTATGTTGCAGCCTCCAAATGTTCTAGAAATAGACACCAAGTGTCTAGTTTGCCTTTAGGATCTTTGTCCGGTGTTAGCCCTTCTCCTTCAACCCACCAGCTATATCAGAGAAAGTCCTTTGTGGCTCACCTTTCACCAGCCGTTTCTCCTTTACTACCGGACAGTATGCACTAAGGCCTCCAGGAGCGGGGATCCGTGTGTCACAGATGGCCTCCACCTGCCCTTCTCCGCCGCCGAACAAACTCTGCACGTCACTCACAATCCCTCCTCCTCTCTCGCAGCACCGGTGGGAGAGGAGGAAAGGGCTCTAGCCACAGGAGCCAGGGAACAGCCGACACAGCAAACCGGACGGTGAAGGATATCAGCGCGGCACACCAGCCCAGCAACAGCCTCAACGCTGACCCCCTCTCTCGCAGCACCGGTGGGAGAGGGAGAGATCAGCCGCAGGGGAATGGACCCAACTCGACAACAGGAGCAGGGCAGAGTATCACCAGATCTGAGCAAGCAGTGCGCCTGCACCCAATGATCCCATCAAACAGTGCAGTCTCTGAAGAGATTATGGCAAGCAGCACAGGTGCGGCACAGTAGGTGGGGGAACTTCAGACCGGGAAGGTGAGTCTTAACATGGGGGGAAGGAGAGCGGGGGCAAAACAAAGAAAGAAATTTTTAAGCAGATTTACCAGAAAAGAATAAGGGAGTCCAGGGGGAGGTATAGGAGAAAAGGGCCTCAGAAGATTCAATTGCAATCACTACGGCTTCTTTTTAGATAATGGCATCCTGAGCAAGGTCCTAACCAGCAAGGCTTGTAGCAAGAACAGTGCGATGTATGGGCACTGTTAGGTTCCAGGAACGGTGTTTCTGTCTGTCCATGTAGCAGCCCCACTTCTTGGGGTAAGGCGAGTAGGATTTACCGCCAGTAGCTGAAGGGACTGGAGTAGGGAGCAGAACAGCAATTACTTGCTCCTCCTCCACCGGAACCACAATCAGAATCAGGGCATGCAATTTTAAACAACTTTCCAATTTACTTCTATTATCTAATTTGCTCAATTCTTTAGATATCCTTTGTGGAAGAAATAGCAATGTACATGTGTGAGCCAATCACACAAGGCCTTTATGTGCAGCAACCAATCAGCAGCCACTGAGCATATCTAGATATGCTTTTCAGCAAGTGATATCAAGAGAATGAAGCAAATTAGATAAAAGAAGTAAATTAGAAAGTTGTTTAAAATGACATGCTCTTTCTAAATCATGAAAGAAAAAAATTGGGTTCCATGTCTCTTTAATAGACTGCAATCAGCATAATCTAAATCAAGTTACACTTTTATTTTTTTTAAAAATCAGTCTGTGATAGGCATTTTTCTATCAATGCAATTAAATTATGTTATTTTAAAATGCAGCTACAAACGTTTCAATGATAAGAAATTTCCTGTTTCCAAATTGGTTTGTCTATGACTAAAAAATGGATATTTCTCTGCTTTTTTAAGTTCAGTAATAATAGCAAGAGACTGAAAAACAGGAAAAGACATACGGCTAGATTTAGAGTTCGGCGGTAGATGGCCTGCTAACGCCACGCGTGTTTTATGTCTAACGCACGGCATTGTTTGACTCCGGTATTTAGAGTTCAAATAAGACCATCTAACGATGCTCTTAACGCGTGTATGTCACACGCGTAATCCTGCCCGCGTTAGACAGTCTCCCATAGAGATCAATGGGAAAGGCAAAAAATTGATTTTTTCACCTAACACTCGATCTCGCGAGAATACGCACAGCTCGGTCATATGACGCATACCACATCATGCACAACAATAACACGCCACAAATGTCACAACAACAATCAATCAACAAAGCACACAAGCATTACACATTCACAAGCGGGGGGATTTGAAATAAAATTTAATACGGGGAATACGCATATACTTTAAGATGCGGAAAATCGCAAAATAGCAACAAGGAATAAAAAATATATACATACACTAGAAAAAGAATCGCATTCAATATCACTATATATTAGGACAAACATACATATACAACACTTCACTAAGAACACACCATCGCAAATTCACATTTAAAAAGAATACTATTGGACAATGTTAGAGAAAACGACCACTATGACATCATCGCATTCTACACATTCCACAAATAACTCAAAATGAGCATGCGCAAATTCACACACCTAATACACATTGCAATAATATTAATTGCTAATAAAGCACACCTGAACACTAATTACAAGGGAAATTGGTACATCATTAAACATTTACACAGGGTATATAAGCACCACACAAGCAGGGCTTCTTTGACTGTGTTGCTGTTGGGTCTTTGGAGATTGGAGGTTTAATATTAGAGAGTTGGTGAATTTTTGAGAGTGAGTTAGTGTTAGCGTGAGAGAGTCAGTTGTTAGTGTTATCGTGAGTGAGTTAGTGGGAGTTAGTGGGAGAGAGTCTGTTAGTGGGAGCGTGAGTGAGTTAGTGGGAGTTATTAGTGAGAGTTGTTAGTGGGAGAGTAAGTTACTGGTAGTTAGTGAGAGTTAGTGGGAGTGTTTGTTAGTGAGAATTAGTAGTAGTGTGAGTTAGTGAGAATTAGTAGTAGTGTGAGTTAGCGAGCGAGTGATTTTTCTGTACACTTAACACATTTACACGCAAACACATTCAATACATACATACACTTATCAATAACACTACATACACTCCATACCCCCTACCCCCTCATACTACACTCCATACCCCATTCCTTGTAGTCCCATTCCCTTTCATCCCATTTACTCTTATCCCATACCCCATACCCATCCCATACCCATCCCCTAGTTACATTTAGTTTACATATCCTCCTTTTAGTCTTCTTCTTCTTTTGGTTTATTTAAATAATCCTTACCCTCTTTGTTTTTTTTACATCCCTCTCACACTTTCAGCACTTTTTTTGTCTTTTTAGTTCTTTATTTTGACCCCCTTTCATTTAATCACACTCACTTTTTGTTTGATTATTTGGGGTTTAGTTTAGGGAACAGATGGAGGCCAGGCAGGGGACAGGTAGAGGGGGGAGGAGAGGGAGGGGGAGAGGAACAGGGCAGGAAGGGGAGCAGGAAGGGGGGCAGGAAGCGGGGGTGGAAGCGGTGGGTGGACCCAGCCACTTGGTTCAAGATGACCAAGTGGCTGGGCCCAGTGGCGGTCAGAGTAGGGCTTCACAGTCCGGGAAACAGAGGGCATCGTCACAGGGGAAGGCCAAGGCGACTAGGGAGGCGAGGTTTTCGATGGAGGAGAAGGAGGCCCTCGTAGAGGCCTATATGGCCAGGCATAGGAGGCTGCAGCACCAAAAGACAACCCCGACTGACAAGAGGAGGCTCTTGAATGAGATCAGAAATGCAGTCAATGCAGTGGGTGGCCGGAACCGAGATATGGATTCGATCAAACATCGCTACCGGGACTGTAAATTGGAACTCAAAAAAAAGTTAGGTCTGGAGACACGACATGCCGCAGGAACCGGTGGCGGACCTGCCCTTGAAATCGAGTACTGCCGATGGGAGGAAATGTTGCGGCCCAGCATCTCCGAGGTGGAAGTAGTCGGTATCGGAGGAATTGATACCGGGAACCTGCCACTCTCATCTGACGGTAAGCTCATTGAACAATAATTTCACATACGAATGTATTTCAAGGGACACTATACGCAAACCTTTACTTTCATGATTGAGGTAGCGAATAGAATTTGACAAAACATTCAAATGTACTTATATTACCTAATTTGAATCCTTCTTGAGATATATTTTAATCAAGAAATAGCCATGCACACGGTGAAACAATCACAGGAGGCAGCTATATTCAGCTAACAATCAGCATCTTCTAAGCATATTTAGATATGCTTTTCAGCAAAGAATATCCAGAGAATGAAGCTAATTAGATAAGAAAAGTACATTAGAAAGTTGATAAAAAATGTATGCTTCTAAATCATGAAAGATAAAACATTGTGTTTCATGTGTTAAGGATCCGATTAATGCTATAACGTTGTTTACACGCATTCAATTACTTTGCGGTTACATCAGTATCTAGGCTATAGGTTAGGTGTGCATTTAAACAGACTGAAAACAAATGCAAAAACATTCACATTGACCACAGGTATCACAAACACGGTTTAGAAAAAGCTGAAATCGTATTGATTGTTTGTTAGATTTCAAAGTGGATTAATGATTCTGCATTTGTAATTGTATCGTAAGCTAAGTCATTTAAAGCTTGATTTGCAAATATGCTAATATATACATTTTTTTTTTTTTTTTAAATATACAGAGTCTGGGGAGGAGGCAGCACAGGAACCACAGCCTCATGCATCTCCCCGGGATGAGAGTGGTGGGGAGGAATTTCCACTTCGGAGGGAAGAGGCCCCCCATGACGAAGAGCGCACAGGAGCTGATGAAGAGGCCCCGGAAGCAGAGGAGGATCCCGCGGAACCGAGGACCTTCAAGGACCCGCACACCGCCGTGCACGGGCACCCCGCCGTGCACGGGTACAACAACAAGCACAACAAGAGGAAATAGCGGAGGTGCGGGTTCTACTGGACTACATAGACCAGATGCGTACCTCCCGGATACAAAATATCGAAGGACGCAATAGAATACTTGATGGCCAAAATCTAATAATTGAAGGTCAAAACAAAATAATCACCATACTCAATCGAATCGAAGAAGGACAAAACAGAATATTTCATCTGCATCAAGAGATGTTCAATTTTTTCCGGGAGGCGCATGCTGGTCTACCTCCTGGTCCGCCTCTTGCTGCTGGGCCTCTTGCTGCTGGGCCTCTTGCTGCTGGGCCTCCTCCTGCCGGCCCATCTCCTCCTGCCGGCCCATCTCCTTCTGCCGGCCCATCTACTCCTGCCGGGCCATCTACTCCTGCCGGGCCATCTACTCCTCCTCTTCAGCCATCTTCTCCTCCTCAGCCATCTTCTCCTCCTCAGCCATCTTCTCCTCCTCAGCCATCTTCTCCTCCTCACCTTGGTCGTCCCAGTACTCTTCCTTCCACTCTTCCCACAACATCTCCAAGGAGAACTCTTCGGAGTCGGCAGTTGCCTCTCCCAGAGCCTCAGCCCCGTGGGAAGAGGGGAAGGAAGAGGAAGTAAGTATTTGTTTTCATCTTTAATGGTTTTTTTAATTTAATGTGTAATGGATAGGTATGTGATGATGTGGTTTTCATACACTTGTGGACCACACTCTGTATATAATCGACTTCTATGGGACCGGGTCCATGGAGGAAGATTGTTTGCAGAGTATGGGTTATAAGTGTGTGAAAACCACATCATCACATACCTATCCTTGTTCATGATATTGATTGGTTTCTGTGATGTGATGTCCAAACTGTTTCCCGAATCGCAAACAAAATTACCATTACAATTATCCATGATGGCATATTACTGTTTGAATGCCAATAACACAGCTTAAAGGGACAGTAAGAAAATTATTGATTACAAAGAAAACACTGTATTACACATTATCAAGTTGGAAACAACAAAACATGGAGAAATACGTGTGACTTATGTGCTTAACCTTGTATCTATGACTAGGAAAAATGACCACTTATTTGTTGTTCTGATATAACAACCTTTTAGATATCAATGATCAATACATGGAAAATAATTTGCTGTATGAGCACAAGGTTTTACATATACAAATGCTATCCAAATGCCCTCTAGTGGTCAAATTGTATAATGATTACATGCACTCTTCAAGCTCCAAGAAATGAGCACACGAACCTCATAGGTTTAGCTAGCAAATTTAAATAAACAAAGACAAATGATCAATTGGTGAGAAACATTTGATATCATTGATATTACATAATTGACTTTTAGAATAATGAAAAACATTATTTGTTTTCTAAACTGTCCCTTTAACAAAATTACATATGCTAACACATATTTGAAGCTTGTTGGTATATCTACATGTACTTTGTGAAAAAATAAATATTGAAATCACATTTATATTGACGTGTTAAATAAAGTCTATTTTCTTAAAGAGACATTATTGTGTTAATATTTTATTGGAAAGACATTTGTTTGAACAATGAATATGGTTTAAAGTCCTTTTAGGAGTGGGGGGGGTGAAAATATGCTAACAATAATATATTTGAATATTAAACAATGTGTAACTCATACATGATACAAAAAACATTTGCATTCAAGGGACAGTATACTATATTTTTAACAGAACTGTATGTAATAGACACTACTACAAACAACAAGATTAACATATACTGATATCAATATTACAAAGCTTCAAACACTTTCAAAGAAAATCGGGTTAGCTCTATTGAAAATATAGATGAACCCCCATTACAAACGTAAAACAAGACAATACCCCATCATTAACATATGAAAAGACCCTTTACACAAACATGAGAAAGCTGGAGATGGTACTCACATGAAACTCAGAGGCTTTGCGAGGAGTCTGAAAATTACTTAAATTTTCTTAGAACAGAAGCAAAATGAAACGTATTGGTTAAACAATGGACTATCTAACTAGAGACAAAATAAAAGCTTTTGATTTATAATGTGAGTGTCTAATGAACCTTTAATAAAATATACAACGAAATTACATTTAGAAGAAGTCGGCATCATATATTTAGCATATGATAAATATAAATGCATATTGATTACTTTATTCTAACACAATAGCGCATATTTATTAATTAGATATGTTTAACATTAAACACAACAGTCATTTTTCAGAAAAAGGAACATTGTTGACAAACATATTAAACATGGACTATAGAGATTTGCACTTGCCTCGAAATATCATATGCATGAAAACATTTTGCTTTCGTTCGTTTATTCAACCAGACATCCAGCAAAAGAGAATGTGGTGGTCTTTATCAGCTACGGGTCAAAAATGTAACATGATGCAAATAATACATATTCGCAAGGTTTTTAAAATTGGCTGCAGTCACAAACGTTTTTAACGTGCACAAATATTGCGGGACTACGTAATACAATCAGACGTTTTTTTACCTTTGCATGTGACGTCTTAACATGGCGCTTCCTTGATCACGTAAGAACGCCATCCAATGAAAGGCACATTCTTGATCACGTAAGAACGCCCAAAAAAAAAGGCGCTTCCTTGATCGCGTCAAAACGCAATCCAATAAAAGGCACATTCTTGATCACGTAAGAACGTCAGTCAATACAAGGAATCATTGGACAGCCTGGCAGGTGACGTCTTAAGCAACATGGCGCATCCGAGATCGCTGAAAAACCGCAGCCAATACAAGGACTCAGTGACATCTTGGCATATCACTAAGAAACGTATTTATATTTTAGGAACTAGTATGTGTCTAGATTGATATCTAGGAATGTCACCAAATCATGAATCATCTTTTCGGACTCGACTGTCCCTTGAACTATAGCTATGGTGTATATCTTTAACATTTAAAAGATACACCTGAGAAATACATATGCCATTGATGTTTTAAGATATGTTTGGATTGTTGTGGAATAACAATAGTTATACATGGATTGATTAAACGTGTCATTTATTCAAGTTTAATTATTGTCAGCCTACCTATAGCCATATATGGGAGGAGATGTATTTTGTTAACATATTTGTTAACAAATATTCATCATCTAAAATATTTGCATTACACACAGAGATTTATTTGGTTACACTTTTACAATAATATAGAATTGAAAATGAAATGCATGTGCTGTCAACTTTACAATAAGATTGTTTATTAATAAGATTATATGTCCTTGTTCATGTAAAAAGGACAAAAACGCTTTAGAAATGGAAATACATTCATTAACAATTGTGCTCACCATCACTTAAAGGGACATGATTTTGTTTTTAAAAAGAGCATACACATAGACAATACTATTTCAATAAAATGAACACTTTACAGGGATTATATCATTGTATCAATACTCAGATCATTTGGTAAAGGTGCATCAATTCATGCAGAGTTTCTAAATACACACATGGATCTGAACATTGAAATATACATATATACACAAATAACAATCTATATATACATATATAAAACAATTACTATGCTAATCATAATCATGCAATGATAAAGCTAAGAGAAAAATATATAAAGACAAATAATAAGATTACATTGGAGATGTTAATCTTAAAGTCATTTACAATTGTCTTACATATATGATTTTATTATTAAAAAATTTTTTGGTAGGTCCCTTTAAGGATCAACAACATAAACTAGAGCTTTCAAAAAATAACATGAAGAATCAGGACAAAGATTCGTGCAATAAAATGTCTTTTATTAGTATGTAAGAAAACATCCACAACGTTTATAAATAATCTTGTAAAAATAAGGAATATATGAGCCATATGACAAGGTAACACAGTGCATCACAGTCCATGAAGAGAGTTGCCAAGGGCCACCATAGCCCCATTGGAGACATATGACAAGGTAACACAGTGCATCACAGTCCATGAAGAGAGTTGCCAAGGGCCACCATAGCCCCATTGGAGACATATGACAAGGTAACACAGTGCATCACAGTCCATGAAGAGAGTTGCCAAGGGCCACCATAGCCCCATTGGAGACATATGACAAGGTAACACAGTGCATCACAGTCCATGAAGAGAGTTGCCAAGGGCCACCATAGCCCCATTGGAGACATATGACAAGGTAACACAGTGCATCACAGTCCATGAAGAGAGTTGCCAAGGGCCACCATAGCCCCATTGGAGACATATGACAAGGTAAAAGAGTGCATCACAGTCCATTAAGAGAGTTGCCAAGGGCCAGCATAGCCCCATTGGAGACATATGACAAGGTAACACAGTGCATCACAGTCCATGAAGAGAGTTGCCAAGGGCCACCATAGCCCCATTGGAGACATATGACAAGGTAACACAGTGCATCACAGTCCATGAAGAGAGTTGCCAAGGGCCACCATAGCCCCATTGGAGACATATGACAAGGTAACACAGTGCATCACAGTCCATGAAGAGAGTTGCCAAGGGCCACCATAGCCCCATTGGAGACATATGACAAGGTAAAAGAGTGCAACAGGCACAACAATAAACTTTTAAAAAGGCCAAATGGCAACAATAAAACAAAAAATCTACATGTGGACGGAGGATTCTTATCTGCCACCATGGAGCATCTCCAGATCCTCCACTTACTGGTCATCCTCTTCATTGTCCTGTGCATGTCCAGATCCAGATTCAGGCCTTGAACTTAATCTCATAATTGCACGCAGAGTCAAGTCCTGAACCCGGAGCTGGGCCTGCATGGTGTCCCTCTCAGGACAGCTGCGTTCCTCAACACGGCCTGCTCTACTCTTGCTATACCTTCTAGCATGAGCCATGCTGAGTCACAGCCTAAAATAAAGAATACATTAAATATTAAGGATAATTACACAACAGACGAAAAAATTAGAAAAGATACATTGTCATCATAAAGACAAATAATTCTTTACATCAATTAGTTTACATTTATTCTTTACACATGAATTAGGTTATTCAGACAGACAGAAATCATTAAAGGGACATTTTACTCAAACATGTTGTCCCCTTTAATTGGTTTTAGATGATCCACTTATACAGCTTGAGTGTATCAAATCTTGTTAAAGGATTTACATTGTACTTACATTAGCAATTTAAATATTTCAATTATACTGTGGTAGGCACACCTAGCCTTAAACATTTTGGCATTGAGGACAAGCTGTGTAAACATAGCAACCTGAAGAAATTACATTCCCACTGGGTTAGACAAGAGATAATGTATCAACATTTGTACATTAATTGTTGGATCCAAGTAGTGGTGATTGGTATATGTAGTGATATCCAATTAAAGGGACACTGAACCTAAATATTTAATGGACTGATTCAGATAGAGCATGACATTACAAATCTTTAAAACCTACACATATTCATTAAATGTTTGAATTCTATAGCTAGATTTTGAATGCAAGAATGTTGCTTTTTAGGGAAGCCAATATTTGTTTATCAACTTTGTTTGTCCCTGCTGGTTGATGGATACATTCATCCAACAATAAAGAAATGATGGCCAGAATTTTTTTATTGTTTAAACTAATTATAGGCATTTCTTTGTTTCAATAAAGATATCAAGAGAATGAAGAATAATTCATAAGAGTAGTAAATTATAAATTTGATTAACATTGCATGCTGTATTTGAATCACAATAGAAAATATTTACCTTCACTGTACCTTTAAGTATCTTATAACGTGTATTTTGAATGATACTTACAGCTGTGCCTGGGAAGGACAATCCGACACCCAGGACAATGAAGGTTGAGACAGGGGGGAGGGATGGGATTGGCTTGGGGAGGGATGGGAGTGGCTTGGGGAGGGATGGTATTGGCTTGGGGAGGGGTGAGCTGCCGCTCCAGGGTAGGCCGTACAGCTGGGGAGTGGGGAGTTTGGGTCTGGGCAGCTGTACGGGCCATAATACGGGGAGAGCGGCGAAGGGGGGTGTAGGGGCGTTTTTTGGGAGGGACAGGAAATGATAAATGGGAAGGGCCGGCAGGGGTCTGGTCATGGGCAGGAGTCTGGTCATGGGCAGGGGTCTGGGTCTGTGCAGGGGTCTGGGCATGGTCAGGGGTCTGTGCATGGGGAGGGGTCTGTGACTGTGCAGGGGACTGGGCAGGGGTGGAAACCAGATGACCAGAAGTGGTGGATCCATCTGAAAATTAAAAAAAAATATATTAACATCTCATACATCATGAAATCAAATCAACGCATTTCAAATTGATTATGTTTTCAATATACTTTGAAGTGTGTTTGAATTTGTAAACAATTCTGAAATGAGGATATGGTATGCATATAGGCACTCAGATGAATATCAATTACTGTCTGTACAATTATAACATTATTATTGTGTTTTGGCCTGGAATATGCATGTGACATAATGATGGCATGAATTTTAAATATTTTCTATTCAAAAATTTTTATGCTGCCTGATATAGAAAGGGGGCAGTAGTGTATTTGAACAGACAAATAATATTCCTTTTTAAAGTGCAAAAGCTGTAGACTTTGAATGTCTTCAATGAAATTATTTCAAATAAACCAACATGTTGGAAACATGATAGATATATTTCACATACCATTAGACTCCAAGGCAGCCTCTTCCTCCTCCGTCACATATGTTAAATCAATCTCTGTAAAACATAACATGTTGTGTACACGTTAACAACAGATATTATAACATATGTTACTGTTGTTCAAAGACACACATCAATGTTGCATTAAAGATATACACACCAAAGTTATGATTTAAATCATTTTGATGGAGCATACAAATTACATTAGATTTGTTATTCTCAATGATTCATATTTTCGATGTATTGTTTGGATTAATGTAAAAATCATAAAAGCATAGTACATAGAACATTTAAGATTTCTCATGTGTGTATCACTTGATGACTGTTGTCAAAAAAGAACATGGAAACAAACATATGTTATACATCTTCTGAATAACAAATGTGTAGACTAATAAAGTTTAAATTATTAATCGTTCAATATTAAAAGAAAATTAATATATAATCAGAATTGAAAATTATATGTTTGTTTCAAATGTTATGCTTCATCAGAATCATGCTCATAATATTGATTACCAATACACCTTCAATTACATATAAATGAGTCAATGGACTTACCAGGAGACCACAAAGGCGGCTCTATGTCACTGCTGGATTCCTGTGGGCTCACCACACCAACTCTCTCTATGAATGATATAGATATATATTATGAAACACATTTGGGATATCACTAAATCACATCTGTCTCGAATTTTACGATTAATCAACTTGAAAATGTGAAGAATAGAGCAGTCATTACACCAGAAAATGCTTGATTGAATCAAGGGGATTCTGTTAAAAATTCTGTATTGAACATTTGTTTAATTTCAGACTATATTAGACATCAAAATCATCTCATACGATGCTATTGCATATCTAAATATACCCATTGATCAATGTTCTTAAAAGAATACACACAAACCACATTTTGAAGAGCAGCTGTTGACAAATCTAAACAAACACATGTGGCACATCGAGCCATTTGTGCAATGTACAGTAATCTTGTTTAGGACACAACACATATTTATCACAATACAAAACAAAATTGATTATTACAAATATGTAATCATGGTGCTGTTAGAGTATGCTGATATCTATAAAGTAACTCCAACAGTGAATATGTGAATTATATATCAATATTGTTTAATCCAAAGAATTTAAAGATGAATGAATCTATTTTGTCTTAAAGGGACACTGACATGATTAATTTAAATCATTGATTTCTCTGTTCAAACTGTTCAAAATGATTTAACATTGACTCCTATTATAATTTGAATGTTGCTAAATTTTAATCTTAAAGGCAGATAAGCAATATTGGATTCAATAAATATTGTTTGTTGAAGGTATCCACCAATCATCCATAAAAACCCAGGTTGGTCAACCAAAATTGAGATGCAGATAAACGTACATTCTTGATTTTAAAATACATTTAGCAATAGAATATGTCACATATGATGATAGTATTATATTTAAATGTTTATTAATATTGCATACTCTATCTGAATGACAACATTAATAATTGTAGCTCAGTATCCCTTTAATATAAAATTAAATTGATTTGACAATGTTGGTGTTAATGAATTCTCTACTCCATATGTTGATGTAATGAATGGTATTGAGCATGCAATTCAAATCTAATATGTTATTTAAGTATATCCGAAGAATTATTTAAATTTTCATCTATTAAAGGGACATTACATATAAATATTGAACAATGTGGATTTAGTATGTAATGTTCTGTCCATGTTTCTAAGACAAATGTCAATTAAAATGAGACATACCATACTGTGACAAGCCCTGGCTTGAGGATCCAGCAGCAACATCCATATCTGTAATATATTAAATGAGGATTGCATATCATTAATACAAATCATGCCATGTTTAAAATCTTTACATTATTAACAAATCAATTTAAAACTATTAATCCTTTGGTAGTCCCATGAGTTAATTGTTTCCTCAATTAAATTCATGATAAATATATCCTGGACTCTTATTTTCAATCAGTTGTGTTGTTTACTGTATCTTTAATAATTTTTTGGTGTTATTTCATAATCATCAATTGATGGCCATATGTTATAATTTATTTGTATTCTTCGTTTTTTATTAGCTATAATATTGAAAATAAGAATACTGTATTCTTCACTAATATAATAATTCACATTTAATTTTGACCAACATGTGTAAAGCAATGCCACTTACAGCAAAGCCATGTTAACGTGGATGAGAAATTCCATTTTCGCGATCATTGCGCAATGATTCCAAGCGGAATTACGCATCCGTCATTTGACCAAAATGTATAAAGCAATGCCACTTACAGCAAAGCCATGTTAACGTGGATGAGAAATTCCATTTTCGCGATCATTGCGCAATGATTCCAAGCGGAATTACGCATCCGTCATTTGACCAACATGTATAAAGCAATGCCACTTACAGCAAAGCCATGTTAACGTGGATGAGAAATTACATTTCCGCTCTGTGACGCATATTCTGTAGAGCGCAAGAAACATCATTCCTATTTCATGTGTCACTAATCTAAAATCAGATATCTAAACATCATATGTAGTGTATGTTGTGAGATCTGTATAGGTTTAGTATCTGACTATATACACATATTTGGATAAAAATAACAAATATTAAGATATTATATGAAGTTGGATAATTACCTTGTTCAGATTCTCTATCTCCTCCCAGGCCACCGGACGGAGAAGCATCTGCCCTGGCCCCCGCATCAGGACTTTCAGATCCCGCAGCTGGGAGGGAAAAAGAGGAGGCCGAGGATGGCGAGGATCGAAATCTTTTGGGGACCCGGAGATTGATGAGCTCGCATAAAGTCACCTCATAAGGGAGTAGGTACAGTTTCTATTTTGCCACCTCTTTTACGGGCTTGTACCCAGTCCCTTATGAGGTTGACTTTTTTGGATAACCGCAACCTCATATCTCCGAATCTCCTCATGATCTGATCCTGGGTCCTCTGGACGTCACACACCAATCTAACCGCATTGGTGATAGACTCCCAGAGGGCCTTCTTAACAGGCGCATCTGTCAACCTCCTCTTGTTCCCAAACAGCTGGGGATAAAAGTCCTTGACGGCATGGACCAGTGCAGCGCTCTCCTCCTTGGTGAACCTGGGAACTGACATGCCTGCTGGGTTTTCCAAAATATATATTATTATAATATATACTGCCTGCAGGCATTAGAGAACTGACAAAGATGGCAACGTGTAATGGACTTTTATATGGTGAAGTAAACATGAGATGCACCATGGGACAAGTTATCTGTACATCTGATTGGATAAAAGTTTGAAATATTGTTATAATGTCTGTGAGACCATCCTGACTCAAGTTGTATTTGTGTGATGAACTCGGATTAATGTTTCATATCTTAGTAACTTCCTTACACATACCGCTTGGTGGTGCTGTTACTTCATTTTTCATGTAGACTTATTTGTAACTCATGGGCCTGTCATGCGGATATGTGTGATGCAGATTTAATATCCGTGATCCGTTAAATATTAATGATTAAATCCTCTTTAAAATCTAATACTGTCACATTATTAAATGTTGTAGACATTTCTCGGTTTAATAACGGTCTGTAATACAAATACACATTTAATATTGTATGTCTTTATTGTTCTTAAAATAAATTTGTTGACTTATTGAGAATTATTGACATTGCTCTATTAAATGTCTTTATAATGCACATTGATTGTGTGCTATTGCGTGACATTAGACTAATGTTTAAAGATGCTAATCTGGTGTTTCAAGATGCGTTTCCCACGCAATATTTCTTAATGTTCAAATTCAGGTTAGAATGTCATTAACTTTGATAATCTGTTTATAAATGTTAAACTACATGTTTGTTTGTTATTAGCAAATAAACCTCGAGCTTGTATTTCTCTGAAGTGCTCATATATGTTATTTTGCAATGGCGTCTTTATTTTTAAATAGACATTACAAACAAACAATTGTATCAAATGATCTGTAGAGATAGAAGATTGTTTAGACTTTAAAATGTAAATCAATTTCTCTTAGTATTTATATATCCTCAACAGAAGAAATTTCAATGCACATGGTTGAGCCAATCACATAAGGCATCTCTGTGCATCCACCAATCTTCATCTACTGAGCCGATCTCGATATACTTTTCAAGCAAAGTATGTCAAGATATGAAGATAAGTAAATACACTATTTAAAGCTCTTAAAGGGACACTGTCCAAACAAATTTAGCATTGGTGATACAGATTGAGCATGAAATGTTAATCAACTTTATAATTTAATCCGATTATCAAATGTTAACAATTATCTTGTTATCTTTCTTTGCAAATCAATAATGATATTTTATATTACAGACAATTGTTTCCAAAAAACCTGGGTTGTCCTTGACGATTGTTGGATCAATTATTTCAAACAAAACAAGCAAGTTCTGTCCAGAGTACTGAAGCAAATAAATTATCTTTTTAATGCCTTTATTTTAAAGTAATGATAGCAACATCACAAGGAGCATTCATAATACAAGACAATTTTTAAAGTTGCTTAAAATAGAATACTCATTCAGAATGTATAAATCATTAATTTTTAAACTGTCTACCTTTAAGTATATTTTTAGTTCATGTCCCTTTAAAGAAACATTTCACAATAATGCTTAAAATATCAGAAACCTAGGCACCTTCCTTTTGCTAAATTAGTCTAACATATGAGTAAATCAAATTTAGATTAACTTCTAGATTGTTTTACACCCTGACTGAAATATATTTATTAAAGGAGGTATTTTTGAGCCTTCAGCTTAGAGGGACATTAAGCTATATGTTATGTATGCATTTTGTATAATATTCGAATATTTGACCAACTTAATATGTTTTGTTATTCAATCATTATATTGTAATTATATATATTCTTGGATTAAATACATATCTACATAGGCTATTTTGATGCTGATTGTTGGTTGCATATAGATGCCTTATGTAATTGACTAAGATATGTGCATTGATGTATTTTTTGAAAAGTATATTTAAAGACTGAATGTAATTCTATATTACTTTATAAATATGTTTAAATTCTTTTATGATATTTTTAAAAATCTATACACAATATACTTTGTGAATGTCCCTTTAAGGACCCAAACATTTGGAATGTTGATTTAACATTGACAAAATAAACTAAAGGGGACTTAAAATTATATATAGATATTTGATGTCTAACCCAAGAGGTAAGATTTTTAAAAATACATAATATTACTAACTATAGTTAAATGACTCCACTAGAAAATTACATAGATTAACCTGGCATCCAATAACTAGCTTGTGAAAAATATCAAGTTAAATGACCTACCATTTATACAAGTAAAGTTTTAAATAATTTATCAAAAAAATGTTTAGAGATACCTAAGGAAGATACAAGATCTTATAAAATTAATTTTACATTCAACAACACTGTCACTTTAATGTAATTGAACCACTTCCCCTTCTTAAAAGTTAAAAAAAAAATTTTTTGACTACATATCCAAAATTAATTTAATATCTACAATTTTCAAAAGAAAAGCATCGAAAGATCTCACTCCCCAATTAATGTTATAAAAGATAGTTTAATGTAATATTCTCGGAATCAGTTGATTTTCTAATATTAATGCATTATTTGATCTTATGCATGTGCTTGTCAAATAGCCAACTACCAGTCATGGGAGTCAAACTTTTTTTTATTGACAGATTATATTGATATTTATTATAATCTGTTCAAAAGAATGTATTTAATAATAAAATGTTTATTATTAACATGTAAAAATAAAAAATAAAAAAAGTTTATTGAAAAAATAAAAATATTCCTGGAAGTCATCAGATGCCAATCTGAAATGACAAATAAAAAAATGGAACAAAGTTAATACACACGTTGTCAAATATTCATAAAATACATTTACAATCATCTTGTGTCTATGCTCTAACTTTGTTCAGCATTTTTTAAAGATATTTATTAAATTGATTTAAAAAAAATACAAAACATACACCATTATATTGTTGAATCAAAATTCTATTTAAATATCCAAATTTCTAATTATACATAATAATGTATATCACATTTCAACAATATATGTATGCTGAACATAAATGTAATATTTCATGTCCATTCAAATACCTCTATATCAACTATAATATGTATTCATTTTTCTGATTGTGATAACTAAATATCTAATGATGAAATAAGTATGACTAATGTATGTAAGCTAACAATAATCAACATTCTTCCTGTGATTCTTAACTAGCATGCACCAACCTGGATAATGCATGGTCTTTGAAAGTCAATTCAGGGGTAAAACAGTTGATCTTCAATAGGTGTCTTATTCATCAGTTCATTAAATAGAGGACTGGGAAATACCATCTAAAAAAGTAAAATCATCTAAGTGTCTGATTGTGATCCCTAAATATCTACTAAAGAACTAAATATGACTAATGTATGTAAGCTACTAATATTCAACAGTCTTCACTAGCATGCATTGGTACACCAACCTGGACAATGCATGGTCTTTAAAAGTCAATTTAGGGCTAAACAGTTGATCTTCAATAGGTGTCTTATTCATCAGTTCATTAAATAGAGGACTGGGAAATACCATCTAAAAAAGTAAAATCATCTAAGTGTCTGATTGTGATCCCTAAATATCTACTAAAGAACTAAATATGACTAATGTATGTAAGCTACTAATATTCAACAGTCTTCACTAGCATGCATTGGTACACCAACCTGGACAGTGCATGGTCTTTAACCCCTTAGTGACCAGAGCACTTTTCCATTTTCTGTCCGTTTGGGACCAAGGCTATTTTTACATTTCTGCAGTGTTTGTGTTTAGCTGTAATTTTCCTCTTACTCATTTACTGTACCCACACATATTATATACCGTTTTTCTCGCCATTAAATGGACTTTCTAAAGATACCATTATTTTCATCATATCTTATAATTTACTATAAAAAAAATATAAAATATGAGGAAAAAATGGAAAAAAACCACTTTTTCTAACTTTGACCCCCAAAATCTGTTACACATCTGCAACCACCAAAAAACACTCATGCTAAATAGTTTCCAAATTTTGTCCTGAGTTTAGAAATACCCAATGTTTACATGTTCTTTGCTTTTTTTTGCAAGTTATAGGGCAATAAATACAAGAAGCACTTTGCTATTTCCAAACCACTTTTTTTCAAACTTAGCGCTAGTTACATTGGAACACTGATATCTTCCAGGAATCCCTGAATATCCCTTGACATGTATATATTTTTTTTTAGAAGACATCCCAAAGTATTGATCTAGGCCCATTTTGGTATATTTCATGCCACCATTTCACCGCCAAATGCGATCAAATAAAAAAAATTGTTCACTTTTTCACACATTTTGTTACAAACTTTAGGTTTCTCACTGAATTTATTTACAAACAGCTCGTGCAATTATGGCACAAATGGTTGTAAATGCTTCTCTGCAATCCCCTTTTTTCATAAATAGCAGACATATATGGATTTGGTGTTGCTTTTTGGTAATTAGAAGGCCGCTAAATGCCACTGCGCACCACACGTGTATTATGCCCAGCAATGAAGGGGTTAATTAGGGAGCATGTAGGGAGCTTGTAGGGTTAATTTTAGCTTTATTGTAGTGTAGTAGACAACCCTAAGTATTGATCTAGGCCCATTTTGGTATATTTCATGTCACCATTTCAACGCCAAATGCGATTAAATAAAAAAAAAAGTAAAATTTTTCACAATTTTAGGTTTCTCACTGAAATCATTTACAAACAGCTTGTGCAATTATGGCACAAATGGTTGTAAATGCTTCTCTGGGATCCCCTTTGTTGAGAAATAGCAGACATATATGGCTTTGGCGTTGCTTTTTGGTAATTAGAAGGCCGCTAAATGCCGCTGCGCATCACACGTGTATTATGGCTAGCAGTGAAGGGGTTAATTAGGTAGCATGTAGGGAGCTTGCAGGGTTAATTTTAGCTTTAGTGTAGAGATCAGCCTCCCACCTGACACATTACACCCCCTGATCCCTCCCAAACAGCTCTCTTCCCTCCCCCACCCCACAATTGTCCCCGCCATGTTAAGTACTGGCAGAAAGTCTGCCAGTACTAAAAAAAAAAGCTATCCTTGATAAAACATAAATAAAAAAAAATGCATATTTACATATGCTGCTCTGGAGGATCCCCCCTTAGCCCCCAACCTCCCTGATACCCCCCAAACAGCTCTTTACCCATCCCCCTCTAACTTATTAGTAGCCATCTTTGGTACTGGCAGCTGTCTGCCAGTACCCAGTTTATAGTAAAACCTTGTTTTATTATTATTTTAAAATAGTTTTCTGTAGTGTAGCTTGCCCCCCCCCAAAAGACAAACCCACCACCCCTCCCAGATCTCTTAGATCGATATAAATATATATATTTTTGGCAATCACTGCCACTTTTCCCCCATACATGTTCTGTAGTGTAGCGGTTCCCACCCGCTTCCTACCCCCCCCCGCGCGCGCGCGCGCACCCTCGTGCATGCGCGCGCACCCGCGCGCGCACCCGGCGTTCCCGCCCACGATCCCGCCCCCCGCCACATCATACGGCCCATCGATGGCCGCCCACCCGCCTCCCAGACTGGCTCCCACCCACCAACGAAACCGGCCATCGATGTCCAGTACAGAGAGGGCCACAGAGTGGCTCTCTCTGCATCGGATGGCCAAGGGGGGTTATTGCAGGATGCCTCGATGTTGAGGCATCACTGCAATAACCGGAAAGCAGCTGGAAGCGAGCAGGATCGCTTCCAGCTGCTTTCCAGACCAAGGACGTACGCCACACGTCCTCGGTCATTAAGTGTATTTTTTTAGAGGACGTGTGGCGTACGTCCTTGGTCGTTAAGGGGTTAAAAGTCAATTTAGTGCTAAACAGTTGATATTCAATAGGTGTCTTATTCATCAGTTCATTAAATAGAGGACTGGGAAATACCATCTAAAAATTAGAAAATCATCTAAGTGTCTCCAATAGGATGTCTCCACAGCCTTATTCTATCAAATAGTTTGCACTTACCATGTGAACATGTCTTTGTATGGTTTTCAAGGTCATCAGAATTGAAAGATAATGCCAGACATGATCCCATTGGTATACTTTAATTTCAATCTTGGCTTTTTCCCACTGTCAGTCTGGGCAATCTTCACTGTCAGGCTTCTAATTGTTCCCTTTCAGTCTTTAGATTAAGTCATCTCCCTAATGGAAGAAATATTTTAAATAAAATTCATACAAGTGTGTGAATCAGTTCTGTAGCCCTCTCCCACCCCCCATTTCATAATAAATTTCTGTCACTAGCTTACTAAGCGTGTGTATCAACTTGTGTTATTTTCTATCAAGTGTGAAGATGAGTCATATTGAGCAGAACAAACCTCTAATGTGTGACATTGAACCATAGTCATTCTAGAGGATCCCTTTCTGAGTATGTACATTTTAAGTAATGTGTAAACTAAATACTATTTTTGAAAATGTATGCCATATGATGTATTTGTGTACAATTCATGCCAGCAACAGTACATACATTTCTACTTACCATCTGATGTCCTCTTTAAAAACCAGGTGGCAAAGACTCGCTACAGGACCCAATGCCCAGAGCATCACCTATATTAATAAATGAAATTTTTTTTTAACATTTGATTAACAATCCTAACATGTTTGCACAATTCTCTACTTGTCATTTCCCTAGAGTTCACATCTATTGAAAATACTCCAGTCTAACTTCTATTCTTTACCGTCTAAAGTGGCGGTTGATGACGTCTGCTCTGACATCGAGTCCCTCGTCCTGGAATTCCCCCTCTAGAACAGAATCATCCTCCTCATCTCTGAGGAGGTCTCTGTCCACCGGGACGGCCTGCAGCATCCCAGCCCGCTGTGCAATATTATGCAGGACGCTACAGGCTACAACAATCTTAGCCACCTTCTTTGGGTTGTACTGGAGTGCTCCTCCAGAACGGTCCAGGCACCTGAATCTCATCTTCAGGAGCCCGAACATCCTTTCAACCACCGCCCTGGTTCTCTTATGAGCCCTATTGTAGCGCTCCTCAGACACATCAGTCGGGCTACGCAAGGGGGTAATGAGCCAAGGCCGGCTCATGTACCCAGAATCACCTATAAATTATGAACAGAACATAATTCAAACAGAATCCTTAAAATAGTATATTGTTTTAAAAATAAATTTGGGTACACGATAATCCATATACAAATTTTTTTTCATAAAAATCCAAAAATCAAGTTCTATATTATTCTGTATCTTCCCATTTCAGCTAAGACATGCTACATATGCGTATTTCTCCTAAACCAAACCTTGTGTAAAATGTTAAATACATGGTTACATTGCATTCTCTATCTGAGCATTTAAGGTAAGACATGCTACATATCTGCATTGAACTAAAAGTACACATTAGCGGAAAGAGACAATGACATGGTTAAATTGCATGAGCTAATATCTTCCCATTTCAGCTAAGACATGCTACATATGCGTATTTCTCCTAAACCAAACCTTGTGTAAAATGCTAAATACATGGTTACATTGCATTCTCTGAGCATTTAAGGTAAGACATGCTACATATCTGCATTGAACTAAAAGTACACATTAGCGGAAAGAGACAATGACATGGTTAAATTGCATGAGCTAATATCTTCCCATTTCAGCTAAGACATGCTACATATGCGTATTTCTCCTAAACCAAACCTTGTGTAAAATGCTAAATACATGGTTACATTGCATTCTCTGAGCATTTAAGGTAAGACATGCTACATATCTGCATTGAACTAAAAGTACACATTAGCGGAAAGAGACAATGACATGGTTAAATTGCATGAGCTAATATCTTCCCATTTCAGCTAAGACATGATACATATGCGTATTTCTCCTAAAACAAACCTTGTGTAAAATGCATTTAACTAAAAGTAGACATTAGCGTCGGAAAATAAGAAATGGTTAAATTGCATCCTATAGCTGAACATGACGCTAACATTTTAAAACTACAGTGGAAATTGTCAAACTAATTAACCATGTTGTGCACAAATACTCACCAACGAGATAACCAGGGGGCATTTGTCTTTCCTCAAACTGTCTCCACAGGGACGACAGAGAGAGGATGCGGGCATCATGACAAGCACCTGCAAAATTCGCACACACATGCATAATCCTCATCCGTGCGTCACAAACATACTGCACGTTGAGGCTGTGAAAAAGTTTGCGATTTCTGAAGGGCAAGTCATCAATTGGAGCACGCAGCGCAATGTGGGTACAATCTATGGCTCCCAAGACATTGGGCAATTGAGCAATATCAAAGAATTCCCGCTTCAGGCGCCTCCAATCACCATCATTCTGTGGGAATCCTATGTATTGCTTACTGATACGTACCATGGCGTCCAGAAAGTTATCAAACACCACAGAGAATGTACCTTGAGCCAGGCCATGCATGTACAGTTCTCCGGATTGAAAACTCCCGGAGGCCAGGACGTATAGACAGCTTAGCATCTTACTCATGGCGGGAACAGCAGTCCTTATTCTTATACGTGGCTCCAAATGAGGTTTAAGAAGATCGTAAAGGCCAATGAGCTGTTCGCGATCGAGCCGATACTTATCAAAAACCTCAAAGTCACTCATGTTTTCCAAGGTGGGTCTCACCCTGTAGACACGAGGACCTCGAACCAGACGACCCCTTCGTCTCGGTCTGAGCCGCCGAGGCTGCCTGATTCGACCAACAGCTAGTTCGCCAATAGCAGCACCAGCAGCGTCTACCATGTCATCGTCATCCATCTTTCAAAACAGCGTAACAAGGTAAGCACTTTATCTGATGTGGATCACAAGTGATGCATTGGCCATGTTGTTTGTGGGATTTATAGTACAATTAGTCCAATGGTAGTGAGTTTGTAATGATTGCTGATTGTATTCACCTGTTTGTATGTGAGCGGCGCGAATGCTTTCACAGTGGGCGTTTATTTGTTGTTTGCTGAAATGTTAGTTTCAAACAATGATTCTCAATGTGAAAGTGTCAAATATCACACATACAGTGCATGTTTGTAATGTTTGACTATATGCGTAATCAATATTTCTTAAACGCGATCTTATAGTAACAAGCACACGTCCAGGCTAACATGAATGAACGTGCATAGTTGTGTATAATGTGCATCGAATGTGATCGATCAATGTTGCTGCAACATTGTTTGTAAACGATAAAGTAACATCTGCCATCTGTAGTATTGTATATATAAGTGATTGTCGAGATATCAATATTGTACGCGTCCCTTTTAAATCGCAATAATAATTACGAACTTCCCGTCTGCCATCTGTAGTATTGTATATATAAGTGATTGCCGAGCTGTCAATATTGTACGCGTCCCTTTAAAATCGCAATAATAATTCAGAACTTCCCGTCTGCCATCTGTAGTATTGTATATATATATAAGTGATTGCCGAGCTGTCAATATTGTATGCGTCCCTTTAAAATCGCAATAAGAATTCCGAACTTCCCGTCTGCCATCTGTAGTATTGTATATATAAGTGATTGCCGAGCTGTCAATATTGTATGCGTCCCTTTCAAATCGCAATAAGAATTCCGAACTTCCCGTCTGCCATCTGTAGTATTGTATATACAGGGAGTGCAGAATTATTAGGCAAGTTGTATTTTTGAGGATTAATTTTATTATTGAACAACAACCATGTTCTCAATGAACCCCAAAAACTCATTAATATCAAATCTGAATAGTTTTGGAAGTAGTTTTTAGTTTGTTTTTAGTTATAGCTATTTTAGGGGGATATCTGTGTGTGCAGGTGACTATTACTGTGCATAATTATTAGGCAACTTAACAAAAAACAAATATATACCCATTTCAATTATTTATTTTTACCAGTGAAACCAATATAACATCTCAACATTCACAAATATACATTTCTGACATTCAAAAACAAAACAAAAACAAATCAGTGACCAATATAGCCACCTTTCTTTGCAAGGACACTCAAAAGCCTGCCATCCATGGATTCTGTCAGTGTTTTGATCTGTTCACCATCAACATTGCGTGCAGCAGCAACCACAGCCTCCCAGACACTGTTCAGAGAGGTGTACTGTTTTCCCTCCTTGTAAATCTCACATTTGATGATGGACCACAGGTTCTCAATGGGGTTCAGATCAGGTGAACAAGGAGGCCATGTCATTAGATTTTCTTCTTTTATACCCTTTCTTGCCAGCCACGCTGTGGAGTACTTGGACGCGTGTGATGGAGCATTGTCCTGCATGAAAATCATGTTTTTCTTGAAGGATGCAGACTTCTTCCTGTACCACTGCTTGAAGAAGGTGTCTTCCAGAAACTGTCAGTAGGACTGGGAGTTGAGCTTGACTCCATCCTCAACCCGAAAAGGCCCCACAAGCTCATCTTTGATGATACCAGCCCAAACCAGTACTCCACCTCCACCTTGCTGGCGTCTAAGTCGGACTGGAGCTCTCTGCCCCTTACCAATCCAACCACGGGCCCATCCATCTGGCCCATCAAGACTCACTCTCATTTCATCAGTCCATAAAACCTTAGAAAAATCATTCTTGAGATATTTCTTGGCCCAGTCTTGACGTTTCAGCTTGTGTGTCTTGTTCAGTGGTGGTCGTATCTCAGCCTTTCTTACCTTGGCCATGTCTCTGAGTATTGCACACCTTGTGCTTTTGGGCACTCCAGTGATGTTGCAGCTCTGAAATATGGCCAAACTGGTGGCAAGTGGCATCTTGGCAGCTGCACGCTTGACTTTTCTCAGTTCATGGGCAGTTATTTTGCGCCTTGGTTTTTCCACACGCTTCTTGCGACCCTGTTGACTATTTTGAATGAAACTCTTGATTGTTCGATGATCACGCTTCAGAAGCTTTGCAATTTTAAGAGTGCTGCATCCCTCTGCAAGATATCTCACTATTTTTGACTTTTCTGAGCCTGTCAAGTCCTTCTTTTGACCCATTTTGCCAAAGGAAAGGAAGTTGCCTAATAATTATGCACACCTGATATAGGGTGTTGATGTCATTAGACCAGACCCCTTCTCATTACAGAGATGCACATCACCTAATATGCTTAATTGGTAGTAGGCTTTCGAGCCTATACAGCTTGGAGTAAGACAACATGCATAAAGAGGATGATGTGGTCAAAATACTCATTTGCCTAATAATTCTGCACTCCCTGTATAAGTGATTGCCGAGCTGTCAATATTGTATGCGTCCCATAAAAATCGCACTAATGCTGAATAACTTCCGGCTGTCATCTGTAGTATTGTATATATAAGTGATTGCCGAGATGTCAATATTGTATGCGTCCCTTTCAAATCGCACTAATGCTGAATAACTTCCGGCTGTCATCTGTAGTATTGTGTATATATAAGTGATTGCCGAGATGTCAATATTGTATGCGTCCCTTTCAAATCACACTAATGCTGAATAACTTCCGGCTGTCATCTGTAGTATTGTGTATATATAAGTGATTGCCGAGATGTCAATATTGTATGCGTCCCTTTCAAATCGCACTAATGCTGAATAACTTCCGGCTGTCATCTGTAGTATTGTGTATATATAAGTGATTCCCGAGATGTCAATATTGTATGCGTCCCTTTCAAATCGCACTAATACTGAATAACTTCCGGCTGTCATCTGTAGTATTGTATATATAAGTGATTGCCGAGATGTCAATATTGTATGCGTCCCTTTCAAATGGCACTAATACTGAAGAACTTCCGGCTGTCATCTGTAGTATTGTATATATAAGTGATTTCCGAGATGTCAATATTGTATGCGTCCCTTTCAAATCGCACTAATGCTGAATAACTTCCGGCTGTCATCTGTAGTATTGTATATATAAGTGATTGCCGAGCTGTAAATATTGTATGCTTTCCATTCAAATGGCACTAATACTGAATAACTTCCGGCTGTCATCTGTAGTATTATATATATAAGTGATTTGCGATCTGACAATATTTCTTAATTGTCCCATTGAAATTTCCATAATAATGCTGTTCCAAACTGTTGTTTACGTATATGTTGTATTGTTGTATTGAGTGTTAAAGTTCCTAAAGGGGCGGTACAGTGGTGAATCTGTGATGTGTATGGTTGAATCTTCTAATGACGTCATGATATTATTAACCTGCCTATGTAGTTCTGAAATCCTCATTGTGTTGTTGTATTGTGCTACATTGTTATTGTGTGATGAATAAAATCTAAATGTGTGCTTTGTGGTTGCGTGATGGGTGATGCGTGTTATGTACATATACGTATATATTGTGATTGTGTCCCACATATGCTGACTTCTATATAGCGGTCTGGCATTGTTGTTCCTTCCCATAAAGTGACATCTGTAATCTGGTGTAATGATGTTCTTGTTGTACGTAATTCCTAATGGTTTCTGGTGATGGAATAATGATGTTAAAAGTACAGTAAAATCCATATGCTGTGTTTTGTGATTCCTCTAGAGAATGTAATGTGTTTTTCCCCCATCATTTGAATGCACATGTATGAGTGAATGTTAAAAGTAATATATGTGCATCCATGAGTGATCATGTGTTAAGCCTATGTAGATATGCAGTTGCTGAAAGCATATGAGTTGAATAACTGAAATGCAATAATAAAGGTAAATGAGAGGTGTTTCCCATTGTGTACTGTTTGTGAATCCAGAAATGTTTAATGAATTTGTTTTAAAGTTTAAATGTAATTTTATTTAAATAATAATGTGTTACTAGTGATGTTGATTTGTAGTTGATGTAATCTAAAAGTGTGAGAAAAATTTAATGGTGTTGTGAATATTCAATAATTACAATCCATAAATCCACCATAGGGAAATAGTCATTTCTTGATCTATTTATCATAGCTAGGTCTAACGCATAAAATCATGTTTTTTCTAGCGCTGGTATTTGGAGTTTTTCTGTCTACGCTATTTGCGTGCGTTAGGGAAATGAGGGTTTCGCGTGCACAAGCACGTCTTCCCAATAGAAGTCAATGGAGGCTCTAAAAAATTTTTTTTTTTTTTCTAAGACTGGTTTTCCTCGTAAAGTGAGTGACGTCATGAGCTTGTGTGAAAAAGTAACTAAATCGTGTTCTTTTTGTAATAAATAAATATTTTTTGTATGTCATGTGGTGTATATTGTTTGTATGCATCGATGAGTGTATTTTGTGATAATGTTATTAGTTAGATGTAGGTATATGAGGGTCTTTTCCCGTGTGTCAATGTAAGTCAATGGGAAAATGGATTTGTGTTGTTTTTTTTCAAACACCCGAGATCTCGCAACTTTAATCCTTTGTATTTTGATGAAAAATTATTAAATATGAAAAATAAACATAGTGTAGTGTTTGTATGACTGTAAGTGTAGTTTGTGTAATATTTTTTATTTGATTCGTGGATGGTTTTTTTGTCGGTATATGTTTACTACTGGGTCTGAGGTGTCGGTAGAAATTTCAGCGTTAGGTGATTTTGGAGTGTCGGTAAATAAACTCTAAATACCGGAGTCCGTAAGAAACCCGCGTTAGGGGCCTCTAACGCTGGTTTTCACGGCTAACGCCGAACTCTAAATCTAGGCCATAGAATTTTTCGTTTTCCTCTGAAAATGTCCCAAGTTATGTTTACTAATCTTTAGTGGATTGGAACAAACTCACCACAAAGCCCCCCCCCATGTGCTTAAAGGGACACTATACCCAAACATTTTCTTTCATGATTAAGGTAGAGAATACAATTTTAAACATTCCAATTTACTTCTATTACCTAATTTGCTTCATTATTTAGATATACTGTAATGAAGAAATAGCAATGCACACTGTGAACCAATCACAGGAGGCATCTATGTGCAGCTACCAATCAGCAGCTACTAAGCATATCTAGATATGCTTTTCAGCAAAGAATATCAAGAGAATGAAGCAAAATAGATAATAGAAGCAAATTAGAAAGTTGTTTATAATTGTATGCTCTTTCTAAATCATGAAATAAAAAATTTGGGTTTCATGTCCCTTTAAAGGGATATGAAACAATATATATATCTTGAGGAGGATTGTGTATATATATTGTGATAAAGCAGAGCATAGAATTATTATGTTTTTCCTATTTACTTATATTATAAAATTTGCTAAACGTCTGCCATACAGTGCTGCAGAAATGGGCCGGCTACTAAGCATACGTCTCTGCTTTTCAACAAACGATAACAAAAGAATGAAGAAAACCATAATAGAAGTAAAATAGAAAGTTGTTGAAAATAGCAGGCTCTATCTGAGTCATGAAATAAAAATGTGGGGTTTCATATACCTTTAATTTCATTTATTTAAAGGGACAGTCTAGTCAAAATTAACCTTTCATGATTCAGATAGGGCATGCAATATTAAACAACTTTCACTTTTTTCATCAAATTTGCTTTGTTCTCTTAGTATTCCTATTTGAAAGCAAAACCTAGGTAGGTTAATTTGTTAATTGCTAAGTCTTTGAAGGACACCCTTTATCTCAGTGCATTTGACAGTTTTTCACAGCTAGAGGATGTTAGTTCATGTGTGCCATATAGATTACATTCTGCTCACATCCGTGGAGTGGAGGGCACTGATTGGCTAAAGTCTGTCAAAAGAACTGAAATAAGGGGGCAGTTTGTAGAGGCTTAGATACAAGGTAATCACAGACGTAAAAAGTATATAAATATAACCGTGTTGGTTATGCAAAACTGGGGAATGGGTAATGAAGGGATTATTTATCTTTATAAATAATATCACATCTAGAGAAGACTGTCACTAGCCACTTTACTGCTGAGCCATTATCACACCCCTGTGATGGAGCTGTTTTAGTTGATTGGCTCTCTTTGCAATTTCTTAAAACTTTAAAAATAAATTGACGAACATACACCTAGCGTTGTGGCTTTTAACGCTGAAAAAATGGCAGTTTCAGTGTAAAAGCAGTAACGCACTATTGGGAGTCGTGTCAGTATAGCTATACTGCAAGCATTTTAGCCTGTAACACATCAATCCTGCACTCAAAAAAATGACGTTTTAGTGTGGGATTTCCATAGCGACGGTATTACAGGTGCAGTCCGGCTAAATAGCTTGCGTTACAGCCTATACCGACATGATCCATGCCGCCATCTGAGAGCAGTAGTTATGAGTTTTGTGTAACAAAAAGGTTCAAATAAGTCAATAGGATTTCAGGAGCTCTCATCCTATTGGCTGTTTTGAACAGCCAATAGGATTTCAGTAGGTCTCACCCTATTGGCTGATTTGAATTTGAAGAATTAAATCAGCCAATAGGAATACAAGGTACAACATTTTGAGACGGATACATTACATTCAACTTCAGTGTACAGCGGTGACCGTATGAAGAGGACGCTATGCGCAGGATGTCTTCAGCTTCCAGGATGGTTCCGCTCCAATTATTTTGGTTGTTTTTTTTCTTTAGATTAGGGCTTTGGGCTTGGAAAAGGAGCTAAATGTCCTTTTAAGGGCAATGCAAAAGAGCTAAATGCCCTTTTAAGGGCAATGCCCATACAAATGCCTATTTAGGGGCAATGGGTAGCTTAGATTTTTTTTAGAGTTAAGTTTTTTATTTTGGGGGGTTAATTGGGTGGTGGGTTACTGGTGGGGGGACTTTGTATTTTTTTACAGGTGAAAAAGATGATTCCTTTAGGGCAATGCCCTACAAAAGGTCCTTTTAAGGGCTATTGGTAGTTTATTGTAGGCTAGGGGTTGTTTTTCTTTTGGGTTTATTTTTTATTTTTATAAGGTTATAAGATTAGGTGTAATTGTTTTTATTTTTGATAATTTTGTTTTTTAAATATTTTTGTAATCTTACGCCTAGATTTAGAGTTTGGCGTTAGCCATCAAAACCAGCGTTAGAGGCTCCTGACGCTGGTTTTGGGCTACCGCTGGTATTTAGAGTTGTGTAGGTAAGGGTCTAACGCTCACTTTCCAGCCGCGACTTTTCCATATCGCAGATCCCTCTACGCCAATTGCGTATCCTATCTTTTTAATGGGATCTTTCTAACGCTGATATTTAGAGTCGTGGCTGAAGTGAGCGTTAGAAATCTAACGACAAAACTCCAGCCGCAGAAAAAAGTCAGGAGTTAAGAGCTTTCTGGGCTAATGCCGGTTCATAAAGCTCTTAACTACTGTGCTCTAAAGTACACTAACACCCATAAATTACCTATGCACCCCTAAACCGAGGCCCCCCCCACATCGCCGCCACTCTTATAAATTTTTTAACCCCTAATCTGCTGACCGCACACCGCCGCAACCTACATTATCCCTATGTACCCCTAATCTGCTGCCCCTAACATCGCCGACCCCTATATTATATTTATTAACCCCTAATCTGCCGCCCCCAACGCCGCCTCCACCTACCTACAATTATTAACCCCTAATCTGCCGACCGGACCTCACCGCTACTATAATAAATGTATTAATCCCTAATCAGCCTCACTCCCGCCTCAATAACCCTATAATAAATAGTATTAACCCCTAATATGCCCTCCCTAACATCGCCTACACCTAACTTCAAGTATTAACCCCTAATCAGCCGACCGGACCTCACCGCTACTCTATTAAATTTATTAACCCCTAAAGCTAAGTCTAACCCTAACACTAACACCCCCGTAAGTTAAATATAATTTAAATCTAACTAAATAAATTAACTCTTATTAAATAAACTATTCCTATTTAAAGCTAAATACTTACCTGTAAAATAAACCCTAATATAGCTACAATATAAAATATAATTATATTGTAGCTATTTTAGGATTTATTTTTATTTTACAGGCAAATTTCAATTTATTTTAACTAGGTACAATAGCTATTAAATAGTTATTAACTATTTAATAGCTACCTAGCTAAAATAAAGAGAAATTTACCTGTAAAATAAAAACTAACCTAAGTTACAATTACACCTAACACTACACTACACTTTAATAAATTATTCCTATTTAAAACTAAATACTTACCTGTAAAATAAACCCTAAGATAGCTACAATGTAATTAATAATTACATTGTAGCTATTTTAGGATTTATATTTATTTTACAGGTAACTTTGTATTTATTTTAGCTAGTTAGAATACAGGGAGTGCAGAATTATTAGGCAAGTTGTATTTTTGAGGATTAATTTTATTATTGAACAACAACCATGTTCTCAATGAACCCAAAAAACTCATTAATATCAAAGCTGAATAGTTTTGGAAGTAGTTTTTAGTTTGTTTTTAGTTATAGCTATTTTAGGGGGATATCTGTGTGTGCAGGTGACTATTACTGTGCATAATTATTAGGCAACTTAACAAAAAACAAATATATACCCATTTCAATTATTTATTTTTACCAGTGAAACCAATATAACATCTCAACATTCACAAATATACATTTCTGACATTCAAAAACAAAACAAAAACAAATCAGTGACCAATAGAGCCACCTTTCTTTGCAAGGACACTCAAAAGCCTGCCATCCATGGATTCTGTCAGTGTTTTGATCTGTTCACCATCAACATTGCGTGCAGCAGCAACCACAACCTCCCAGACACTGTTCAGAGAGGTGTACTGTTTTCCCTCCTTGTAAATCTCACATTTGATGATGGACCACAGGTTCTCAATGGGGTTCAGATCAGGTGAACAAGGAGGCCATGTCATTAGATTTTCTTCTTTTATACCCTTTCTTGCCAGCCACGCTGTGGAGTACTTGGACGCGTGTGATGGAGCATTGTCCTGCATGAAAATCATGTTTTTCTTGAAGGATGCAGACTTCTTCCTGTACCACTGCTTGAAGAAGGTGTCTTCCAGAAACTGGCAGTAGGACTGGGAGTTGAGCTTGACTCCATCCTCAACCCGAAAAGGCCCCACAAGCTCATCTTTGATGATACGAGCCCAAACCAGTACTCCACCTACACCTTGCTGGCGTCTGAGTCGGACTGGAGCTCTCTGCCCTTTACCAATCCAGCCACAGGCCCATCCATCTGGCCCATCAAGACTCACTCTCATTTCATCAGTCCATGAAACCTTAGAAAAATCAGTCTTGAGATATTTCTTGGCCCAGTCTTGACGTTTCAGCTTGTGTGTCTTGTTCAGTGGGGGTCGTCTTTCAGCCTTTCTTACCTTGGCCATGTCTCTGAGTATTGCACACCTTGTGCTTTTGGGCACTCCAGTGATGTTGCAGCTCTGAAATATGGCCAAACTGGTGGCAAGTGGCATCTTGGCAGCTGCACGCTTGACTTTTCTCAGTTCATGGGCAGTTATTTTGCGCCTTGGTTTTTCCACACGCTTCTTGCGACCCTGTTGACTATTTTGAATGAAACACTTGATTGTTCGATGATCACGCTTCAGAAGCTTTGCAATTTTAAGAGTGCTGCCTCCCTCTGCAAGATATCTCACTATTTTTGACATTTCTGAGCCTGTCAAGTCCTTCTTTTGACCCATTTTGCCAAAGGAAAGGAAGTTGCCTAATAATTATGCACACCTGATATAGGGTGTTGATGTCATTAGACCACACCCCTTGTCATTACAGAGGTGCACATCACCTAATATGCTTAATTGGTAGTAGGCTTTCGAGCCTATACAGCTTGGAGTAAGACAACATGCATAAAGAGGATGATGTGGTCAAAATACTCATTTGCCTAATAATTCTGCACTCCCTGTAGTTATTAAATAGTTATTAACTATTTAATAACTACCTAGCTAAAAGAAATACAAAACTACCTGTAAAATAAATCCTAACCTAAGTTACAATTAAAACTAACACTACACTATCATTAAATTAATTAAATAAATTAACTACAAATAACTACAATTTAATACAATTACATAAACTAACTAAAGCAGAAAAAATAAAAAAGCTAAGTTACAAAAAATAAAAAAAATAAGTTACAAACATTTAAAAAATATTACAACAATTTTAAGCTAATTAACCTAATCTAAGCCCCCTAATAAAATAACAAAGCCCGCCAAAATAAAAAAATGCCCTACCCTATTCTAAATTTTAAAAGTTCAAAGCTCTTTTACCTTACCAGCCCTTAAAAGGGCCTTTTGCGGGGCATGCCCCAAAGAAAACTGCTCTTTTGCCTGTAAAAGAAAAATACAACCCCCCCAACATTAAAACCCACCACCCACATACCCATAATCTAACCCAAACCCCCCTTAAATAAACCTAACACTACCCCCCTGAAGATCATCCTACCTTGAGTTGTCTTCAGCCAGCCGACCCACCGATGGAACCGAAGAGGAGAACCGGAGCGGCAGAAGTGATCCTCCAAGGGGCGCTGAAGAAGTCTTCCATCCGATGAAGTAATCCTCCAAGCGGCGCTGAAGAAGTCTTCCATCCGGGCGATGTCATCTTCCAAGCGGGGTCTTCAATCATCTTTCTTCAGGATCCATCTTGCAGACCTTCGACGCGGAACATCCTGCTGGCCCGACGGACTAGAGACGAATGAAGGCTCCTTTAAGTGACGTCATCCAAGATGGCGTCCCTCGAATTCCGACTGGCTGATAGGATTCTATCAGCCAATCGGAATTAAGGTAGGAAAAATCTGATTGGCTGATTGAATCAGCCAATCAGATTCAAGTTCAATCCGATTGGCTGATCCAATCAGCCAATCAGATTGAGCTCGCATTCTATTGGCTGTTCCGATCAGCCAATAGAATGCGAGCTCAATCTGATTGGCTGATTGGATCAGCCAATCAGATTTTTCCTATCTTAATTCCGATTGGCTGATAGAATCCTATCAGCCAATCGGAATTCGAGGGAAGCCATCTTGGATGACGTCCCTTAAAGGAGCCTTCATTCGTTGGTAGTCCGTCGGGCCAGCAGGATGTTCCACGTCGGAGGTCTGCAAGATGGATCCTGAAGAAAGAAGATTGAAGACCCCGCTTGGAAGATGACATCGCCCGGATGGAAGACTTCTTCAGCGCCGCTTGGAAGATGACATCGCCCGGATGGAAGACTTCTTCAGCGCCGCCTGGATGATGACTTCATCGGATGGAAGACTTCTTCAGCGCCCCTTGGAGGATCACTTCTGCCGCTCCGGATCTCCTCTTCGGTTCCATCGATTGTCGGCTGGCTGAAGACAACTCAAGGTAGGATGATCTTCAGGGGGGTAGTGTTAGGTTTATTTAAGGGGGGTTTGGGTTAGATTAGGGGTATGTGGGTGGTGGGTTTTAATGTTGGGGGGGGAGTTGTATTTTACTTTTACAGGCAAAAGAGCAGTTTTCTTTGGGGCATGCCCCGCAAAAGGCCCTTTTAAGGGCTGGTAAGGTAAAAGAGCTTTGAACTTTTTTAATTTAGAATAGGGTAGGGCATTTTTTTATTTTGGGGGGCTTTGTTATTTTATTAGGGAGCTTAGATTAGGTGTAATTAGCTTAAAATTGTTGTAATATTTTTTAAATGTTTGTAACTTATTTTTTTTATTTTTTGTAACTTAGCTTTTTTTATTTTTTGTACTTTAGTTAGTTTATGTAATTGTATTTAATTGTAGTTATTTGTAGTTAATTTATTTAATTAATTTAATGATAGTGTAGTTTTAGGTTTAATTGTAACTTAGGTTAGGATTTATTTTACAGGTAATTTTGTATTTCTTTTAGCTAGGTAGTTATTAAATAGTTAATAACTATTTAATAACTATTCTAACTAGCTAAAATAAATACAAAGTTACCTGTAAAATAAATATAAATCCTAAAATAGCTACAATGTAATTATTAATTACATTGTAGCTATCTTAGGGTTTATTTTACAGGTAAGTATTTAGTTTTAAATAGGAATAATTTATTAAAGTATAGTGTAGTGTTAGGTGTAATTGTAACCTAGGTTAGTTTTTATTTTACAGGTAAATTTCTCTTTATTTTATCTAGGTAAGCTATTAAATAGTTAATAACTATTTAATAGCTATTGTACCTAGTTAAAATAAATTGAAATTTGCCTGTAAAATAAAAATAAATCCTAAAATAGCTACAATATAATTATTATTTATATTGTAGCTATATTAGGGTTTATTTTACAGGTAAGTATTTAGCTTTAAATAGGAATAATTTATTTAATAAGAGTTAATTTATTTTGTTAGATTTAAATTATATTTAACTTAGGGGGGTGTTAGTGTTAAGGTTAGACTTAGCTTTAGGGGTTAATAAATTTATTATAGTAGCGGTGAGGTCCGGTCGGCAGATTAGGGGTTAATACTTGAAGTTAGGTGTCGGTGATGTTAGGGAGGGCATATTAGGGGTTAATACTATTTATTATAGGGTTATTGAGGCGGGAGTGAGGTGGATTAGGGGTTAATACATTTATTATAGTAGCAGTGAGGTCCGGTCGGCAGATTAGGGGTTAATAATTGTAGGTAGGTGGAGGCAACTTTGGGGGTGGCAGATTAGGGGTTAATAAATATAATATAGGGTCGGCGGTGTTAGGGGCAGCAGATTAGGCGTTCATAACTATAATGTAGGTTGCGGCGGTGTACGGAGCGGCAGATTAGGGGTTAAAAATAATATGCAGGGGTCAGCGATAGCGGGGGTGGCAGATTAGGGGTTAATAAGTGTAAGGTTAGGGGTGTTTAGACTCGGGGTTCATGTTAGGGTGTTAGGTGCAGACTTAGGAAGTGTTTCCCCATAGGAAACAATGGGGCTGCGTTAGGAGCTGAACGCTGCTTTTTTGCAGGTGTTAGGTTTTTTTTCAGCTCAAACTGCACCATTGTTTTCTATGGGGGAATCGTGCACGAGCACATTTTTGAAGCTGGCCGCGTCCGTAAGCACCGCTGGTATTTAGAGTTGCAGTGGCGGTAAATATGATATACGCTCCCTTTTTGGAGCCTAACGCAGCCCTTCTGTGAACTCTAAATACCAGTATCGGTATTTAAAAGGTGCGGGGGAAAAAATACACGCGTAGCTAACGCACCCCTTTGGCCGCAGAACTCTAAATCTAGCCGTTAGTGTTTTTTATTTTTCGTGATTTTAGTGTTAATTATTTTTGGTAAACTTAGATTTTTTTTTTAATTTTTCATAGGATTTGTTTTTTTTTAGTAGTAATTTAGATTTTTAATTTTTTTTTGTTAGTGTTAAGTTTTTTTAAAATTTGTCATTTACTATTTTTAATTGGTAGTATTTTTTTTATTTTATTAGATTAGCAATGTTAGGTTAATTTATAGTTTAATGTTAGGTTTATATTTATTTCACAGGTAAGTTTTTATTTATTTAAATAGAGTTATATTGTAATTTTAATTCAAAGTTAGGGGGGTGTTAGATTTAGGGGTTAATAGTTTAATTTAGTGGCAGAAATGTGAGAGGTCGGAGGTTTAGGGGTTAATAACTTTATTATAGTGGCGGCGATGTCAGGGAGCGGGGGAATAGGGGTTGATAACTTTTATTAGTGTCAGCGAATCGGGGCAGCAGATAAGGGGTTAATAACTTTATTTAGGTGTTGATGATGTTGGGAGCGGCAGATTACGGGTGTTTAGACTTGGGGTTTATGTTAGGTGTTAGGTTTAAATGTAACTTTCTTTTCCCCATAGACATCACTGGGGTTGCGTTACGGCGATTGCCATTCCGCACTTCAGGTGTTAGTTTTTTTTTCTAACACTCTCTCCCCATTGATGTCTATAGGCAAAAATGTGCAGGAGCATGTCAAAGCAGCCCTTGGATTTTGTGGGGTATGGAGCTTAACGCAACCATATCGCATGCACAAGGAGGCTTTTCAGAAACTCGGAATGGCAGCGCTATGGAGAGTGAAATAACACAACTTTTGTTGCTTTCGTTTCGCAACCCTGTTTAGTGCAAAACTCGTAATCTAGGTGAATGTAAATAGCAGCAGGGAAGTAATTATTCCCTAATTATTTCAAACTTGTCCCACATTTATCAGCTGTTCACCTTCCCCAAACAACATAATTTAGTATTTTATATTTATATTTCTCAATAACAATTGATATTTGAAAATCAGAAGATAACATTTATTGTTTTGGGCACCATGAACCATCTTGCAATATATAAGAAAATGAATAGGTATTAAAGATCTAAACATACAAATGTTCAATAAAATTACACAATACACTGATTTCTCAGAGTGGTGGTTTTAACACATTTAGTTCATTTAGGCATGCTCCTAACCCTGTCCAAACTCACTCAGCATAGCAAAAAATATAAAAAAGCACAAAAAATATAAAAGAGTTGTACAAAAAGACTTCCTATTAGAATTTCACAAAATATTAGGTTTTTACATTCTCTCAATTCTCACATGTATTTAGATTCTTAAAAGTTTTTATTAGTTCAGAGAAACATGAATCTAAGAGCCATAACAACAACACAACACAATAAGGCTATTTGTCATTAATAAGGATATCATTATTACTAAGACAATCAATTCATAGCTATAAGGGTATGCAACCTTAATTGAATCATGTGACATTAATATTACAAATAAGGGGTCTTATGGTGTATTTTTATGAAAAAATGGTAATAAATGCCTCTTAAAAATTTACCAGGAACTCCAGAATAGTGCAAATACTGTAAGGTATTTATCATTGTTATGACACTTATCTGGCAGCATGGCAAACACAGGACCACTCAATTCAAATAACATAATTGCTATTTTCAAATAAGTAGTCTCAAGTTTCTCTATGTATTGTGAGGGAAATAGGGCATACCCCCCCCTTGATGTAGTTCCATAAACTTATAGGTCTGCCAGGTGATTACTGATGCCATGATCATCAGATGATGGCCTCCTGGGCATCTGGGCATGCAAACATTTATTTGAAAGAGGGGCCTCTCTTTTTTTTTTAAAAAAAAGGGTCAATTGCCCCACTGTAATGATAATTTTTGGGTGCTAAGACCTCTTTTATAGCCAAGATCATGAAAAAAGGCACCTGGAAAACAGGTGATTGCAATTTATACAGCAATCACCTGCTATATAAAGGGACATGACACCCCTCTTTTAAAAATGGTAATATCTTCTTTCATGTGAGGGGTATTGTGTGCATATGTGTTGTATGCTGTCTTTAGAAGATAGGGCTCAAAAAATACATTAGGAAGGTGATTGACATTTTTATGGCAAATGGCAGTGATATAAGACCCCACATTTGATTGTAGAGGTTCTACTTTGTGTTTTAATACCACTCTGAGTTCATATCATTCAGTGTTGTGAGGGGGGAAGGGACTCTAAAAGTGCTGCATCATCAAACATTGTGTCCTTGCAGCATTACCATGGTGATCTCCTGAAATTTAGAAAGGTATGTGACCCCTCATTTAAAAGATAGCAATTACCTTTTCTACATGAGTGGTCAGGTACCTCTATAAGATGCAGGTGATTATCCTTAAAGGGCAATAACCTACTGATGCACTTAAATGTATACTGATACTGATGTATACTGTTGCCCTGAGAGGGAAGGTATCTTTAACACAACCCCTATCTTCCCCTTGTTTGTGCTAGAGGAGCAAGTGAACCACAGACATCTTTCTCTCAAATGAGGGGGTCACTTGTTCCTCTAACACAAAGGGATGGCAAGATGGGGGGGGCTCTGTTTGAGCCTCCTACCGCTTAAAGTTAAACATCACATTCAAGAGCAGGTTATTTCCACTTTATGGGTGATGATCTGAATCTTTTAGCACCATACAACCCCTAATTTGAAAGGGAAAACTCCCCTCTTTCAATTGAGGGGTCTCTTGTGCCTGTAAAATGCTGGTGACCCCCCCCAAAAAAAAGTAATAACATAAAAATGCTAGTACAGCACTTAAAGTGCAGTTTAACCTGAGGAAGGTGGGCTCTAACAGAGCCTATATCTCTCCCCTGTGTATGCTAGAGGGACAAGTGACCCCTTCATTTTAAAGAACAGACACTCCTCTTTAAATGAGGGGAACGTGTTCCTCTAACACAAAAGAGGGGCAAGTTGGTTGCTCTGTTTGTGCCCCCGACCCCTCAGGTTAAACTGCACTTTAAGAATAGGTTATTGTCACTTTAAGGGTGATTATCTGCATCTTACAGGGACATGGGATTTCTAATTTGAGTGGCCACTCTACTACAAACAGGGAGAGAAATATTAGTTCCATTAGAGACCCCCTCCCTAAGGTTAAAGTGCTATTCAAGTCTGTTGCAGGTAATCACTGCTTTTACGGGGATCAGCTGCAAGCAGCAATGGGAAGGTAGACTGTAGTGTCCTTTCCCATTTACAATGCAGGGGATCTCCAAGATCCAGATTGGAAGGAAGACCCCTAAGATAACAACATACATTTGTCAACCGCACTGGGGAGTGGATGTGCATGATGACAATGGGTCATCATGCACATTGAAGGGGTTTAACTACTTTATTAACACACTTAAAAGGTATATAAAAAAAACCTGATCAATGAACAATTATAGAATTTGTCTGATGTGAAAATATTTTCTTAAAGTGCCATTAAATAGAGTAGAATTGTATAATCAACACATGCATGATAAAAAGACAATGCAATAGCATTTACTCTGAATTTTGTTGTATAAATATACTATCAAATACCTTATACTTGTCTTATGAGTTTTCTTCTGTCTATTATGCAGTCATATATTTTGAATCTACAACAAAAGGCAACAGCGCATACCAGACTCAATGTATTTATTAGAACCACATAAAAAGAGTGCACATTCTTTTTATGTGGTTCAAATAAATATATTTGAGTCTGGTATGTGCTGTTGCTTTCTTTTGTAGATTCACATGTCTTTTCCCTAATAGGCATTTCTGTGGTCTCCGTTTCAAATTAGCTGAAACCAACTTTGCACATGTCTTCATTTGTACATCCAGAAGTGCTGGTATTTGCTGTGTTGTTGTGTAAGATATTTTTTTAATAAAATGTTATGTTTCTCCTCTATGTGTATATGGAGACTCTATCTGCCTAATGCACACAGAAAAACAGAGAGCTCTCCCAAGAGGCTTGAATCTGATATGTCCTTCTTCTTTGAATATGTTTGTTATACTTACCTGTAACCAGGGCAGGTTCAATCTAAGGTAGCAGGGAAAGTAAACAAATATCTTACCCCTGGCCCCTGTTGAAAAACTGTGTTGCAACTTTCACTGCATCAGTAAGGGTGTGTTGTAAGCTGAGCCACTTATCCATTGATTCCAGTTTGTAACATTCAAAAAAACAGCACTTCACCTGACATTGGAACAGCCAATAGAATGTGAGCTCAATCCTATTGGCTGATTGCATCAGCCAATAGGATTTTTTCACCTTTAATTCCGATTGGCTGATAGAATTCTATCAGCCAATCGGAATTCAAGGGACACCATCTTGGATGACGTCATTTAAAGGAACATTCATTGAGCAAGAAGATGTCGATTGAAGAGGATGCTCCGCGCCACATGTCTTGAAGATGGAGTCGCTCCGCGCCGGATAGATGAAGATAGAAGATGCCGTCTGGATGAAGACTTCTGCGGGCTTGGATGAAGACTTTGGCTGCTTGGATGAAGACTTCTGCGGGCTTTGATGAGGACTTCTGTCTCTTTGTTGAGGATGGATGTCGGGTCTTCAAAACTGTAAGTGGATCTTCGGGGGTTAGTGTTAGGCTTTTTTAAGGGTTTATTGGTGGGTTTTATTTTTAGATTAGGGGTTTGGGCAATTGAAAAATAGCTAAATGCCCTTTTAAGGGTAATGCCCATCCAAATGCCTTTTTCAGGGCAATGGAGAGCTTAGGTCTTTTTAGTTAGTATTTTATTTGGGGGCTGGTTGTGTGGGTGGTGGGTTTTACTGTTGGGGGGTGTTTTTTTTTTTTTTTTTTACAGGTAAAAGAGCTGATTTATTTGTGGCAATGCCCCGCAAAAGGCCCTTTTAAGGGCTATTGGTAGTTTAGTTTAGGCTAGGGTTTTTTTTTTTATTTTGATAGGGCTATTAGATTAGGTGCAATTAGTTTAAATATCTGGTAATGTCTTTTTTATTTTGTGTAATTTAGTGGGGGGTTTTTGTACTTTAGGTAATTGTATTTAATTTAGGTAATTTGTTTAATGTAAGGTAAGTTAGGTTTTATTTTACGGGTAAATTTGTATTTATTTTAGCTAGGTAGTTAGTAAATAGTTAATAACTATTTAGTAACTATTCTACCTAGTTAAAATAAATACAAACTTGCCTGTGAAATAAAAATAAACCCTAAGATAGCTACAATGTAACTATTAGTTATATTGTAACTAGCTTAGGGTTTATTTTACAGGTAAGTATTTAGTTTTAAATAGTAATTATTTAGTTATTAATAATAGGTGTTATTTAGATTTATTTTAATTATATTTAAGTTAGGGGGTGTTAGGGTTAGGGTTAGACAGGTTTAGGGGTTAATATATTTAGTATAGTGGTGGCGACGTTGGGAACGGCAGATTAGGGGTTAATAAATGAAGGTAGGTGGCGGCAATGTTAGGGGCGGCAGATTAAGGGTTAATAAAATGTAACTAGTGTTTGAGATGCGGTAGTGAGGTGGTTTAGGGGTTAATATGTTTATTATAGTGGTGGCGACGTTGGGGGCAGCAGATTAGGGGTTAATAAGAGTAGGTAGGTGGCGGCGATGTTAGGGGCGGCAGATTAGGGGTTAATAATATTTAACTAGTGTTTGCGAGGCGGGAGTGCGGCGGTTTAGCGGTTAATATTTTTATTATAGTGGCAGCGATGTCCGGAGCGGCAGATTATGGGTTAATAAGTATAATGTAGGTGTCGGCGATGTCGGGGGCAGTAGATTAGGGCTTAATAAGTGTAAGATTAGGGGTGTTTAGACTCGGGGTTTATGTTAGGGTGTTAGGTGTAAACATAAAATGTGTTTCCCCATAGGAATCAATGGGGCTGCGTTACTGAGCTTTACGCTGCTTTATTGCAGGTGTTAGACTTTTTTTCAGCCAGCTCTCCCCATTGATGTCTATGGGGAAATCGTGCACAAGCACGTATAACCAGCTCGCCGCTGACTTAAGCAGCGCTGGTATTGGAGTGCAGTATGGAGCTCAATTTTGCTTTGCGCTCACTTCTTGCCTGTTAGCACCAGGTTTACAAAAACCTGTAATACCAGCGCTGTAGGTAAGTGTGCGGTGACAATAACTTGCAAGTTAGCACCGCACCCCTCATAATGCAAAACTCGTAATCTAGCCGACTGTTTATTTTATAATTTAGCTCTGTAGAGCAATATGTCTCTGTTTAAGAATGTTGAATATTTATATTTAAGCATTTGATGTGCTCTATGTGCTTTCCTTTATTAAAATGAGGAAGCAAAGACCAACCTTTTTGTCATACTGCTACAATCTCCCTTGTCATTGTGTGTACCATGTACAGTAGTACACTGCTGTGTCTTCAATTATTAAATTATTCATTAGTAGATTAAATATCTTTTTATTATTGTCTCTGGAGGTTATAAAGCGACTTTTAAATGATTCATCATAAAATATACCACCACTCTTGCTAATGTAAGCAACCCATTGTAATATATTCCCAGGTGTTTGTCTAACCCAGATCATATCATAGCTGAAGGAAGTGATTTCAGAGGTTCTACAAGAAATTGTGTGGGAGCCTCCTGGCTTTATCACCATATCGTTGGACTGGATAAGTTGGATATTAGAAGAAACCCCTGGGCAAATACATAAATACATACATAAATAAATAAGCAAAAAAACAAAAAAAAACAAGACATACATTTACAGATAGGCAACAATTAATAATCTGGAGTTTACATTGATGGTTATCGGATGTATATATACAGTATATATATATATATATATATATATATATATATGTATATTCAGTTTGATAATATCTTACCTAATAAATATGTCACAAAAATAAAGAGCTCCTGAATACTCTTCATTTTGTAAGAGATTTGTATGTAGAAATAAATTTAAAAGTTCTGATTATTCATGTGCAGGAAAAATATCCTTTACTTCTCTTTAAAGACGGAGATATTATTTTGCATATAGGAAATTTGATTATTTAATTTGCATATGGCTTATATCATACATATATACAGATTTATTTATTATTTAACCACTTCAGTTATGCATCTTATTTTTGTAAGCCTATTTATATTACTGCCTATGAGTAAAAATTCTTTAAAAAAGTGTATATAATTATTTTTTTGTACACAGATCACTGTTAAATCTATGGGGATTATTGTAGATTAATTTTACGATAAACTTCAAACAGATTGTGATTGACCTCTAAATTGATAATAAGGAAATATACTCTAATCTTTTGGAGTTTGTCTTAAAAAATAGTAATTATTAACTCTTTCAATTTTGATGCTATTTATATTTATATTAAAAATATTTGTGAAATGTTTGTATTTTAATAAAGTAGAATGCTTGAAATACACAGGTCTAATTTCTTGAATGTCTATATTTCCTACATTCAGGTTGGATCAACGTGCAAATATGTTTGTCTTGCTAGTATTTTTTTTTGGCTTTTAGCGAACTTTATATTGAAGAAAATAATAAGTAACAGGAACAACCTCAAAATTTGATACCTTGTTTTTGTCCTATATAAGGCCAAATAAACAGTCTGAATGTTAGCTTCATAGCTGAGTAAAGAGGCAGGCTATGATTAAAGTTTTCTGTATTTATATGAAAATACACTAGGCTAGATTACGAGTTTTGCGTTATGGCTCATAACGCTGCTTTTTCACTACCGCTGCTATTACGAGTCTTGCAGATGTAGCTGTACCGCACACGTTTTTGGCCGAAACGCAACGTACCTACCGCACATTTCAAAAAGTCCTTTATCAATGGGACTTCCATAGCGCCGATATTACGAGTTTTGCCTGGGAGGCCAAAAAGTGAGCGGTACAGCCTATACCAACAAGATTCGTACTGCCATCTAAAGTCAGTAGTTATGGGTTTTGCGCTACAAAGCTGTAGCATAAAACTCATAACTAAAGTGTAACAAAATACGCTAACACCCATAAACTACCTATTAACCCCTAAACCGAGGCCCTCCCGCATCGCAAACACTATAATAAAAATATTAACCCCTAATCTGCCGCTCCGGACATCGCTGCCACTATAATAAACATATTAACCCCTAAACCGCTGCACTCCCGCATAGCAAACACTAGTTACATATTATTAACCCCTAATCTGCCGCCCCCAACGTCACCGCCACCACTATACTAAAGTTATTAACCCCTAACCCTAAGTCTAACCCTAACACCCCTAACTTTAATATAATTAAAATAAATCTAAATAAAAATTACTATCATTAACTAAATAATTCCTATTTAAAACTAAATACTTACCTATAAACCCTAAGATAGCTACAATATAACTAATAGTTACATTGTAGCTATCTTTGGTTTTATTTTTCTTTCACAGCTAAGTTTGTATTTATTTTAACTAGGTAGACTAGTTAGTAAATAGTTATTAACTATTTACTAACTATCTAGTTAAAAAAAAATACAAATTTACCTGTAAAATAAAACCTAACCTGCCTGACACTAACATCTAACATTACACTTAAATTTAAAAAATTGCATTAACAATTAACTAAATTACAAAAAAAATAAACACTAAATTACACAAGATAAAAAAGAAATGATCAAATATTTAAACTAATTACACCTAATCTAATAGCCCTATCAAAATAAAAAAACCCTAGCCTAAACTAAACTGCCAATAGCCCTTAAAAGGGCCTTTTGCAGGGCATTGCCCCAAATAAATCAGCTCTTTTACCTGTAAAAAAAAATATACAAACAACCACCCAACAGTTAAACCCACCACCCACACAACCAAACCCCCCAAATAAAATCATATCTAAAAAACCTAAGCTCCCCATTGCCCTGAAAAGGGCATTTGGATGGGCATTGCCCTTAAAAGGGCATTTAGCTCTTTTTCTGTGCCCAAAACCCTAATCTAAAAATAAAACCCACCCAATAAACCTTTAATAAAACCTAACACTAACCCCCGAAGATCCACTTACAGTTTTTGAATACCGGACATCCATCCTCATCAAGCCGAAGTCCTCAACGAAGCCGGGAGAAGTCTTCATCCAAGCGGCAAGAAGTCGTCCTCCAGGTGGGCAGAAGTCTTCATCCAGAGGGCATCTTCTATCTTCATCCTTCCGACACGGAGCGGCTCCATCATCAAGACATCCGGCACGGAGCATCCTCTTCTTTCGCTGGATCTTGAAGAATTAAGGTTCCTTTAAATGACATTATCCAAGATGGCGTCCTTGAATTCGGATTGGCTGATAGAATTCTATCAGCCAATCAGAATTAAAGGGTAAAAAATCCTATTGGCTGATCCAATCAGCCAATAGGATTGAGCTTGCATTCTATTGGCTGATTGGAACAGCCAATAGAATGCAAGCTCAATTCTATTGGCTGATTGCATCAGTCAATAGGATTTTTTACCCTTTAATTTCCGATTGGCTGATAGAATTCTATCAGCCATTCGGAATTCAAGAGACGCCATCTTAGGGGGGGGGGGCTTTTTTATTTTGATAGGTCTATTAGATTAGGTGTAATTAGTTAAAATATTTGATAATTTATTTTTTATTTTGTGTAATTTAGTGTTTATTTTTTTTGTAATTTAGTTAATTGTATTTAATTAATGTAATTTATTTAATTTTAATGTAATGTTAGGTGTTAGTGTAACTCAGGTTAGGTTTTATTTTACAGGTAAATTTGTATTTATTTTAACTATATAGTTAGTAAATAGTTAATAACTATTTACTAACTAATCTACCTAGTTAAAATAAATACAAACTTAGCTGTGAAATAAAAATTAAACCTAAGATAGCTACAATGTAACTATTGGTTATATTTAGCTAGCTTAGGGTTTATTTTACAGTTAAGTATTTAGTTTTAAATAGGAATTAGTTAGGTCATGATAGTAAGTTTTATTAAGATTTATTTTAATTATATTAAAGTTAGGGTTAGGGTTAGACTTATGGTTAGGTTTAGGGGTTAATATATTTATTAATGTTAGTGATGTGGGAGGCCAGAGGTTTAGGGGTTAATAATGTAGGTGGCGGGGCGATGTTAGGGACCGCAGATTAGGGGTTAATAAGTCTAATGTTGGTGTCGGCGATGTTAGGGGCAGCAGATTAGGGGTGTTTAGACTCGGGGTTTATGTTAGGGTGTTAGGTTTAAACATAAATTTTCTTTCCCCATAGGAATCAATGGGGCTGCGTTACAGAGCTTTACGCTCCTTTATTGCAGGTGTTAGGCTTTTTTTAGCCGGCTCTCCCCATTGATGTCTATGGGGAAATTGTGCACGAGCACGTAAAACCAGCTCAAAGCAGCGCTGGTATTTGTGTGCGGTATGGAGCTCAACACTGCCATATTGCCCGCTAACGCAGGTTCTTGGAAAACCTGCAATAGCAGCGCTATTAAAGGTGAGCGGTGGAAATAACTTGCAAGTTATTACCGAGCCGCTCAAAACGCAAAACTCGTAATCTGGCCGTTTATATTTTATTATTATTATTTTATTTATTTTTTTGCAATTTATTTTTTAATTTAAATTGAAACTAATACAATGATGTCAGTTGTGCACTTGCTAAAAAAAACTCCTTGGCTGCTAATGCTTAGCGCTGCGGAACCTTTTGGTGCTCTACAAATAACTGATAATAATAATAATGCTTATGGGCAGTAAGGCCTTTTCTTATTAGTGCTCATTGACTGAAAGGCACTTTTTGTTAATGCTCATTGGTTGATAGGTACTTTCATCTAATGTTCACTGGCCATTAGAAGGAAGCAGCCATTAGCCATTTAGCATTAGTAAGAAGTGCCCAGTTGATACTGGTAAATTAGTTTTAATAAATTGGCCAAAAATTCTACATGTTTAAATGTTTTTTTCTCATACGTCAGATGTCAGAAAAGTTTGAGTACAGTGTCCATTTAAGAAAGTGGTTTTACATAATATATATAATAAGCCAATTCATTTGTGGCACAAAACTAAGAGTGAAGAGTAAAATGAGTATGATGACACATAACAGGAGCAACTCCATGAATATGGGGGTTCAAAGTTAACCAGAATGAAAATAATGTCTTGTATTATTTCCAAATGAAGGGGTCCATCACAATCTATTTGGCGATTAGCGACTTCCGTTTGGGGAGGAGCGTACAGGAGAGGTGCGAGACGGCGTTCTCGAGGTGGATGCTCCACAAGATTACATCAGACCCCATATCCAGTAGCCCGTAGGCACGCTACACGGTAGCGAGACACGTTGGGCATCAGAGCGCTATCGAGTTTTCTATAGCCCGTGGAGGAAGTCGATTTCGGGCAGAGAGGCGTACCTGCCCATACGCCACACCGGGAGGTGTATTTCCCTGCAGGTACAAAGCTGTTGTAAAAGCTGGTACCATTTGTGCACTAAGCTAGACGGTGCACCAACACGCTACATAATCAGAGCAATTGAAGAGGCTGAAGCAGCTGTTAACTGTCAGTTCCCGGCGATTTGGATTAAAACAGTGAGACGTTGATTTAGCTTGCTTAATTACTTGCCAGTTAAAGATGCAGCAGTAGACGCCGCCGAGACTGCACAGATCTTGTTGGTGTGCGGCTTGGCTTCGGAGGTGGAGTGGGCTGGAGCGGCTGCAAACCAAGGGCCCCCTGATGACCTGGGCAAACTCATCTGCAGGACGTTGATCGAGGCAGCGGCTGCAAACCAAGGGCCCCCTGATGACCTGGGCAAACTCATCTGCAGGACGTTGATCGAGGCAGGCCAATTGAATATCGGAGGGATCCGTAATCAGTGGGCCAGCCTCTCAGCAGTCGGAGAGCAGTTTAAGAGAAGTCCCCTGGAAGGAAAGGTACTGTTTTGCGTCTATATTCTGATGGCATACAAAGGTATATACCACTGGTGATAAGAAGGCAACAAGCAGTTTATACCTGAGATTTATAAGTCTCTGGGACAAATATTATTGTCAACCTTTTTTTGGGATAGAGTGAAAAAACCCAGAGGAGAAGTTGGAAAACAATTACTAAGGAAATTAATGAAATATACCCTATTGAGTTGGGATGACGGTTCCTCCTTTTTAAGTCAATATCAATAGACTGGGTTAAGATAAGGAGATAAATAACTTTTATTTGCCACCTCTATCTTAGGCTATAATAAGCCTAAACCAGCTTCATTAAAGGACACTTATTTTTTTTATTTTTTTTAAGATGGACATTTACTTCAACTTAAAATAATATATTTTGAGTATTTGGTTGTTGTTGTTTTTTGCATATCTGGAAAGTTGTGAAGTTTATACTATAGCTTAAACTCACCTATATTTTATTCAATAACTTGGTCACCTGTTAACTCTGCTTAGGTTATTTTGTGATTTGGAGTATTTAATTGTATCAAGTAAAGAGGGTAATTTATATACTCTTTCAGTTAAAATCAGCTTAAATCCAGCATTATTACAAGGAGTCTTTACATATAGGTGGCCTATATTCACACTGTGCACAAATTTTTTTGTTCTTTGTTTTTTTTTTTTTTGTTTTTTTTTTTCTCTCCTATTCACTAGTTCCACAGGTTTTCACAGGAACAATTAAGAAATATATAAGTTAATACATTTTTTTTTCCACACACAATAATCTGGGCTGTGTGCTCAGCTAAAGAAGTAACTTTTTGTTCACCCCTGTGTATATGGAAAAATTCCTAACACACACTAACACACATTCACCTACAATGCCACCTAAGGTAAAAGACAAGAAACCCAAAAGTCTGGATAATAGTATTGAAACCACATCTGACCCAGATAACCCCCTTTAGATGAGACAATTATCTGAGTTTTTCTCACCCCCAACTTGACAGTATAAAAAAAGAATTAAGTGGGATCACAGCTGAAATATCAGCTATAGCAGGGGAGTTAAAACAATTTGCATCTAGGCTTGGGGAGGCAGAAGACAGGATATCGGGGTAGAGGATCAGATAAATACGCAGGAAGAGATGGTCAATAAACATGATCATAAAATAGCACTACTAACAACTAGGATGGAAGATATTGAAAACCGCGCTAGGCGCAACAACTTAAGATTGTTAGGTCTCCCAGAGATCCCGGCCTACTCTGATCTCTTATATGTTACTTCACAGTTACTCCCACAAATCCTAGGATTTGCTAAAGAAAAGCTGCCAATTGCTATAGAAAGGGCACACAGAGTAGGCCCAAAGAGACTAAATCAAGATGGGTCCCCTCGAGACAGGATGGTCATATTTAAAATGTTAAATTTTCAAGACAAACTAGAATATCTCCAACTCTATCGTAAAAACTCACCCCTGGTTATTGATAATTATAAGTTATTATTATTTCAAGATTTTTCTAACGAAACACAAATTAAAAGGAGGGAGATGTCTCCATTTTTTCCACAACTTTTAGATAAAGGTTATAAAGTAAGAATGGTATACCCTGCTAAAATTATTGTAGAAAACAACGGTAAAATAGACACTTTAAATAATAGTCAAGAAGCCAGAAACTTTCTGAGAGACAATAAAATTTAAACATTTGGTCCAGTTGGTATTATTTATACTGTGTGCAATGGTAACAGCTGTCAAATATATTTTTTTGTACACTTTTTTTTTAGTTTTAATAATGATGTAGCATATGATATAATACACTTCCCCGTGTTTATAGATAGGGGATTCCCCTATTCAGATTTTTTTTTTTTTTTTTTTTTTTCTATTCTTCCCTTTTATATTATATTGATTCATTTTTATTTGGTAATATATAGAAATGTCAGTATCAATTAAAATCCTATCCTGGAATGTTGGCGGAATAACATCTCCCATTAAACGAAAACAGATTATAGTCCAATTAGGTAAACATTTACCCGACATTGTATTCTTACAAGAAACACGGCTCAAAGTTAATGAACTCCCTAAACTTAAGACACGGTGGGTAGGTAAAGTCATAGCGACCCCATGTACTAACCGCAAATGTGGTGTAGCAATCTTAATCAATAAAAAATTAGATTATCAAGTTACAGCTACAGAATTGGACCCTGGTAATAGGTTTATAATATTACATATAACTATAAATGGTTTTCCCTATATTCTTTGTAATATTTATGGTCCAAACCATTTTGCTAGACTATTTTGGGATACAATCCAAAAGAAATTATTCCCATATTGTAGTACCAGACTGGTAGTTGGAGGAGACTTCAATATGGTTCTTTGCCCTAAAATGGATAGACTTTTTATGAATAAAAAATATGCCAATAAATCTACTAAATATTTTAAGAATTTTTGCCTCTCTCTCAAACTCAATGATATTTGGAGAATCAAATTTCCTGATGTCTCCTCCTTTTCTTGTGAGTCTAAATCATACACCACATTTTCCAGAATTGACTATATTCTTATTTCAGAACAAATACTCCTGTCAGATTTAATACCCAAAATTCATGATATTCTTATCACAGACCATGCGATAATTTCACTCGATATTTATTCAGGCCAAAGAGCAAGCTCTTACAGTTTTAGTTTTCCTCGTTATCTCTTGAGTAATAACAAATTTATACAGTGGTTAAAGATCCAATGGCAAGACTATTGTCGGAATAATCTTTCTTATTACAATAAAACATAAATTTTTTGGGAAGCCTTCAAAGCGGTTCTTAGAGGACAGCTTAAGGCCTATATGGTTCATTACAAATAAAAAATGGCTATTAAAAGAAAAGCAATTATCTAATCAGGTAAAGAACTCTTTTAACCGATATAAATTGCAACCCACTAGACACAACTGGTCAGTATATAGGGAAAGCAGAACGGCAAGAGACGTTTTTATCAAACAACAATGTTTAGAGGCGGAAAATAAACTTTCTAATCGATTCAAAGGTCGATATGGATACTCAGCCAAATACCTAGCACAAATTGTCAAGAATGATAAAAGCAGGAACTTTGTGTCAGCTATTAAAGTTAATCAGACAAGATATACTGATAATCAAGATATTAGAACTGCATTTTTTAATCATTTTCAGAAATTATATGCAATACAAGACATAGATACCATTAACAGAGATATATTTTGGGCTAATTTAAAAATTTCTCAATTATCTGCAATAGACTTAGAAATACTTAACAATCCAATTTCTACGCAAGAAATAGTGTCAGTTATTAAAAACGCAAAAATGAATAAGGCAGCGGGGCCAGACGGGATTCCAATAGAGTTTTATAAAGCTCTCTCTGAAGAATTAGTGACATTTCTGCAGGTATTCTATAATAATTATTTCTTATCTGATTCCACAATATCGAACTATTTCTCGGCTGCAAATATAACTCTTATTCACAAAAAAGATAAGGACCCTGAACTTCCCTCATCATACAGACCCATATCCGTGCTAAATGCGGATTACAAAATTCTCCTTACTATTTTAGCCAACAGATTGAAAAACCTTTTGCATAAAATAATCCATGCAGATCAAACTGGGTTCATGTACGGCCGTAATGTATCCTCTAATCTCCGTAGAGCTGAAATCGTATTAGACTATTTTTGGAACCAGGATCCCTTTCAAAAGGAAACAGGTCCAGATAAAGCTATTCTATCCGTAGACGCCGAAAAGGCTTTTGACACCATATCCTGGGAACATTTACTATGTTCATTGGACCATTTTGGTATCAAAGGACATTTTGCTAAATTTATCTCAAAAATTTATTCTAACCCATATTCCTCACTGCTTATTAACGGTATTTTGTCCGATAAAATTTTTCTTGGTCGAGGCACAAGACAAGGGTGTCCATTATCCCCCCTATTATTTAATATTTCTATCGAACCCCTGGCCATTTGGCTACAACAAAAACTATCAGGAATTCAGATTGGCTCTATGACTTTTAAACTATCGCTTTACGTGGATGACTTGCTTATATTTTAAGAAAGCTCGGCTAATTCTATCCCGAAAATCCTTAAACATCTGACCTTTTTTAGTTCTTTCTCGGGCTATAAAATTAATGCTCAAAAAAGTGAAATTCTGTGGATACAAAAAAAGAGAGGAAGCTATCTAAACCACCCTTTTAAAAACACAGATAGCATTAAATATCTTGGCATAACATTACATAAAAACCCGAATTTGTGGTATAAATTAAACTTTATACCAATATTAGAAAAAGCTATTGTTGATTTGAAAAATTGGGCTTCCCTTCCTGTATCTTTTATAGCGCGAATAAATTTAATCAAAATGATAATATTTCCACGTATATTATATATACTACAAAATCTTCCAGTTTTTATTCCCAATAAAGATATACGCAAATTTTATTCCGCATGTTCTCAATTTTTATGGAAAGGGCACAGACCCCGAATATCAATAGCAAAACTCTCACAAAATAAGAGGGACGGTGGTCTGTCCCTTCCAGATATTAAAATGTATAACCTAGCCACTCTAGTTAAAATTGCCTTTGATTGGATCACTGAAGCAAACAAAATTGCTATAGTAGAAATAGAAAAAAAATTTATATCCCCTTTTTCCTTAAAGGCTCTTCTTCATTGCCCGGTTAATAAAATACCGACAAATATTTCAAATCTATTAACATTTAGAAACATAATAATAGCCTGGCAAAAAAGTTGTAAGATATTGGATATAGACTACAGATCCTCCGTCTTTTTACCAATACAAGGTAATCCACAATTTACCCCAGGTATACATTGTGATATTTACCGAGTCTGGGCCCAAAAAGGACTTAAATATATTCAGCAACTAATATCTCCTTTGGGAGATATTCTTCCTTACAATGATCTCTTAAACATGTTTCAACTTCCCAAACATAGTCTATTCGCATTTTTTCAAACACGTCACTATATAAATTCTCAAGAGTTTCGTGGGGGGGAATATTATCAATGGTCTGAGATAAATAAAATCATTAAAAAATTTTCGGATGGCAAATGCACTATTGCTCTTTTATATAATATAATGCTGGCAAAACAAGCACAGCTGCCTCTCTATAAGTTGTCGGCTTTCTGGCTTAAATCTTTTCCCCAATTTGAATCCTCTAATATAAGCCGCAGCGTTTCAGTCCTCAGAAAATTGAATATTCCAACTAGCTGGATAGAATTACATACTAAATTATTACACAATGCATACTTAACCCCAGCTAAAATAGCTAAATTCTCTGCTGTCATAACCCCAAAGTGTCCTAAATGTAGTAGTACAAATGCGGACATGCTTCATATGTTTTTTAAATGTCCAAAGGTCAATCAATTTTGGGGCAAGATCAATTTATGGTATAAAAAGCGTTATCAGGATAACTTTAAAATTCAAGCCTTCCATGTAATTTTTCTTATTCATTCTCACCAGATGTTATTGAAACCAAAAAATATTAGTGTATTAAACACAATAATCTTGGCAACTAGAACTTTAATCCTTAAGAATTGGAAAGAGTCGCATACATTTAAATTTACACATTTTCGTAATTTGTTGCTTCAACAAATAATTTTCGAAACATATAATACTTGCCTCTATTCTAAAGGCAGGGTTGAGGAATTTTTTAATAATTGGAATCCCATACTTAAGCTATATCCTGTCAATATACAGAACCTTATCCTTGCCCCTATGGGTCATAGAAACTAATTATAACCGCATATCTCTTTTTTTTTTTTTGTTTGTTTGTTTGTTTGATTTTTTTTTTTTTTTTTTTTTTTTTTTTGGTAAACAGAAAAAACTTCCAGTCTGTACAAAAGTAATGAGGGTCTTGCTTTATTATATATAGACGAATAATGCTTATGTTTTTGATCATTATTTACCCTGCGTGGTGCATGACAAAAGCAAATGTGCTAAAACTTACTTTGTATGCATTTCTGGAAATTAAATAAATGGTTTAAAAAAAAAAAAAAAAACAATCTATTTGGCTTGTTTTTTGGCCCTAAAATGCAACTTTTCTTTTTAACTCTTTCACACAGAGTGTTTGGACTTTGAGCTCATAAATGTGTGTTACCATTTGAAAGCCTGGTCACAAAACCCAAACTTTTTAAAAACCCAGGGAGGAAGATGCAATCTCATTTGAACATATATTTGAGACTACATTATTGCAATAGAGTGATTTCATGCTTTACAATTTTTGTACTGTTAAATTCCATTTTTTTGAAAAGATGACTTAAAGACCTTCAAATAGAAAACCGTAGTCTTCTTCTTGCGATACTTGTGGGATATTCCTCTATCAGGCCAAACTTGGCCAGTAGTCTTCTTATCCCGGAATCAAGTGGAATGATAGGAAATAACCCAGAGCAGAGAGAGTTTGTAAAATGAGGTAAGCAGTACTCACAGTAGGCAGGGTAGTCCTTGGCGGCAACAGGAAGACAATCCAGCAGTACAGCAGTTTAGTAGTAAACCAATAGAAGGACCAGGAACAGGCAGGAGTCAACAGCAAAAGGAAATCCAGCAGTATAACAGTTCAGGTGTAAACCAATAGGAGGACCAGACAGGCAGAGTTCAGTAACAGTATAGCAATCCAACCGTTCAGGGATTAAGCAGAGAGTGTGGTCAGACAGGCAGAGTTCAGCAACAGTATAGCAATCCAGCAGTTCAGGAGTTAAGCAGATAGAGTTGTCAGACAGGCAGAGTTCAGCAACAGTATAGCAATCCAGCAGTTCAGCTGTTAAACAGGCAGAATGGTCAGACAAGGAAATATCCCAGAGCAGAGAGAGTATAACAGTTCAGGTGTAAACCAATAGGAGGACCAGACAGGCAGAGTTCAGTAACAGTATAGCAATCCAGCAGTTCAGGGGTTAAGCAGACAGAGTGGTCAGACAGGCAGAGCTCAGCAACAGTATAGCAATCCAGCAGTTCAGGGGTTAAGCAGGCAGAGTGGTCAGACAAGCAGAGTTCAGCAAACAGTATAGCAATCCAGCATAAAGTATTACAACACCCAGGAGCACACTAAGCAACACCTATACTTGGGCAGTGAAAATAGTAAGTGAAAGACTTACATAGGCACAGGATTCGCGCTATAGGAGATCCGGACCGGCTTTAGAAGGGGAGAGACTTGCGGCTCACAGGAACCGTCGCATCCCTGGCAACAGCCAGAGCAACAACCACTGTGTCCATGGCAACAGCCAGAGCGGCGTGGCATGACACTTCTTGATTTCAGATGTATATCACACCAAACGGAAAACCAATAAATGTAAATATTGAAAAAAAATATCACTTTTAAAATATAAACGTGTCAATATAATCATTGAGCAAAACATGCACAGTATGTCCATTTTAGAGTCTTATCTGCTAGTGGCTGTGTAGATGTGATGCAAGCTAGTAGTAAGGAAGCCTGGCAGGCAGCATGATGGGAATATAAAGTGTAACTGTTGAGTATAACTGTAAAAAGTAAATCACATCCACAGCAGTTATGTACTGACAGTTATAGGGAGTTTAATAGCAGTTAACACTCAGAACTAAGGCCCAGATATTCCAAGATTCTCCTCACTGAACCCCTCTCACAATGGTTAGATGAGATACTGTACCGCTAAGTGGAGAATCTTTATTTTTACTTACAAGAAACAAAAGAGCTTTTGGTTTGAATGCTAGACATTAAATGGGACAATGATTCTGGATGGCTAACCATTGATGTTAATGCTTTATATTCATCCATCCACCATGAAGTAGGCCAATAAATTCTTCCTTGAGAGATCCCAGAAATGGAGTTAAATTTTCTGTAGTTATATTTTGAAGGTAACCCACTTTCTTTTAACACACAATTATTTTGCCTTTGAGGGTAAATTCTATCTTTAGAGATGTGGGACAGCAATGGAGGCAAAGTTTGCACCCTCATACGCCAACCTATTCATAGGTTGGTGGGAGTTGTCCTACATTTATCGATATAGAAACCCCTACAAATCAAGTGTAGCCTTCTATAGGAGGTATATAGACAACCTCATTGTGGTTTGGAAGGGGAGTGAGCAACTGGCGCATTTGTTTGTGGATTATCTGAACAACAACAGGATAGGAATCAGCTTCACTTTTGAATTTGCAAGGGAAAATATAGACTATTTAGATGTAAGACTCATGGGTCTAAATTCTGTTGTAGTTAAAACTGAAGTCTATAGGAAACCTATCTCTGGTAATTCCTTGCTACATGTAGGAGCTGTCATCCTAAAAAAGTTTTTAGTGCAGTGGCAAAAGGACAGTTCATACGCCTATAGAGAAAATGTACTTATTTGGAGGATTACAAGGTCTATGCAAATGTTCTTACTGAATGCCTAGTAGCAAGAGGCTACAATAACTCCATGGTACGTAGAGTAAAGGAAAAAAGTTCAGTCTAAAAAAGGGCAAGATTTATTGGCTAGTCATCAGACATTCACCAGATCTAGACATTAAGGGGTCACATTTGTCACCAATTTTAGTGACCATTATGAATCAATATGTAAAATTGTAAATAAACATCGCCCACTCTTGATGGCAGATTATAACTTGGTAGAGACGGTATCAAAGGGATGCAGATTCTCACTTAAAAAAGGCTAAAACCATAGGAAATACTGTTTCACCAACCAAACATCCATCAACAACATCTCCTGTCAATTCATGGCTGTCATGCAAAGTGGTGTTTAGATGTAGTAACCATACCTGTAAGGCCTGTGAATTCTTTACTCCAGGGAATCAATTTAAAAGTGAAGCTACAGGAAAAGTTTTTGAACACAGAGAATGCCTTAATTGCAGATCCACCAATGCAATATATTTACTTACATGTACAGTTTGCAATGTCCAGTATGTAGGACTTACGACATGAGAGGTCAGAGCCAGAATTCATTTAACAAATATTAAGGCATGGAATCTAACAACACCGCTTATACAACATTTTACCAACAAACATTCAAAATCTTCCAGTTCCCTAAGATGGACCATTATACAAAGAGTTTAAACTCAAGACAGAGATGGAGATCTCAACTATTTACTTACCAAAAGAGAAGTTTTTTTGGATTTTTAACTGCAAACTAAAATACCCAGAGGCTTAAATTCGGAATTTGATCTGGTTAACTTATGTCAGTAATATATTTGATACCATCCTACATGCTGGGGCCCTTCTATATATATATGTGTTTATTTAACATATATATATATATATATATATATATATATATATATATATATATATATATATATATATATATAATCCGTTGTTTTAGTTTATACCCTAAATACTGTGAAGGTCAAATTGTGAGAATATCTATTAAGAAGGTGGAAAAGGCATATTTAAACTAAATATCTTTTTTGTACAATTGAATGGTAACACCTAAACTAATATTTTTTCTACATTACTTAATGGGCGTTTTTTAGAGTATTTTAGATTGCCTAATTTTTGTGCTGAACATAATGAAAACATATATGACAAAAGGTATATTTTGCAATTTTTGTATATGTGTTTCTCATTTAAGTGTATTCACATTGGTATTTATGCTTATTTCCTTCCTCTTATGAGCTTTCTGTAATCAATAGAGAAACAAATTAAGTTTGAGATATTAAAAAAAATCACTTTTTGAAAGAATGTGTACATGTGCATCAATATTAGAATTATTTTGAAACAATGTTTAATAGCAACGAGCGAAGTTATATATACTAAGAAATTGTTAAATATTCTTGAGCATATAAATGCGCTATTCTGCTATGTAATTGCTATGCTACATCATGATGTTTTAGCTTAATCACTATGATTTTAGTGTTTTATCAATGAGTGCTGGTAATGGGCAGGTCATACAGCTATGACTAAGGCCATTGGCCAAAACGCGTCAGATCATCTGTGACATTGCCGGTGCTAGTTTGAAGCAGATACGATCTGTGTGGATTTTAATGTATCTGATTTTCTATTTCTTTATGGACGATCTATCCTTTTAGCCTGACACCAGGAGGAGCGAATTTACTATGGAAGTTCCCAGGATAACGTACTGGAAAGAGATCAGCTGTGGATATGCTAAGTTACAAAGCTGTGTGGGTTTTGCTGAGTGACAACCATAGGAACTCCGAGAGGGGAGGTGAGAGTGACATTCTCTATACTTATAAAAAAGAAATCCAAGCAGCCCTCTTGACAAAGGTGAAATTAATCCATAAGGTTAAAAATCAAAAAATCTTTATTGCTGTATATGAAAATTAGACAGACTCCATACAAAGGGTATGGACCCCTTGGAAAAATTGAGTCATGGTGTTGTTAGCCTTATGATACTGGTTTAAATGTCTGTGTTGCTATCTGCATAGGTTATGAAAGGGGTAAGAGAGGCATTCACCCTGGACCTTTTCTATGCAGTAATATACTAAATCCTTTTTAATCTGTTTACTCAGACGCTGCATGTTGCATATGGTAACGGCTCCCATCAAAGTGTATATCTCACTCACTGGATTGTTTGTTCTTCTGTTCAATTGTAGTCTCTATACTTGTTTGCCGTTGATGGTTTTGGTACATAATAATTGGAGGACTGTATATTTAATACCTGAGGACCAGAGGATCCGTGAGTGTGTATGCTATTTAAATAGCCACACTAAGACAGCGGCAGAACGAACATGCTCCTGGGTTTTCTTTATATATATATATATATATATATATATATATATATATATATATATATATATATATATATATATATATATATATATATGTATATATAGTTATTAGACTTTGAATTATACTCTTGCTTCCTACAAGGGTTATCACTTGGTGATTTATTTATTTTAACTAACAGAAAAGTAACTTATACTAAAATATAGACACAAGCAAGTTGAATTGCAGTGAAAACGTTTCAGTTTAATTTGCAATTGATGTAAACAGAGCCTTTATATCAGCTCCAGGGGTTCTCCAGTTACCTTCTCTCTCCCATGTGAAATTTTGTATCCCAGAGAGCTTAACTGCTTTCTGTGGAATCATCTCCAGGTTCCTTCCCTTTTCTTAGAAAATTCAGTGAACTCTGCCCCTGTGAAGTCAGCACTATATTATCTCTCTATCAGGGCCGGTGCAAGGATTTTTGTCTACACAGGCGAAGTTGCATTTTGACTCCTCCCCGCCCCCAATGCCCACCATGACACCATAACCCCCACCCACACACAATACCATCAACCTCCCTGCCCTCCTCCAGACCACCCTCATACCACGTACATTTTATTTGTGCTCCATTAAGCTAACTAAGCAAATAATATGATTAGGAGGATAGGCAGACTATAGTGTTGCAACTGATACACTGTCTGCAAGCCAAAAGGCCCTGTCCTGCAATTTCAACAAGGACTGTGCTTGGAGCAAAAAGCTAATATAATTTGCCTGCAGTTAGTACAAAATGAGTTTTATGGCTTTAAATACATTTTTTAACAAAATAGTTTAACTTATATTAAAAAAATGGAATATAGTACAGTACATAATTATAGCCCTGGCCCCTAAATATATCAATTGATATTCCCTGTTTCCTACAGAATAAACTGGCATTTTCATGCAACACCATCATCAGCATCACCATGCTTATATCATGACCATTTATATTCATTCACTACTATTGTCCCAATGTCCCACTAGCATTGCCCAAACTGAAATTTACTTTAACTTCTGGCCTGCTGCCTGCAAAGAGATTAAAAAAAACCCAGAAGTGAAGTACTGTACATACACCTCACTGGCAGTGGCATGGGCCCCAGCCCCAAGCCAAGGCAAAGTCTGCCATGCCAGCCTCTATGTATATAACATTGATCCAGTTCTATTCTATTTTAAATAAAAAGGCAAATATTTTTAAATAAAATGAAACATTAATCATGAATTATTCATTTTTTTTTTAAATATATTGGCATTTTTCATGACTGCTCCCCATGCACATTATCCTTTATTTAGTTATGTAGCATATTGCTTATTAAACACTACACTAAACTAAAAAATAAAGGCTAATGTGCAGGAGATGTAGGCAGGTGTGGCAGAACCCATGGCTATGGTAGCAGTATGTATAACAATACATTACTAATTAAGCTTAACTTAATTTATTTGTCAATGTATTATATATGTTTTGTAGCACATTGGAAAAACTAAAAATAAAGAATGATATGCTGCAGTGGATGTAAGAATTAGAAACATTGGTGACAGCGTGTAAACAAACATGTCATTGCTTTGGCATCAATGGGCACAATTACTTTCAAATCTCTGTCCCATGATGTCTGCTCAGCAGTTAGCTGCTGATCCTCCCACACAATGCAGCACATTTAGTAATAACTACATGCACATGACATGCACAGTGGTCCCCATCCTAGGCTTCAGCATGCTGAGTACTGTATGCCTGGTGTGGGGTTTTATTTGGCTGTGCCAGGCAGTGCACATTCACCGTCCTCCAGAGGCTCAAGTTGTCACCAGTCTGAGACTCTCAGTCTCTCAACACAAACACACTTCACCCCGGCCCTGAGGGGCCCGGCAGGGGGTTAAGTAATTGCTAATTTTCCAGCAAATGCAATTGGTTGGATTTATTATTTATCTCTCTCACAACAGCAGTGGCACCATCACATGCAACAAAGCCCCTTAGCCATGGGCCACCGCGCATTCTGCCCAACCCCAGACCAGACCCCTTCCGTCCTACCTTCAGTCTTCTTCAATCTTACTGCAATACAGCGAGTGTCACTCCCGTGGCTGATGCTCATTTCCAGTGCTGTGTCAGACCAGTCATGCGGCGCCAGGCATCCCCACCGCGCCACGATTTCCTTCTCAGACAGACTCTGTCTCCACACCGTACACATCACTGTGCACAGGCTCTCTCTTCTTAGGCAGCGCAACTGCACAAGGAAGCTCCACACAGCATGCGCATGCCAACAGTAGCAGCTGAGCCAGTAGAACCTGCAGCCAAACCAAGCACAGATTGATGCTGAGCTTACCGCTTACGTCACTGACTCATGCTACTTTGCCAGGAAAATCCCAGCGCCTTCTCATGAGGGTGCCCTAAGACGGCTGCCTATTTTGCATAATGCAAGTGCCATCCCTGCTCTCCATATTATAGAATGTTTGATTATCTGGCCCATAGAAAGTAATGACGCTCTCTGAGAAACTGAAGCTGACAGTTTTCAGTTTTAATTTAAATAAAATACATGCAAAGGGCAATCTAATTTATAAAAGATATATATATCTATCTATCTATCTATCTATCTATCTATCTATCTATCTATATATATATATATATATATATATATATATATATATATATATAGTGTGTGTGTATCTATCTATATATATGTATATATATATATAGTATGTTTGAGCCTAATTTATTAAAGTTACACAGAAACTGTGAAGGCATAATCAGAATTTAAAAAATCACTAGCTTAAATACATAGCTGTATAAAAAATAAAATACAAAATAGCAAGTGCAATGTTAAAATGTAATAACATGTCATCTGAAGTGTAAATTGATATAAAATAGAAAGCACAACATGTAAATGCAGCAGAATTGTTATGTCAAGCAGTGCTATATTGACAAGCCTCTCCTTCACATACAGAAATGCAGGGAACGCCCCTTGGAGAAGCAAAGCAAAATCTGCCTTTGAATATTTCACTAGGGATCTCGCAGTGCTGGAGGATCATTTTAGTATATCTCACCTGAGCAGAGAGGTTTTGAATATCAGGTCCTGATTCCCTTTTGAAACTGCTGCAGTATCTTTGATAAGTATATAATATTAATAGTTTTTCCCATGCAAGCTATCTTTATATATGGACTTATTGTTTCTGATGTACCATACATATGAAGGACTTATGTAATCCTTAATGTGAATGACTGGGTATCCCCGGAATACTCTTACTGGACCTCCGATGGTTCAAAGCAATTATACAGTATTTGGTGACCATGTGCTCCGAGAGAGATGCAGAGTGAGTGTACATGCTGAAAATTGCAGTATACAATTTAAGGGTTAAAATTGATATGGTATATGACAAGGTGTTTGACTGGACAGGGCTATAATGTATACACATGTCTAAATATGTGTATATTTACAGTATATATAGTATGTGTATATATATATATTTATGTAAGTGTGTGTTTATATTTGTAAATGTATATACATACATATAAACACATATATACACATGTATATATATATATAAATACATATAAATATTTTGAATTAATTTTAATATGTTTTAATGTGTTTTGTATATAAATATTATGCATTCTAATGTTCATCATGTTCATCATTCCATTCAAATACCTTTAAACATTTTGAATTAATTTTAATATGTTTTAATTATAAATATTTTGCATTCTAATGTTCATCACAGTAGAAGTAAATGTTCTTTAATTTAGAAAAAAAAATAAAACACACACATATATATATATATATAAACAACATTTAAAATTAGGGGGAGGTAAAAGGTGAGTTTAAAATCCTTCACTATTCAGAGAGAGAAAAAACTCATTGTGTAGTTCATTAACAAATCTAGACAGGCCAGAAGGCTTGTTTTCCCATAGAAAACCTCTGGAATACATTGTTTTCAATGCAGCAAATGATTCTTGGTAAGATATGCAAATTAGGTTCACAATGACACACCTTTTTACTTCAAGTCTTGGCGTTAAGGGAATCTGCTGAAAAGCAGACTTGAAGTAGAAAGGTGTGTCATTGTGAACCTAATTTGCATATATTACCCATAATCCTTTGCTGCATTGGAAACTATCGGCTAGATTTAGAGTTGGGCGGTAGCTGTCAAAACCAGCGTTAGAGGCTCCTAACGCTGGTTTTGGGCTACCGCCGGTATTTAGAGTCAGTCAGGAAAGGGTCTAACGCTCACTTTCCAGCCGCAACTTTTCCATACCGCAGATCCCCTTACGTCAATTGCGTATCCTATCTTTTCAATGGGATCTTTCTAACGCCGGTATTTAGAGTCTTGGCTGGAGTGAGATTTAGAACTCTAACGACAAAACTCCAGCCGCAGAAAAAAGTCAGTAGTTAAGAGCTTTTTGGGCTAACGCCGGTTTATAAAGCTCTTAACTACTGTGCTCTAAAGTACACTAACACCCATAAACTACCTATGTACCCCTAAACCGAGGTCCCCCCACATCGCCACCACTCTATTAAATTTTTTAACCCCTAATCTGCCGACCGCACACCGCTGCCACCTACATTATCCCTATGAACCCCTAATCTGCTGCCCCTAACACCGCCAACCCCTATATTATATTTATTAACCTCTAATCTGCCGCTCCCGCTATCGCTGACCCCTGCATATTATTATTAACCCCTAATCTGCCGCTCCGTACACCGCTGCCACCTACATTATAGCTATGTACCCCTAATCTGCTGCGCCTAACACCGCCGACCCCTATATTATTATTTATTAACCCCTAATCTGCCCCCCTCAACGTCGCCTCCACCTGCCTACACTTATTAACCCCTAATCTGCCGAGCGGACCGCACCGCTACTATAATAAGGTTATTAACCCCTAATCCGCCTCATTCCCACCTCAATAACCCTATAATAAATAGTATTAACCCCTAATCTGCCCTCCCTAACATCGCTGACACCTAACTTCAATTATTAACCCCTAATCTGCCGATCGGAGCTCACCGCTACTCTAATAAATTATTTAACCCCTAAAGCTAATTCTAACCCTAACCCTAACACCCCCCTAAGTTAAATATAATTTTATTCTAACGAAATAAATTAACTCTTATTAAATAAATTATTCCTATTTAAAGCTAAATACTTACCTGTAAAATAAACCCTAATATAGCTACAATATAAATTACAATTATATTGTAGCTATTTTAGGATTAATATTTATTTTACAGGCAACTTTGTATTTATTTTAACCAGGTACAATAGCTATTAAATAGTTAAGAACTATTTAATAGTTACCTAGTTAAAATAATTACAAAATGACCTGTAAAATAAATCCTAACCTAAGTTACAATTAAACCTAACACTACACTATCAATAAATTAATTAAATAAAATACCTACAATTATCTACAATTAAACCTAACACTACACTATCAATAAATTAATTAAATAAAATACCTACAATTATCTACAATTAAACCTAACACTACACTATCAATAAATTAATTAAATAAAATACCTACAAATAAATACAATTAAATAAACTAACTAAAGTACAAAAAATAAAAAAGAAGTAAGTTACAAAAAATAAAAAAATATTTACAAACATTAGAAAAATATTACAACAATTTTAAACTAATTACACCTACTCTAAGCCCCCTAATAAAATAACAAAGACCCCCAAAATAAAAAAATGCCCTACCCTATTCTAAATTAAAAAAGTTCAAAGCTCCTTTACCTTACCAGCCCTGAACAGGGCCCTTTGCGGGGCATGCCCCAAAGAATTCAGCTCTTTTGCCTGTAAAAAAAACACATACAATACCCCCCCAACATTACAACCCACCACCCACATACCCCTAATCTAACCCAAACCCCCCTTAAATTAACCTAACACTAAGCCCCTGAAGATCTTCCTACCTTGTCTTCACCATGCCAGGTTCACCGATCGGTCCAGAGTCTTGATCCAAGCCCAAGCGGGGGCTGAAGAGTGACGTCCATCCTCGGGCTGAAGTCTGGATCCAAGCGGCGGCTGAAGAAATCCATCATCGGGCTGAAGTCGGAAGTCCATCATCGGGATGAAGTCTTCTATCAAGCAGCATCTTCAATCTTCTTTCTTCCGGAGCGGAGCGGAGCCATCTTCTTCCCAGCCGACGCAGATCCATCCTCTTCTAACGACGCCTACTAGCCGAATGACGGTTCCTTTAAATGACGTCATCCAAGATGGCGTCCGTCGAATTCCGATTGGCTGATAGGATTCTATCAGCCAATCGGAATTAAGGTAGGAAAATTCTGATTGGCTGATGGAATCAGCCAATCAGATTCAAGTTCAATCCGATTGGCTGATCCGATCAGCCAATCAAATTGAGCTCGCATTCTATTGGCTGTTCCGATTTGGCTGATGGAATCAGCCAATCAGATTGAGCTCGCATTCTATTGGCTGATCGGAACAGCCAATAGAATGCGAGCTCAATTTGATTGGCTGATCGGATCAGCCAATCGGATTGAACTTGAATCTGATTGGCTGATTCCATCAGCCAATCAGAATTTTCCTACCTTAATTCCGATTGGCTGATAGAATCCTATCAGCCTATCGGAATTCGACGGACGCCATCTTGGATGACGTCATTTAAAGGAACCATCATTCAGCTAGTAGGCGTCGTTAGAAGAGGATGGATCCGCGTCGGCTGGGAAGAAGATGGCTCCGCTCCGCTCCGGAAGAAAGAAGATTGAAGATGCTGCTTGATAGAAGACTTCATCCCGATGATGGACTTCCGACTTTAGCCCGATGATGGATTTCTTCAGCCGCCGCTTGGATCCAGACTTCAGCCCGAGGATGGACGTCACTCTTCAGCCCCCCGCTTGGGCTTGGATCAACACTTCCGAGGCTTGGATCAAGACTTCCGAGGACGGATCGGTGAACCTGGCATGGTGAAGATAAGGTAGGAAGATCTTCAGGGGCTTAGTGTTAGGTTTATTTAAGGGGGGGTTTGGGTTAGATTAGGGGTATGTGGGTGGTGGGTTGTAATGTTGGGGGGGGTATTGTATGTGTTTTTTTTTACAGGCAAAAGAGCTGAATTCTTTGGGGCATGCCACGCAAAGGGCCCTTTTAAGGGCTGGTAAGGTAAAAGAGCTTTGAACTTTTGTAATTTAGAATAGGGTAGGGCATTTTTTATTTTGGGGGGCTTTGTTATTTTATTAGGGGGATTAGAGTAGGTGTAATTAGTTTAAAATTGTTGTAATATTTTTCTAATGTTTGTAAATATTTTTTTATTTTTTGTAACTTAGTTCTTTTTTATTTTTTGTACTTTAGTTAGTTTATTTAATTGTATTTATTTGTAGGAATTGTATTTAATTTATTTATTGATAGTGTAGTGTTAGGTTTAATTGTAACTTAGGTTAGGATTTATTTTACAGGTAATTTTGTAATTATTTTAACTAGGTAACTATTAAATAGTTATTAACTATTTAATAGCTATTGCACCTGGTTAAAATAATTACAAAGTTGCCTGTAAAATAAATATTAATCCTAAAATAGCTACAATATAATTATAATTTATATTGTAGCTATATTAGGGTTTATTTTACAGGTAAGTATTTAGCTTTAAATAGGAATAATTTATTTAATAAGAGTTTATTTATTTCGTTAGATTTAAATTATATTTAATTTAGGGGGTGTTAGAGTTAAAGTTAGACTTAGCTTTAGGGGTTAATAAATTTATTAGAGTAGCGGTGAGCTCCTGTCGGCAGATTAGGGGTTAATACTTGAAGTTAGGTGTCGGCAATGTTAAGGAGGGCAGATTAGGGGTTAATACTATTTATTATAGGGTTATTGAGGCGGGAGTGAGGCGGATTAGGGGTTAATACATTTCTTATAGTAGCGCTCAGGTCCGGTCGGCAGATTAGGGGTTAATAAGTGTAGTTAGGTGGAGGCGACGTTGGGGGCGGCAGATTAGGGGTTAATAAATATAATATAGGGGTCGGCGATTTTAGGGCAGCAGATTAGGGGTACATAGGGATAATGTAGGTGGCGGGGGTGTACGGAGCGGCAGATTAGGGGTTAAAAATAATATGCAGGGGTCAGCGATAGCGGGGGTGGCAGATTAGGGGTTAATAAGTGTAAGGTTAGGGGTGTTTAGACTCGGGGTACATGTTAGGGTGTTAGGTGCAGACTTAGGAAGTGTTTCCCCATAGGAAACAATGGAGCTGCGTTAGGAGCTGAACGCGGCTTTTTTGCAGGTGTTAGGTTTTTTTTCAGCTCAAACAACCCCATTGTTTTCTATGGGGGAATCGTGCACGAGCACGTTTTTGAAGCTGGCCGCGTCCGTAAGCACCGCTGGTATCGAGAGTTGCAGTGGCGTTAAATTATGCTCTACGCTCCCTTTTTGGAGCCTAACGCACTGAAAACCCAGCCATTCTGTGAACTCTAAATACCAGCGGTATTTAAAAGGTGCGGGGGAAAAAAAGCACGTGTAGCTAACGCACCCCTTTGGCCGCAAAACTCTAAATCTAGGCAAATGTATTCCAGAGGTTTTCTGTGAGAAAAACAATCCTTCTGGCCTGTCTAGATTTGCTAATGAACTACACAATGAATTATTCTCTCTATATTGTGTGCGTAGTGGAGGATTTTTAACTCACCCTTTACCTCCCTCTAATTTTAAATGTTGTTGTATTTTGCCTGAAATCTACTTCACCCAGCAGTGATTCAAACCTTTTCCCAGCTGATGAGTAGCAATAACTACGAAACAGTCTGTCCTAAGGTGGTTATGAATCACTGCACTAACCCTAGCTAAGCTTATAAGCTGTGTGAACGCTTTGGCGTTAAGGGAATCTGCTGAAAAGCAGACTTGAAGTAGAAAGGTGTGTCATTGTGAACCTAATTTTCATATATTACCCAGAATCCTTTACTGCATTGGAAACAATGTATTCCAGAGGTTTTCTGTGGGAAAAACAAGCCTTCTGGCCTGTCTAGATTTGTTAATGAACTACACAATGAGTTAGTTTCTCTCTCTCCATATAGATAGATAGATAGATAGATAGATAGATAGATAGATAGATAGATAGATAGATAGATAGATAGATAGATAGATAAATAGATAGATATTTTTTCTGGCGGCTCTTATGTTACCCTGTATATATTAATTCCTTACAGGGAACATAGTGTCTGGAGGGAGTAAATTTACATTAAAAAGAAGCAAAATCGGCACCCAAACAAAGACTCCCCCATTCCCAAAGGAGCACAGCAAAAAAATCATTATAACTGTTTATTTATACCAAAAATAATTTATTACTAAATTATGGTAACTATCCAACTGGTGGATCAATGTTTAAGTGGGTCCACTTAAGTACTGCAAATTGTCCTTTAGCAGCTATAGAACTGATATATTAAAAGGGACATTATACACTAGATTTTTCTTTGCATACATGTTTTGTAGATGATCCATTTATATAGCCCATCTTGGTGTGTTTTTGTAAATATGTATAGTTTTGTTTATTTTTTATTTTTTATTTTTTTTTTATTTTATTTTTTTTCTGTTGTAACAGTAGTGTAAATTTTTTTTTTTTTTTTTATTCAAGAACTGTCAAATAAAATGGTACATACAGACTTATCATGCAGTAGTTATACATATATTTTGCAAGTTGAGTCTTTAAAGAAGATATATAGAGATCAAGACAGTCCTCAAATTTTTATACCCCTTAGACAACATATTAGGTCGCTCTTGGACCCATTAGAAATTTAAGATCTGTTTGGTGTGGGGTAGTATTAGTCCAGTGCTGTGAATAAAATAACAGTAAGAAAAACTGTAAAGGGAAGGCTTTACATACTGTGATGAAGAAAACAATAGAGAAGTCCCAACTGGGCTAACAGTTAAGAAAGTAACTAGCTGTCTAGCATTCCTAGTGCAATAGGGAAAATATATTATGCTGCACATACACAACGTAAGGTTATAAATATATGTAATATTTTTCAAAGGTTCCTCTTGGTATCTGTCTTAATGATAAGACCTTATGTAAGGCAATCTTTTTAGAACAGGGTGGACATTATCAATGTTGGGGCAATGTATATTCATGTTAACTATAGTAACAAGATTGATAAGACTGCTAATACTATATTATATGGATTACTGAGGTAATAATGCTACATACTAAAAAGTGGATTGGTGGCACGACATATTTCTGCAGTTTCATAGTAGTTTCAAGTATCCCGCCAATACCCTCACTATAGTGTTGGAATACATAGCAATCCTCTATACATGGCATCTAATGTTTTATACTACTGCCCCCCCCTGCGGCCCCGGCCGCCAGCCACTGGGGAGAGACTATGCAGCTCACAGACATATAAACTATTATTTATTTTCCTAGAGATAGCCTTCCTTCAGTATGATAGTATAGGAAAGAATAGGAAAAGAATATGCTATTGTGTCAAAAATTAAAATTAAACATCTTAGAATAGCAGGTTGCGTGGGGTAGAGTGAGGTATGGGGTATATCTATGCTATCATCTCCTAAACACAATTAACAGAAACTAAACAACATGAGAAACAAGTAACTCTAAACATCTCTGCCAACATGCCACTCTTCAAAATGAATCCCTTGTAGTCTTCTCGATTCAACCTCCTTGATGGGGTGAGCAAAGTTACATCCGATCAGTATAACAGGATGGCTGTTTAACCCCTGCTAGCTAACGTTTCAATAATCTAGCCTTTATCTGATATAAAAACCTGTGAATTTTTGCGATGACAGGACTTGAGTTCTCTTAATGTATGTTGCGCCTTATATGAGGGTTGTGTAGGAGAGCGAGATATCCGCTCAGCGTAACTCCAGTGTAAAACAACAGGTGACTGAGTCCATTTTTTTGTCCCTTGAATTAGTGTCCCTGCTGTGCCTTGCTCTGTTAGCCTCCGGTTCACATGCTGAGATATGGATCCAGTAAATTTTTGAGAGCGCCCGCTCAAAGGAGGTGTGCTGGTCGAGGTGATGTTCTGTGTCCCCTGATCTTTTAAGTCTGTAAAGCAAACGGCTTGCTGCTTCTCTTGTGCTGCGGACATTCTTGGTAGCAATTTAGTGGTCTGCGCAGCAAAGGCTATTGTAGGAGACTCCTGTGGTTGTGGCAAGTCAGCTAGCCCTCCCGGCTGTGAGAAATCTTCAGGCGATTCTGTGTCGAGGGAACCTTTTACATTTGAAGATCTAGTTAGGTGTGTGGCATGTATTTCTTTATTAAGCAATATTTGCATCAGACAATCATATGGAGCTTTATCCATCATCTTGTGAAACAACATTTCAAGTCTCTCCAGCTTCTCATCCAATCGCTGCCAGTAGGATTCTCCCGCCATGTGCGCCATTTCAAGTATCGCCGTGTAAGGTAGTTTGTTTTTTCTCTTGTTAAGTGTATCCAGTCCACGGATCATCCATTACTTATGGGATATTAACTCCTCCCCAACAGGAAGTGCAAGAGGATTCACCCAGCAGAGCTGCTATATAGCTCCTCCCCTAACTGCCATTACCAGTCATTCTCTTGCACCCAACGACTAGATAGGATGTGTGAGAGGACTATGGTGATTATATTTAGTTTTATACCTTCAATCAAAAGTTTGTTATTTTATAATAGCACCGGAGTGTGTTATTCCTTCTCTGGTAGAATTTGAAGAAGAATCTACCTGAGTTTTTACTATGATTTTAGCCGGCGTAGTTAAGATCATATTGCTGTTTCTCAGCCATCTGAGGAGAGGTAAACTTCAGATCAGGGGACAGCGGGCAGATTAATCTGCAAAGAGGTATGTAGCAGCTTATTATTTTCTGACAATGGAATTGATGAGAAAATTCTGCCATACCGATATAATGTAAACTCAGCCTTAAATGCAGTAGCAGCAACTGGTATCAGGCTGTCATGTATGTATATTTTACACTTCAGTATTCTGGGGAATGGCACTTCACTGGAATTATACTGTGTGCATAAGACTTTAGCCTAATTTGCAGGGACTGGCAACAGGCTCTTTAATAACACTTAATTTATGTTAAACGTTTTTTGCTGGCATGTAAAATCGTTTCATTTTCTGAGGTACTGGGTGAATAAAATGTTTTGGGCATTATTTTTTCCACTTGGCAGTTGTTTTATTTAATTTATGACAGTTTACTGATCTCTCTCACTGTTGTGTGTGAGGGGGAGGTCAAAAAATTCAGTCAGAAGCTCATTGTATTTCCTGCATGATCCGGTTCATCTCTACAGAACTCAGGGGTCTTCAAAACTTGTTTTGAGGGAGGTAATCATTCACAGCAGAGCTGTGAGATTGTAGTTGACTGTGATAAAAAACGTTTATTTCTGTAACTTTTTTTTCTGCTATCAGGGTTAGTTATCCTTCGCTAATGGGAACAAGCCTTTGCTAAAATTGTGTTTTTTACAAAGATTTGATGCTATAACCTTTCAGTTTATTAACTTTCAACTGTCATAACTCTTTCTGTGCTTCTTATAGGCACAGTACGTTTTCATATTATAGTAAATTACTTGAAAAGTATTTCCAAGTTGCTAGTTTATTTGCTAGTGTGTTAAACATGTCTGATTCAGAGGAAGACATCTGTGCTATATGTGCTAATGCCAAAGTGGAGCCCAATAGAAATTTATGTACTAACTGTATTGATGCTACTTTAAATAAAAGTCAATCTGTACAAATTGAACACATTTCACCAAACAACGAGGGGAGAGTTATGCCGACTAACTCGCCTCACGTGTCAGTACCTGCATCTCCCGCTCGGGGGGTGCGTGATATTGTGGCGCCGAGTACATCTGGGCGGCCATTACAAATCACATTACAGGATATGGCTACTGTTATGACTGAAGTTTTGGCTAAATTACCAGAACTAAGAGGTAAGCGTGATCACTCTGGGGTGAGAACAGAGTGTGCTGATAATGTTAGGGCCATGTCAGATACTGCGTCACAACTTGCAGAACATGAGGGCGGAGAGCTTCATTCTGCGGCTGACGGTTCTGATCCAAACAGATTGGATTCAGATATTTCAAATTTTAAATTTAAGCTGGAAAACCTCAGTGTATTACTAGGGGAGGTGTTAGCGGCTCTGAATGATTGTAACACAGTTGCAATACCAGAAAAAATGTGTAGGTTGGATAAATATTTTGCGGTACCGTCGAGTACTGACGTTTTTCCTATACCTAAGAGACTTACTGAAATTGTTACTAAGGATTGGGATAGACCCGGTGTGCCGTTCTCACCCCTTCCGATATTTAGAAAGATGTTTCCAATAGACACCACCACACGGGACTTATGGCAAACGATCCCTAAGGTGGAGGGAGCAGTTTCTACTTTAGCTAAGCGTACCACTATCCCGGTGGAGGATAGCTGTGCCTTTTCAGATCCAATGGATAAAAAGTTAGAGGGTTACCTTAAGAAAATGTTTGTTCAACAAGGTTTTATATTGCAACCCCTTGCATGCATTGCGCCTGTCACGGCTGCAGCAGCATTTTGGTTTGAGTCTCTGGAAGGGACACTTGAATCAGCTCCATTAGATGAGATTACACACAGGCTTAAAGCTCTTAAGTTAGCTAACTCATTTATTTCAGATGCCGTAGTACATTTAACTAAGCTTACGGCTAAGAATTCCGGATTCGCCATTCAGGCGCGCAGAGCACTGTGGCTAAAATCCTGGTCAGCTGACGTTACTTCTAAGTCTAAATTTCTTAATATACCTTTCAAAGGGCAGACCTTATTCGGGCCCGGATTGAAAGAAATTATCGCTGACATTACAGGAGGTAAAGGCCATGCCCTGCCTCAAGACAGAGCCAAACCTAAGGCTAGACAATCTAATTTTCGTTCCTTTCGGAATTTCAAAGCAGGAGCAGCATCAACTTCCTCTGCTCCAAAACAAGAAGGATCTGTTGCTCGCTACAGACAAGGCTGGAGACCTAACCAGTCCTGGAACAAGGGCAAGCAGGCCAGGAAACCTGCTGGTGCCCCTAAAACAGCATGAATTGAGGGCCCCCGATCCGGGAACGGATCTAGTGGGGGGCAGACTTTCTCTCTTCGCCCAGGCTTGGGCAAGAGATGTCCAGGATCCCTGGGCGCTAGAGATAATATCTCAGGGATACCTTCTGGACTTCAAATACTCTCCCCCAAGAGAGAGATTTCATCTGTCAAGGTTGTCAACAAACCAAATAAAGAAAGAGGCGTTTCTACGCTGCGTACAAGAGCTTTTATTAATGGGAGTAATCCATCCAGTTCCACGGTCGGAACAGGGACAAGGGTTTTACTCAAATCTGTTTGTGGTTCCCAAAAAAGAGGGAACTTTCAGGCCAATCCTGGATTTAAAGATCCTAAACAAATTCCTAAGAGTTCCATCGTTCAAAATGGAGACTATTCGGACAATTTTACCCATGATCCAAAAGGGTCAGTACATGACCACAGTGGATTTAAAGGATGCTTACCTTCACATACCGATTCACAAAGATCATTACCGGTATCTAAGGTTTGCCTTTCTAGACAGGCATTACCAGTTTGTAGCTCTTCCATTCGGATTGGCTACGGCTCCGAGAATCTTCACAAAGGTTCTGGGTGCTCTTCTGGCGGTACTAAGACCACGAGGAATTGCGGTAGCTCCGTACCTAGACGACATTCTGATACAAGCTTCAAGCTTTCAAACTGCCAAGTCTCATACAGAGTTAGTACTGGCATTTCTAGGTCGCATGGATGGAAGGTGAACGAAAAGAAGAGTTCTCTCTTTCCACTCACAAGAGTTCCCTTCTTGGGGACTCTTATAGATTCTGTAGAAATGAAGATTTACCTGACAGAAGACAGGTTAACAAAGCTTCAAAATGCATGCCGTGTCCTTCATTCCATTCAACACCCGTCAGTAGCTCAATGCATGGAGGTGATCGGCTTAATGGTAGCAGCAATGGACATAGTACCCTTTGCACGCCTACATCTCAGACCGCTGCAATTGTGCATGCTAAGTCAGTGGAATGGGGATTACTCAGACTTGTCCCCTACTCTGAATCTGGATCAAGAGACCAGAAATTCTCTTCTATGGTGGCTTTCTCGGCCACATCTGTCCAGGGGGATGCCATTCAGCAGGCCGGACTGGACAATTGTAACAACAGACGCCAGCCTACTAGGTTGGGGCGCTGTATGGAATTCTCCGAAGGCTCAGGGACAATGGAATCAGGAGAGTCTCCTACCAATAAACATTCTGGAATTGAGAGCAGTTCTCAATGCCCTTCTGGCTTGGCCCCAGTTAACAACTCGGGGGTTCATCAGGTTTCAGTCGGACAACATCACGACTGTAGCTTACATCAACCATCAGGGAGGGACAAGAAGCTCCCTAGCAATGATGGAAGTATCAAAGATAATTCACTGGGCAGAGTCTCACTCTTGCCACCTGTCAGCAATCCACATCCCGGGAGTGGAGAACTGGGAGGCGGATTTCTTAAGTCGTCAGACTTTTCATCCGGGGGAGTGGGAACTTCATCCGGAGGTCTTTGCCCAAATACTTCGACGTTGGGGCAAACCAGAGATAGATCTCATGGCGTCTCGACAGAACGCCAAGCTTCCTCGTTACGGGTCCAGATCCAGGGATCCGGTAGCGGTTCTGATAGATGCTTTGACAGCACCTTGGACCTTCGGGATGGCTTATGTGTTTCCACCCTTCCCGATGCTTCCTCGATTGATTGCCAGAATCAAACAGGAGAGAGCATCAGTGATTCTAATAGCGCCTGCATGGCCACGCAGGACTTGGTATGCAGATCTAGTGGACATGTCATCCTGTCCACCTTGGTCGCTACCTCTGAAACAGGACCTTCTGATCCAGGGTCCCTTCAAACATCAAAATCTAATTTCTCTGAAGCTGACTGCTTGGAAATTGAACGCTTGATTTTATCAAAACGTGGTTTTTCTGAGTCAGTTATTGATACCTTAATACAGGCTAGGAAGCCTGTTACCAGAAAGATTTACCATAAGATATGGCGCAAATACTTATATTGGTGCGAATCCAAGAGTTACTCATGGAGTAAGGTTAGGATTCCGAGGATATTGTCTTTTCTACAAGAAGGTTTAGAAAAGGGTTTATCTGCTAGTTCCTTAAAGGGACAGATTTCAGCTCTGTCCATTCTTTTACACAAACGTCTGTCAGAAGTTCCGGACGTTCAAGCTTTTTGTCAGGCTTTAGCTAGGATCAAGCCTGTGTTTAAAACTGTTGCTCCACCATGGAGTTTGAACTTAGTTCTTAATGTTTTACGGGGGGTTCCGTTTGAACCCCTTCATTCCATTGATATCAAGTTGTTATCTTGGAAAGTTCTGTTTTTAATGGCGATTTCCTCGGCTCGAAGAGTCTCTGAGTTATCTGCCTTACATTGTGATTCTCCTTATCTGATTTTTCATTCAGACAAGGTAGTTCTGCATACTAAACCTGGGTTCCTACCTAAGGTGGTCACTAACAGGAATATCAATCAAGAGATTGTGGTTCCATCTTTGTGTCCTAATCCTTCTTCGAAAAAGGAACGTCTGCTACACAATCTAGATGTAGTCCGTGCCCTGAAATTTTATCTACAGGCAACTAAGGATTTTCGACAAACGTCTTCCCTGTTTGTCGTTTATTCTGGTCAGAGGAGAGGTCAAAAAGCTTCGGCTACCTCTCTCTCCTTTTGGCTTCGTAGCATAATACGGTTAGCCTATGAGACTGCTGGACAGCAGCCTCCTGAAAGAATTACAGCACATTCTACTAGAGCTGTGGCTTCCACTTGGGCCTTTAAGAATGAGGCTTCTGTTGAACAGATTTGCAAGGCTGCAACTTGGTCTTCTCTTCATACTTTTTCCAAATTTTACAAATTTGACACTTTTGCTTCTTCGGAGGCTGTTTTTGGGAGAAAGGTTCTTCAGGCAGTGGTTCCTTCCGTATAAAGAGCCTGCCTGTCCCTCCCGTCATCCGTGTACTTTAGCTTTGGTATTGGTATCCCATAAGTAATGGATGATCCGTGGACTGGATACACTTAACAAGAGAAAACATAATTTATGCTTACCTGATAAATTTATTTCTCTTGTAGTGTATCCAGTCCACGGCCCGCCCTGTCACTTTAAGGCAGGTAATTTTTCCATTAAACTACAGTCACCACTGCACCCTATGATTTTCCTTTCTCTGCATGTTTTCGGTCGAATGACTGGTAATGGCAGTTAGGGGAGGAGCTATATAGCAGCTCTGCTGGGTAAATCCTCTTGCACTTCCTGTTGGGGAGGAGTTATAATCCCATAAGTAATGGATGATCCGTGGACTGGATACACTACAAGAGAAATAAATTTATCAGGTAAGCATAAATTATGTTTTTTTGAAAAGTGTGTTGATTCACTCTACTGCAGTTATCTGATAATTCTTCTCGCTAGTGCAAAAAAGCTGCAATTCCCAGTTAGGAACAAGTACCTCGGATTTACCGAGGGGGAAGCGCCGCCATTAATGAGCCACCGCTCCAGGCCCCTAATGTCCTTTCCAGAGATCCAATGTCAGAAATACAGCCCAATTATTAGTGATAAGCCCTCTGAGGAGCTAACAGACGTTGTAGCTATATACTGATATATTTTAGCTGTGTAGTGGTGCCTATAATCGGTGGATTTAAAGCTTCTCGATCAGAGCTCTTGGAAGTTGCGACCGATCAGGATCGCTGTTAGGACACGCCCCCCAGTTTTGTTTATTTTTAAATAACATTGTGCTAATTTTCTGACTCCAAACCAAGTTTTAGATGTATACTGATTTATACAGACTTCAGACTGCTTCTGTTTGTGTAATGGGTCTTTTCATATGCAGGGGAGAGGGGAGGGGGAGGTTCTGTTATCAGTCCCTTTCATTGAATATCCCTGGCTGATCTCATCAACAGTGCTAAATTGGGAGATTCTAAGTAAGTTTTTTAAAGTTTTTATACTGGATTTTTAGATCAATATCTGTGCATATTCTTCTTTATAGCAGTGTTTATTACATGCAGTTATATGAAAATTGATGTAAACTGCCCCTTTAAGTCTTTTCACTGTCCTCTATAATTTACAGAACATCTTTATATGAATTCCCAAAGTTTACTTTTACATAGTTTTTACAGGAGGATCATCACCCTTGTACATTCACGTTGCTTTTAAAAAGTATATATTGCACAGTTCCACTTGTGCCCGTATATTTTGTGCAGTGTGGTTTTTGATGAGACAGCCTCACTTCCGTAGGTTTAAGTAGATATAGAATATGTAGATATAGAATATCACGATTTCATATAACACTGATTGTATTGGTAATCAATTATTTTTAGCACAAATAAACATTTATAATGATTTTCTTCTTTAGCACCGCCAAATTCCGTAGCGCAGTGATAGGGGTATACAATGACAAGGATTTGTAAAAAAAATACAAAACATAACAAAACTAAATAAATCTAGTACAGCAGGAAGAGGGCCCTGCTTCAGAGAGCTCATAGTCTACAGGTTTAGGGTGCAGAGACATAATGTTGGGGTAGCTTGTCACATCAGTTGTAGTTGCAGCAGTTCATGTATATATAGTTTGATTAGGATGAGAGATTGAGGAGAGATGGTAAGCCTCTCTGAATAGGAGGGTTTTCAAGGAGTGTCTGAAGCTATACAAGGTTGGAGTGGGGTAGAGAGTTCCAGAGAACAGGAGCAGCACGTGCAAAGTCTTGGAGACGGGAGTGGGACATAGAGATAACAGGAGTGGAGAGACGTAGGTCAGAGGTTGATCGAAGAGGACGGGATGGGGAATATTTCACAATGAGAGAGGAAATATAGTTGGGAGTTAGACTGTTGAGTGCTTTGTAAGTTAGGGTTAATACTTTAAATTGTATTCTGGAGTGTATGGGGAGCCAGTGTAGAGACTGACAGAGCAGAGCAGCTGATGTAGATCAGCAACTTAGATGGATTAGTCTAGCAGAATAATTCATAATAGATTGGAGAGAGGAGAGGCAGTGTTTTGGAAGGCCATTTAGAAGTAGATTGCAATAATCAATGCGTGACAAAATGAGGGAATTAATTAGTATTTTTGTAGTATTTTGAGTAAGGAAGTGATGAATTCTAGAAATGTTTCGTAGGTGTGAATGGCAGGATTTGGTAAGTGCTTGTATATGTGGGTTAAATGTGAGTTCTGAGTCAAGTATGACCCCAAGACAGCGGACCTGGGGTGAGTTGTTGAGAATAGAGTCTCCAACCGTCAGAGAAATGTCAGGTGTTGGATGTTTCAAAGAGTGGGGAATAAGAAGCAGCTCAGTTTGGACAGATTGAGTTGTAGGTTGTGTGAAGACATCCAAGAGGAAATTGCAGAGAGGCTGTTGGAAATCTGGTTGAGTAAAGATGTAGAGATATCAGGAGAGGAAAGATAGATTTGGGTATCATCTGCATATAAGTGGTACTAGAATCCATTATTCTATAAGTTTTCCAAGGGAGGATGTATAGAGAGAGAAAAACAAGAGGCTTAAGGCAGAGCCTTGCGGTACTCCAACTGAAAGAGGCATAGGATCACAAGATATAAGGAAACTGAAAACGAGCGGTTTGAGACATACGGGGCAATCCAGGAGATGGCTGTGTCTCAGATGCCAAATGAAGGTAGTATTTTTAGGAGGAGAAAATGGTCAACTGTGTCAAAGGCAGCGGACAGGTCAAGAAGAATTAGTAAGGAGTAGTGGCCTTTTGCTTTAGCTGTTAACAGGTCATTTGTTACTTTAGTATGAGCGGTTTCTGCTGAGTGTTTAGGGCGGAAACCAGATTGTAGTGGATCAAGTAAGGAGTAAGTTGTGAGAAATTGAGTTAGCCGATTATAGACAAGTCATTCCAAAAATTTTGAAGCAAAGGGAAGTAAGGAGACCGGTCGATAGTTAGAAGGGGTGGAGCGGTCAAGCGAGGGCTTTTTTAGGATTGCAATGATTGACACATGCTTGACTGTATCAGGAAATGTGCCAGCGGTGAGAGATTCGTTAAAGTGATGAGTTAGGGTAGGGGTTAATGAAGCAGAGAGAGAGGGAAGAAGTTGTGAAGGAGTAGGGTCAAGTGGGCAGGTTGTGAGATGAGCCAAGGAATAGGATAGGAGTACAGAGACTTCTTCCTCTGTTACATGAGGGAAGTAGCATAGAATTTTGTTAATAAAAGGGTTGGGTAGGATTGCTGGGTTTGAGGGGTGTGAGGTGCATATATCTTTTCTAATGGCGTCAATTTTATTTTTGAAGTGATCAGCAATAATCTTAGCAGTGTGGTTGGTAGTGGGCGGAGGTGCAGGCAGACGTAGAAGGGAGTTAAAGGTTGAGAACAGCTTTCTGGGGTTAGATGCACGAGATCATACAAGGGAGGAGAAATAGACTTGTTTGGCCAGGCTGAGCGCAGAGTTGTAAGGCTTAAGGATGAATTTATACAGGTGCATGGTTTCCTCCACTGCCGTTCAGCAGCCCATGATGCTGGGCCAGGGGGCTGATAGATAACTGCAACACAAAGAGCTACAGGGGAGAAGATACAGATAGCATGAACTTTTAAAATATGAGAAGGAAAGAGAGGGGAGTGAAGGAATGCAGTGAAAGGTACTGTGTGGAGACAGGATAATTCCTACTCCCCCTCCTTGTTTGTTTCCTGGTCTGGGAGTGTGCCTGAAGTGCAGGCCGCCATAGGACAGAGAGGCTACAGCAGTTGTGTTAGAGGAGGAAAGCCAAGTTTCAGTGAGGGCTAACATGTTAAGTGAACGTGAAATAAATAAGTTGTGAATTTATGTAAGCTTATTGCATAAAGAGTGTGCATTCCAAAGGGCACAAGAGAATTGGGGTGAACTAACAGAGGTGCAGTTAATGAGGTTTAGAGGGTTACGTGGGCAAGATGTATGAGGTGTCATTTGGGGTAGTGAATTGAGGAAAGCAGAGGATGGTCCTGGGTTAGGTGAGACATCCCCAGCTGTAAGAGGAAGAAAAATGGTGAGCGAAAGGAGATGAGAATGTGTCCTATGTAAATGTTTAAGTTTAGAATCAGCATGGCTGGCTGAGAGATGTGATATAGGAATAGAGTTCATGTGTGTTGTAGAGGGAGAAGGTAGAAGAGAAGGGGAAATATGAATTGTCTGAGTGCTGTTTGTGAAAGGAAGAGCTGTGACTTTAAGGAGAAGGAAGGAAAAGGTTAATGCAGACATTAGAAAGTGCAGTATGTATACAGTTAATTTAGGGAGATTTAAATGCACTTGTTTCTGTGTTGTCCACTCCTTTTTCTAACTCCTTGTTATAACTCCCTACACTTATGAACTAACACATAGAGAACTACACATGCTGCAATGACCTAACAAGCTTGCTTGATGTTACAAGCTAATGGTATACAATTTAAAGGTAATAACAGGCACATGATCCTAATTAGCTAAAATGATAAATTATAGCAGAATCAAACAAGACCTGAGCAAACAATCCAGATTACACCTTTCTTATCAAAATGGAAGCTAGAGAAAGGAAAGATTTTAAGGTAATAAACGAATAACAAAGATTTAAGATTTGTAGGGGGGAAAATCAGCTATATTGTGCTATGCAGGGTTAAAATGGATTCTGTCCTTTCCCACATACCAAAGATTTAAGATTTGTAGGGGGAAAAAGTGGCTATATTGTGTTATGCAGGGTTAAAATGGATTGTGTCCTTTCACACATACCAATGATTTAAGATTTGTAGGGGCAAAAAGCCGCTATATTGTGTTATGCAGGGTTAAAATGGATTCTGTCCTTTCACATATACCAAAGATTTAAGATTTGTCGGGGGAAAAAGCCGCTATATTGTGTTATGCAGGGTTAAAATGGATTCTGTCCTTTCACACATACCAAAGATTTAAGATTTGTAGGGGGAAAAGGCAGCTATATTGTGTTATGCAGGGTTATAAATGGATTCTGTCCTTTCACGCATACCAAAGATTTAAGATTGCAGGGGGAAAAGGCAGCTATATTGTGTTATGCAGGGATAAAATGGATTCTGTCCTTTCACACATACCAAAGATTTAAGATTTGTAGGGGGAAAAATCAGCTATATTGTGTTATGCAGGGATAAAATGGATTCTGTCCTTTCACACATACCAAAGATTTAAGATTTGTAGGGGGAAAAATCAGCTATATTGTGTTATGCAGGGATAAAATGGATTCTGTCCTTTCACACATACCAAAGATTTAAGATTTGTCGGGGGAAAAAGCCGCTATATTGTGTTATGCAGGGTTAAAATGGATTCTGTCCTTTCACATATACCAAAGATTTAAGATTTGTCGGGGGAAAAAGCCGCTATATTGTGTTATGCAGGGTTAAAATGGATTCTGTCCTTTCACACATACCAAAGATTTAAGATTTGTAGGGGGAAAAGGCAGCTATATTGTGTTATGCAGGGTTATAAATGGATTCTGTCCTTTCACACATACCAAAGATTTAAGATTGCATGGGCAAAAAGCCGCTATATTGTGTTATGCAGGGTTATAAATGGATTCTGTCTTTTCACACATACCTGGGGAGAGAGGAGAGAGAGAGAGCGTTGTAAGCTGGGTTCCAAATATGTTCCAAATAGGTTCCAATTATATACCAGTCGCTATTCTGTATATTTTGTTATCCATATATAATATATTCCATAACATATATCCTTGTTATAACTCCCTACACTTATGAACTAACACACTTAGAAAACTCAAATGCTGCACTGATCTCACAAGCAAGCTTGATGTAACAAGTATATATATAATGTATAAATATATATACCTGTGTATGTTCCTATAGATATATAGGTATAGATATACTGTATATAGAAATACAATGTGCATAGAAAAATATAATTAAAAACATTAGAATGTAAAATATTCATAACTCACTTCGGTTTTAGTGCTGTTGATCTAATGCGCTCCATTGAAGTCTATGGGGAGAAGTTAACGTGGTCAAAATTTCCAACGTCCTGAAGTTAGTGTGCAATGGGTTTCGCTTGTGCAAAACATTTTTACTTTAAACTTGTAATACGCACGCTAACCCACCTACGTTAAAAGACTTTGGGGCATATGTATCAATGTGCGAGCTGACATATTATGAAGTAGCGTATCATGTCCGCTGCACATCGCTACACATCAATAAATGCCAACAGCATGCGCTGTCTGCAATTATCATTGCACCAGCAGTTCTTGTGAACTGCTGGTGCAATGCTGCCCCCTGCAGATTTGCGGCCGCTAGCAGTGGGTGTCAATCTACCCGATCATATTCGACCAGGTTGATTTCTGTCCGCCGCCTCAGAGCAGGTGGACAAGTTATGGAGCAGCAGTCTTTAGACCACTGCTTCATAACTTCTGTTACCGGCGAGCCTTCAGGGCCTCAAGCTCCATACGGAACTTGATAAATATGCCCTTTGAGGGAAGTTTGTGTGCAAGCGGAAAAAAATAGTTTCATCTGTACTCTTGTAATCTAGCCTAAATTAAGTACATTTTGAATATTATCAGAAACATTTTTACTGCTATTGCACTGTCTTTTTATTATGCACTTGTTGATTATGCAATATTACTGTATTTAATGGTCCTTTAATACATATGACAATGTGCAGTTTTTGTTCAGATCCTTCCCTTTTCTTGAACACAGTGTGCCCTTTGCACAATAGTAAATGCCTGTATCTTCTACTTTCATTTGTTTCACATCCAGGTAAACTTCAATTTTGCCAGTGTCTCTAGACAATGTGAGTCTGTCCCTTAGATCTGGGTTGAAAGCTGAGGCTTCATGACTATTAAGGTGTGCAAGGAACTCCAAGTTTTCATCTACCACTTGCCTGATCCAGTCCACAGCATGGATCTTACTGTCATCAGTGATTGAGGCTCCAGTAACTTTACAGACCAGTCTGATGGTCCCAGATGGTTTCACTAATCTAGGTCCTGATATCGACACTAAGACTTGTGAGTTAACACCTAGAAAGAGACAAATTGTTATTACAGAACAGAACATACAACATACAGAGTACCGAAGAGCTGATATTACTGTGTTTGAAATAACTTACTTTTAAGTGCTAGATATAAAATAAGCAGATTGAATATGATGTTCATCTTGTTAATTAAAAATGTACTTTTGTAATAGAGATTATTCAGATTCATTGTCTTTGGCCATATGTCCACATCAGTTAAAAACTTAAAATATTTAAAACAATAATGTAAATTATTTGCATAAAAATATTTGCATAATTATTTGCATAAAATAAGTCTGTGTATATCTTTTAATATTTATCCCTATGCACCCTGCAGTTGATACTACTTAAATCTTACCATAAAAACTAATTAGAACATCGTTAACTAGATGTAACATTATTTAACATACTGTTTGTATTATTTTTTCACTCTATGTTGTGTTCTATTTACTTGATCATACCAGCTATTTTTTATTACTTTATTTACCCTCTCCTTGTGGGCTGGACTTCCAATAAAGCATTTTACCAAATATTTTCCCATTAAGCTAATAGTATACACCCTCAGTTACTGTCTTCAACTCTTACAACCAAAAAGACCACTCTCTTCTGTCTTAACATTGATAGTACTATTTATACTCACACAGCATACTATGGGCTAGAATCTGATAACAAGTAAGGCGCTATCTTATTGTTCACTGGTAAAGAGGCAAATTTGTCCCTTTACCAGTGAATGTTAAATAACCAGCCATTATAAATGGCTGGTTAATGCTACCTCGAGGATTCTTTTATACTCAATGCTGTAAATCATTAACCAGAGATCAGACCTCTGGTTAATGAAAAAAATTGCACCAATTGCCCCTCAAAAAAAAAAAAAGACAGTACAGTAACATCAAATATAAATATGACCATTTTTATTTAAAAAAATAAAAGAAATGTGGGTATGTGGAGTATTAGAATAAAATGCACATAAAGTGCCTTTACATGGAGGTCAATGGGGGACTGTGTTTTCTAATGTAAACACATAAATATATATGTATATAAGCATATACATATATATTTACTTATTGCTGCCCAATGCTGCACAATTTGCTCCCTGCGCTGTGCTAGGTGGTTTGCTATGGCTGCCAGCATGAAAATGAGGCTCCCATTTGAGTCTATTGAAGCTCACTCTCTTGGCTTTTGTGCGCTGATATTAATGAGTGGAGCTCAAATATCCCGCTCGCGTAAGAGTGATATTGTGCTCCACTCATAATCTAGCCCAATGTACTTATAACTTCCCATTTTCCATGCAAAGCACAAAAGAAACTTCAGCTGTAACAAATAACCAGATGAATTTAAGTTGTGGGCAAATCTGGAGGAAGTGATGGTCTTAAACATATCTCTATTAAAATATATATTGTTATTTATACATTTGTCAGACCGACCTTCTATATTTATGTAATACCTATACAATTCCTATACAAAATGATCTTTATCCTTTTTAAAAGTTCTTCTCTGCTTCATCCTACTTTACATTTTACAGATGGTGCTAATTTTAAAATTAAAACTAATTTAGCAATGATATCCCATTAGATAATGTAATACCTTATCTAATTCCCCAACAACCAGTCATATTTAAATGCTTTTACCATTGACACAAAATAAGGGGTTTCAATCTTGTTGGTTGCATCCTATCATTTATAAATATACATAAACACCATAAGCATTCACAATTTACACCCTTCTCCAGGGCCGTCTTTAATACTGACTGGACCCTGGGCAAACATTTTCTTGGGCCCCCCCCCCCATGCAATTTCGCTCTCCACCCCAACATCCCAAAAAAACAACTAAATCAATTTATTTTATATATATTTTTTAATTATTAGCCCAGCAGTGGATCATCCACTGTTGGGCTAATCATTAAAAAAAATTGCAATATGTGAAACTGGACCTAAGCAGTACTAATAAGTAAATAAATATATAAATTCATCCACTCTGGATTAATTTAATATGCTGTTGAATGTGATTCTGGTGTGAGGTTAGCTGGTTAAAGAGATTTAGGGCAGCCAACAGGAGCAAAGCAAGGTAAAGACTGATGCGGAACCATAGAGGTGTAGACAGATATAAGTTTACTGACTGGAACAGTAGAACTACTATGGGAAGCTGTAAAATCTGAAACAGAGAGAAATAAAAACTATAAAAATAAACCTTACCTTAATGTGTGAAGTATCAGCATGACACTATACATCAGCCACAGCAGCACATGTCACTACTACAAGTTCCCTCTCATCCTGCACTAGACAATGCTGCACGGGGGAGGGGCATGTATACACTCACTTATTCTTCCCACTGACACCTTTCTACAAAGCACTGTTTTCCTAACAAACTTCATTTAGTTGATCTTAGAGCCACAGCAGAAAGAGCAGGGCTAAGGGGACCAGCAGACTGGATGCTGTCTGCCCAAGGCTGCATGGATACAGACGAGTCACACAGCCTCAAGACTGAAGAGAGCAGTGTGTGCAGCTGCACAGATGCTCAAATCCTCACGTGCCTGCCACTCCAGAATTCTGCTGCATGCGCCTATAGGGAGCCCTACCCAGAAACAATCTCCACCACCAGAGCAGTTACCTGGTGACAGTAGTAACCCCAGCAGGACCTTTTCTGATGCTCTATCTGATTCATGAAAAAAAATGGGTTTCATGTCCCTTTAAACTCATTACATCTGATATTAATCAACAGCAATTTACCTATATGGTATAATTAGGCATAGTTAAAAATGCACTGTGCATTATTTTTTACTGTCTTGAATGCAATACTTGATATATACTGTCCCTTGTAAACTATGTGTTACCTGTTACCCCAGAGAGAGTGTAGAGCTGGAATGAACACTGCGGTTATCACTGTTTAACTGTAGCCATTTTGCCTGCAGTGATCACAATAATAGTTACAACTGTTCCCTTTACTCTTCCATCAACAACTTCAGCACCTACTTGATCTTAGAAGCTTTTTTCACTTGCTGCTCCCATCCACATAATTTCAAGATTTACTTTGTTATATAATCTATAAATTCCTTTGATAACTTATCTGTTCAAAAACACTTACAAACTTTATTACATTTAATTTTATGCTAACGTTTCTGATACAACACACTCATCTAGCTTGCCCTTTGGTTACCTGAAAAAATGACCTCCTCCACAAGCTGTGCCAGCAATCTGTCTAATATCTGACTAAGAAACCACAATGATATATTCTCTAATAAACTAGTTGATCAAACTGTTATGAAATTGCACCCTCAAGTGTTCACTGCCTTTACAAAATACTTTTTTTTCTCTCCATGCTAGAAATGTTTGTTTCCTAGTTTTAAAGAAATATCTGTTTATACATGCAAGTACCTATTGCACACATATTGCAGCAATAAATACATTTCCATATTAAAGTGTTTTTTTATGTGTTTTTCTCTACTCTAAAAGTTGTTTAAATAAAAAAGAAATATTATTAAATTATGATTATGATATAATTATTGGAATTATTTTCCTGAATAGTAAAACAACTACATTTATTATTTTAGTTCAATAATATAAAGCCACAATTATGTCTGGGATTTTGTTGTATCCTGTGAGCCAACAATGTTATAATAAAGAGAACCTGTCTGTGTGCCTCCAGAACAACATTGGGTGCCGTAATTTAAGATTCCACAAGCAAATGCTTATGCAACCCGACCCTTGCAGGGATTGTCAGTTATTCCAGATGAACAAATCTGAGATGTCTGCTGTCCACAACCTTTGAGATTGAGGACACATTAAGAATTAATGGTTGTACGACCGGTGCTTCTTAAATTTTGGTTGCAGATTTGTATGAGGGGGACTGGTCTAAAGCTTCCCATAAACTGCTTATGCAGCTTCATAAATAAGTTTAAGTCTTTATGTATACATTTAGCTTAAGCTTAGGTTAAGTTGTGCTCTCCTTTGAAGTATATGGGGTAAAGTTAACGCGGTCGCAATATCTGAAGTCCTAAAGTTAGTGCGTGTCAGGTTTCACTCTTGCGCTAACTTTTTACTTTCATCTTGTAATATGCGCATTTTCCCATGTGCATTACAAGTTTACTTTAAAGGGACAGTAAACCTTAAAAATAATGTTATATAATTCTGCACATAGTGCAGAATTATATAACATTATTTAGGTGCTATAGCCATAAAAGCCTTTTTTACAGTTTAATTTGCTAAAATACGGCGCTTTTACAGACCCGCTCTCTGCTCTCTGCTGAGCGGGTCTGTAATATTCAGTCAGCGCATCGGGCCAGCTGTATAGTCACAGCCCGGCCCGACCGCGCCATAAGACTATAAGTGCAGCTCGCTCCTGTGAGTCTACAATTGTGTTTTATAAATGTAATATTCGAATTTGAATGTGATATTCGAATGTATCATTCGAATTCGAATGTGACATTCGAATGTGACATTCGAATTTGAATGTGACATTCGAAAACTGTAAATAATATTCGAAAATCGAATTTTTAAGAATATTCGTTCTTATCAACATTCTATTATGTCAATCGAATTTCTACAATAACATTCGTTCTAACATTCTAATTCGGATATAAACACATTCGCCCATCCCTACTATTTACACAATGACCACAAATAAACACTCTGCCATGAATTAAAATTGCTAAAAACTCTAGACAAAATGAGATATGCCTTCAATAAATCCGCAAAAATCCTCAGCCTTTACTGTAGAAAGCTAACAGTACATTATTACAGGTAAGTAAGGTGTCCCTGAATGGGGCGTGTCCCTGAAATGTGTTGTGAGTAAGCAGTTTGTCTGGCCAGGCAAGTGTTTTGTGACTCGCTTTTTCAAGTAGCTGTTATACTCATTTGTGTATATTTTATTGAAAATTTACCTGTTTGCATTGTGTTGGTTATTGGTTTCGCATGTCTTATCTATCACCATACATATATATACATATATATATTATGTGATTGATTCAACAGTTTTATTCTCACATTTATGTAACCCCTGCTGTTGTGAAAGTTTTTGAACCAGCACAGGACATAAAGATTTCTTATGCCATTTAGATCAATTCCATTAATATATGAAACCATCCCTGAATTTGGTTTAGCAACATTTGTTTTATTCAATAAATATAGATATATTTTTTCTCATTTGTTTTGTTTTATTTTTTTTTATACTTTTTCTTTGGAGTGGATATTCTAATTTTAAGTGTACAGGGAAATAGTGATGTTTCCTTTTTTCCCTTGTCCAAATTGTTTCTACCTTCAGCAAAACAACAGTTATTTTCTGGTTTTGCTTTAGATCCATATTAATATTTAATATTAAATCAATAGGTGGCGCTCTAAAATTCTTTTTTTTTTTTATTTATTCATTTTTATTATCATTATTTAACAGCATATTACAAGATGTCATTACTGTTAAAAAAATATAAAACAAAGGAAAAAGGGTGAAACCATTAATCCCCAAAAGAAAGGAAATTGCAATCCCACATAATGGAATGTGATAGATCGTGACAAATTAAAAGTAAACTGTACGTGATAAGTCCATTTGAAGACAATGGCCAATCCGTGTAAGAACAAATACAAGTGCATGGTGACCAACAATATCACCAAAAAAAACAAAAAAACATTTGCCTAGATTTAGAGTTTTGCGTTAGAAGGGGTGCGTTAAGTACGCGTGTCTTTTTTCCCCCGCACCTTTTAAACAACGCTGGTATTGAGAGTTCTCTGAAGGGCTGCGTTAGGCTCCAAAAAGGGAGCGTACAGGCATATTTACCGCCACTGCAACTCTCAATACCAGCGTTGCTTACGGACGCGGCCAGCTTCAAAAACGTGCTCGTGCACGATATCCCCATAGGAAACAATGGGGCAGTTTGAGCTGGAAAAAACATAACACCTACAAAAAAGCAGCGTTCAGCTCCTAACGCAGCCCCATTGTTTCCTATGGGGAAAAACTCTCTAAGTCTACACCTAACACCCTAACATGAACCCCGAGTCTAAACACCCCTAAACTTACACTTATTAACCCCTAATCTGCTGTCCCCGCTATCGCTGACCCCTGCATATTATTTTTAACCCCTAATCTGCCACTCCATACACCGCCGCAACCTACATTATCCCTATGTACCCCTAATCTGCTGCCCCTAACATCGCTGACCCCTATATTATATTTATTACCCCCTAATCTGCCCCCCCCAACATCACCGCTACCTACCTACACTTATTAACCCCTAATCTGCCGACCGGAACTCGCCGCCACTATAATAAATGTATTAACCCCTAAACCGCATCACTCCCGCCTCAAAAACCCTATAATAAATAGTATTAAGACCTAATCTGCCCTCCCTAACATCGCTGACACCTAACTCCAAGTATTAACCCCTAATCTGCCGACCGGACCTCACCGCTACTATAATAAATGTATTAACCCCTAAAGCTAAGTCTAACCCTAACACTAACACCCCCCTAAGTTAGGACTAGGAGCGGAAGCTGTAGAAGATTGGGTGTCCTGTGTTAGCCATTCAACTAGGTCCTCCTCAGAACTTTTTGCATCCCTGGCACCTGGCCTCTGAACAATGTGCATAGTTGTAGGGTCTAAAGGAATCACAGCACCACGACCACGTCGGCACCTGCACTTACAATACTATTAAACAAATTATGAGTGGTGGCACTGGGCAAGTGGGCACAGTATACGCTGTGAGCCTGACACAAAAAAACAGACTGATGTTTCAAAGTCAAAAATGTTTATTTTTTAAATATTTTTTTTTTTGTTTAAATAGTTTTTTATTGAGGTTTATGATAAAATGACATGCAAATACAAATACAGGCGAAACTCATGTAACAACGGGAAACATCATCATACAATAAAAGCTCAGTTGCTATCAGTAACAGGTCACCAGTAGCATGTCATACAATAGTTTCCAATGACAGGATAAAAGTAGACGATATTATGTCATGCGTAGAGTTCCAAAATTAGGCAAACCTCATACATTTTTTACTTTTGTAGCACTTAACATAACGGTTCATTAACAGTCAATAGACAACATTGTATAATATAGACAAAAATTAACGAGTTGTTTATTAGTATCAAGCGAGAGAAAGAGCAACTCAGCAAATGTGTAACAAGTAGTATACGGAAAGGGAAGGGGGGAAGGAAGGGAAAGGCAAAAAAAAAAAAAAAGGGGGGAGGAGGGTGGAGGGTGAGGAGGGTGGGTGGGAGGGAGACTCCCACCTCTGGTTCTAGATGTCCCTATAGCTCTGAATCCCTACAGGAGAACCCACCGGCGACTGGCATCCACACCCTACACTTGGTGTCATCTATAATCCTACTACGTAAGGCACAAAGCATTGCTAGCACATGATAGTCTCCCCTTCTAGGCATTGTCGCCAGGCTTCCCAACATAAACAGTGAGTCGGGATTTTGTTGTTAGCTGCAAAGACCGCGCATTCCATGGTTTCAATATGTGCCATTGTAGACTTAATCTGACTCCATCTAGGGCCCTTAGATTGGAGCCATGCCTTAGCGATGTTTAGCTTAACAGATATGAAAATATATATACACAGATATTTTAAGTGTCGAGGTATCTTATCAGAGAATAAATGAAATAGTGCTACAGCTGGCCGATTAGATTCCACCAAGCCTAATTTGGTGCAGTAATAGAATGCCCTGGTCCAGATTCTCTGGATCTTAGGACACTCCCTCCACATATGGGCGGGGGATCCCACTTTGCCACATCCCCTCCAACACATAGGGGAATTTGTTTTGGAGATCTGAAATAAGCGTAAGGGGGTGTAATGCCATTGTGTCAGGGTCTTAAAATAAAGTTCAAAATAGGTAGTACTATGAACCGCACTTTTAGTTAATAAGGTTGCAGACCTCCATGCCTTTTCAGAAGCGTTAAAATGCAGAGCACCCTCCCAATGCATGATATAGAAAGATTTGTTATATATAGGTGCTTGTATGAGGGCGGAGTAGGCAAGAGAGAACACCCTTGGGGCGAGATATTTTGCATCCAGAGCTTCTCCCACAAAGTTCGGGATCTTAGAGGTCCTGAGGTAAAGCCCCAAACACGCAGAAAGTTTCGTAATCGAAAAAACTCAAAACTCATCAGGGGTGAGGGGGAAAATCTGCTTTGAAAAAGAGTGACTGAGAGTAAACCCGTATTCGAGATCAAATCCTCTACAGTCTGAATCTCTAGTGCCTTCCACTCCAGGGGATGTGAGTCTGCTAAGGCCCCCAATAGGCCCATGATAGAGTGGGACGGAGAGGGATGTGGAGCGATTTCATTCCTATGGTGAATTCTATCCCAAAACTTTAAGTTAGAGGCTATGATGTAGTTTAGACTTAGTTCTGTTTTTTTTAAATATTAAAAGTACTGTGACAACAAATATGATTGGTGGCACTAGTTGGCAAGTGGGCCTGGCACACACACTGGGAGGAAGGCAACTGCAATTAGATTACACTAGCTGACTGATGCTTCACAGTAAAAAAAGTTTTTTTTTTTAAATATTTAAAATACTGTTATAACAAATATGATTGTGGCACTCGTTGGCAAGTGGGCCTGGCACATACGCTGGCAGGCAGGAAACTGCAATTCAATTGCACTAGCAGACTGATGATTCACAGTCAAACAAGTTTTAATTTTAATCATTAACACTACTGTAATAACAAATATAATTGGTGGCACTAGTTGGCAAGTGGGCCTGGCACACACGCTGGCAGGCAACTGCAATTCAATTGCACTAGCAGACTGATGATCCATAGTCAAAAAAGTTTTTATTGTAAATATTTACACTACTGTTATAACAAATATGATTGGTGGCATTAGTTGGCAAGTGGGCCTGGCACACACGCTGGGAGGAAGGCAACTGCAATTAGATTACACTAGCTGACTGATGCTTCACAGTCAAAAAAGTTTTTTTTTAAAATATTTAAAATACTGTTATAACAAATAGTATTGGTGGCACTAGTTGGCAAGTGGGCCTGGCACACACACTGGCAGGCAGGAAACTGCAATTCAATTGCACTAGCAGACTAATGATTCACAGTCAAAAAAGTATTAATTTTAAATATTAACACTACTGTAATAACAAATATGATTTGTGGCACTAGTTGGCAAGTGGGCCTGGCACACACTCTGGCAGGCAGGCAACTGCAATTCAATTGCACTAGCAGACTGATGATTCACAGTCAAAAAAGTTTTTATTGTAAATATTTACAAAACTGTTATAACAAATATGATTGGTGGCAGTAGTTGGCAAGTGGGCCTGGCACACACGCTGGCAGACAGGCAACTGCAATTCAATGGCACTAGCAGACTGATGATTCACAGTCAAAAAAGTTTTTATTTAAAATATTTACAATACTGTTACAACAAATATGATTGGTGGCACTAGTTGGCTAGTGGGCCTGGCACACACGCTGGCAGTCAGGAAACTGCAATTCAATTGCACTAGCAGACTGATGATTCACAGTCTAAAAATTTTTTGTTTTAAATATTTACAATACTTTTAGAAAAAATATGATTGGTGGCACTAGTTGGCAAGTGGGCCTGGCACACACGCTGGCAGGCAGGCAACTGCAATTCAATTGCACTAGCAGACTGATGATTCACAGTCAAAAAAGTTTTGATTTTAATCATTAACACTACTGTAATAACAAATATAATTGGTGGCACTAGTTGGCAAGTGGGCCTGGCACACACGCTGGCAGGCAACTGCAATTCAATTGCACTAGCAGACTGATGATCCATAGTCAAAAAAGTTTTTATTGTAAATATTTACACTACTGTTATAACAAATATGATTGGTGGCATTAGTTGGCAAGTGGGCCTGGCACACACGCTGGGAGGAAGGCAACTGCAATTAGATTACACTAGCTGACTGATGCTTTACAGTCAAAAAAGTTTTTTTTTTTAAATATTTAAAATACTGTTATAACAAATAGTATTGGTGGCACTAGTTGGCAAGTGGGCCTGGCACACACACTGGCAGGCAGGAAACTGCAATTCAATTGCACTAGCAGACTAATGATTCACAGTCAAAAAAGTATTAATTTCTCCAACATTGGTGTGTCCGGTCCACGGCGTCATCCTTACTTGTGGGATATTCTCTTCCCCAACAGGAAATGGCAAAGAGTCCCAGCAAAGCTGGTCACATGATCCCTCCTAGGCTCCGCCCACCCCAGTCATTCTCTTTGCCGTTGTACAGGCAACATCTCAAAGGAGATGGTTAAGAGTTTTTTTGGTGTTTAAATGTAGTTTTATTCTTCTATCAAGTGTTTGTTATTTTAAAATAGTGCTGGTATGTACTATTTACTCTGAAACAGAAAAGGATGAAGATTTCTGTTTGTAAGAGGAAGATGATTTTAGCAGACAGTTACTAAAATCGATTGCTGTTTCCACACAGGACTGTTGAGATGAAGTAACTTCAGTTGGGGAAACAGTTAGCAGACTTTTCTGCTTAAGGTATGACTGGCCATATTTCTAACAAGACCATGTAATGCTGGAAGGCTGTCATTTCCCCTCATGGGGACCGGTAAGCCATTTTCTTAGTTTAACATAAAAGAATAAAGGGCTTCAAAAAGGGCTTAAAAACTGGTAGACATTTTTCTGGGCTAAAACGATTGCTTTATTAGGCATATTATACAGATTCTAACTAATTATTGGTGTTATAATCTTGGGGAAACGTTTAGGAAAACGGCAGGCACTGTGTTGGACACCTTTTTCAGTTGGGGGCCTTTCTAGTTATAGACAGAGCCTCATTTTCGCGCCAATAATGCGCAGTTGTTTTTGGAGAGCAAGGCATGCAGATGCATGTGTCAGGAGCTAAGAATCACTGAAAAAGCTTATAGAAGGCGTCTTGTGGTATCGTATTCCCCTCTGGGCTTGGTTGGGTCTCAGCAAAGCATATAGCTGGGACTGTATAGGGGTTAAATGTAAAACGGCTCCGGTTCCGTTAATTTAAGGGTTAAAGCTCTGAAATTTGGTGTGCAATACTTTTAATGCTTTAAGACACTGTGGTGAAATTTTGGTGAATTTTGAACAATTCCTTCATACTTTTTCACATATTCAGTAATAAAGTGTTTTCAGTTTGAAAGTGACAGTAACGGTTTTATTTTAAAACGTTTTTTGTGCTTTGTTGACAAGTTTAAGCCTGTTTAACATGTCTGTACCATCAGATAAGCTATGTTCTATATGTATGAAAGCCAATGTGTCTCCCCATTTAAATTTATGTGATAATTGTGCCATAGCGTCCAAACAAAGTAAGGACAGTACTGCCACAAATAATGATATTGCCCAAGATGATTCCTCAAGTGAAGGGAGTAAACATGATATTACATCCCCTACTGTGTCTACACCAGTTATGCCCACACAGGAGGCCCCTAGTACATCTAGTGCGCCAATACTTATTACCATGCAACAATTAACGGCTGTAATGGATAACTCCATAGCAAATCTTATATCCAAAATGCCTACTTATCAGAGAAAGTGCGATTGCTCTGTTTTAAACACTGAAGAGCAAGAGGACGCTGATGATAACTGTTCTGACATACCCTCACACCAATCTCAAGGGGCCATGAGGGAGGTTTTGTCTGATGGAGAAATTTCAGATTCAGGAAAAATTTCTCATCAAGCTGAACCTGATGTTGTGACATTTAAATTTAAATTAGAACATCTCCGCGCACTGCTTAAGGAGGTGTTATCTACTCTGGATGATTGTGACAATTTGGTCATTCCAGAGAAATTATGTAAGATGGACAAGTTCCTAGAGGTTCCGGTGCCCCCCGACGCTTTTCCTATACCCAAGCGGGTGGCGGACATAGTAAATAAAGAGTGGGAAAGGCCCGGCATACCTTTTGTCCCCCCCCCTATATTTAAGAAATTATTTCCTAAAGTCGACCCCAGAAAGGACTTATGGCAGACAGTCCCCAAGGTCGAGGGGGCGGTTTCTACTCTAAACAAACGCACTACTATTCCTATCGAAGATAGTTGTGCTTTCAAAGATCCTATGGATAAGAAATTAGAGGGTTTGCTTAAAAAGATTTTTGTACAGCAAGGTTACCTTCTACAACCAATTTCATGCATTGTTCCTGTCACTACGGCAGCGTGTTTCTGGTTCGAGGAACTAGAAAAATCGCTCAATAAAGAATCTTTGTATGAGGAGGTTATGGACAGAGTTCAAGCACTTAAATTGGCTAACTCTTTTGTTTTAGATGCCGCTTTGCAATTAGCTAGATTAGCGGCGAAAAATTCAGGGTTTGCTATCGTGGCGCGCAGAGCGCTTTGGCTAAAGTCTTGGTCAGCGGATGTGTCTTCCAAGACAAAATTGCTTAACATTCCTTTCAAAGGTAAAACATTATTTGGACCTGATTTGAAAGAGATTATTTCAGACATCACTGGGGGAAAGGGCCACGCCCTCCCACAGGATAGGTCTTTTAAGGCTAAAAATAAGCCTAATTTTCGTCCCTTTCGCAGAAATGGACCAGCCTCTAATTCTACATCCTCTAAGCAAGAGGGTAATACTTCACAACCCAAACCAGCCAGGAAACCAATGCAAGGCTGGAACAAGGGTAAGCAGGCCAAGAAGCCTACCACTGCTACCAAATCAGCATGAAGGGATAGCCCCCGATCCGGGACCGGATCTGGTGGGGGGCAGACTTTCTCTCTTTGCTCAGGCTTGGGCAAGAGATGTTCAGGATCCTTGGGCGCTAGAAATAGTTTCTCAAGGTTATCTCCTGGAATTCAAGGAACTACCCCCAAGGGGAAGGTTCCACAGGTCTCAATTATCTTCAATCCAAATAAAAAGACAGGCATTCTTACATTGTGTAGAAGACCTGTTAAGGATGGGAGTGATTCATCCAGTTCCAATAAGAGAACAAGGGATGGGTTTTTATTCCAACCTGTTCATAGTTCCCAAAAAAGAGGGAACATTCAGACCAATTTTGGATCTCAAGATCCTAAACAAATTTCTCAGGGTACCATCGTTCAAAATGGAAACTATTCGAACGATCCTACCTACTATCCAGGAAAATCAATTTATGACTACCGTGGATTTAAAGGATGCGTACCTACATATTCCTATCCACAAGGAACATCATCAGTTCCTAAGGTTCGCTTTTCTGGACAAGCATTACCAGTTTGTGGCACTTCCATTCGGCACTGCTCCAAGGATTTTCACAAAGGTACTAGGGTCCCTTCTAGCGGTTCTAAGACCAAGGGGCATTGCAGTAGTACCTTACTTGGACGACATCCTGATTCAAGCGTCGTCTCTGTCAAAAGCAAAGGCTCATACGGACATCGTCCTAGCCTTTCTCAGATCTCACGGATGGAAGGTGAACAAAGAAAAAAGTTCTCTGTCCCCGTCAACAAGAGTTCCCTTCTTGGGAACAATAATAGATTCCTTAGAAATGAGGATTTTTCTGACAGAGGTCAGAAAATCAAAAATTCTAAGCTCTTGTCAAGTACTTCATTCTGTTCTTCGTCCTTCCATAGCGCAGTGCATGGAAGTAATAGGATTGATGGTTGCAACAATGGACATAGTTCCTTTTGCACGAATTCATCTAAGACCATTACAACTGTGCATGCTCAGACAGTGGAATGGGGATTATACAGACTTGTCTCCGACGATTCAAGTAGATCAAAAGACCAGAGATTCACTCCGTTGGTGGCTGACCCTGGACAATCTGTCACAGGGAATGAGCTTCCGCAGACCAGAGTGGGTCATTGTCACGACCGACGCCAGCCTGGTGGGCTGGGGCGCGGTCTGGGAACCCCTGAAAGCTCAGGGTCTATGGTCTCGGGAAGAATCTCTTCTCCCGATAAACATTCTGGAACTGAGAGCGATATACAATGCTCTCAAAGCTTGGCCTCATTTAGCAAAGGCCAAATTCATAAGGTTTCAATCAGACAACATGACGACTGTTGCATATATCAATCATCAGGGGGGAACAAGGAGTTCCCTGGCGATGGAAGAAGTGACCAAAATAATTCAATGGGCGGAGGATCACTCCTGCCACTTGTCTGCGATCCACATCCCAGGAGTGGAAAATTGGGAAGCGGATTTTCTGAGTCGTCAGACATTCCATCCGGGGGAGTGGGAACTCCATCCGGAAATCTTTGCCCAAATAACTCAATTATGGGGCATTCCAGACATGGATCTGATGGCGTCTCGTCAGAACTTCAAGGTTCCTTGCTACGGGTCCAGATCCAGGGATCCCAAGGCGTCTCTAGTAGATGCACTAGTAGCACCTTGGACCTTCAACCTAGCTTATGTATTCCCACCGTTTCCTCTCATTCCCAGGCTGGTAGCCAGGATCAATCAGGAGAGGGCTTCGGTGATCTTGATAGCTCCTGCGTGGCCACGCAGGACTTGGTACGCAGACCTGGTGAATATGTCATCGGCTCCACTATGGAAGCTACCTTTGAGACAGGACCTTCTTGTTCAAGGTCCATTCGAACATCCGAATCTGGTTTCCCTCCAGCTGACGGCTTGGAGATTGAACGCTTGATTTTATCAAAGCGTGGGTTTTCAGATTTTGTAATAGATACTCTGATTCAGGCTAGAAAGCCTGTAACTAGAAAAATTTACCATAAAATATGGAAAAAATATATCTGTTGGTGTGAATCCAAAGGATTGCCATGGAACAAGATAAAGATTCCTAAGATTCTATCCTTTCTACAAGAAGGTTTGGAGAAAGGATTATCTGCAAGTTCTCTAAAGGGACAGATTTCTGCTTTATCTGTCTTACTACACAAACGACTGGCAGCTATGCCAGATGTGCAAGCATTTGTTCAGGCTCTGGTTAGGATCAAGCCTGTTTACAGACCTTTGACTCCTCCCTGGAGTTTAAATCTAGTTCTTTCAGTTCTTCAAGGGGTTCCGTTTGAACCCTTACATTCCGTAGATATTAAGTTACTATCTTGGAAAGTTTTGTTTTTGGTTGCAATCTCTTCTGCCAGAAGAGTTTTAGAGTTATCTGCTCTGCAGTGTTCTCCTCCTTATCTGGTGTTCCATGCAGATAAGGTGGTTTTGCGTACTAAGCCTGGTTTTCTTCCTAAAGTTGTTTCTAACAAAAATATTAACCAGGAGATAGTTGTACCTTCTTTGTGTCCGAATCCAGTTTCAAAGAAGGAACGTTTGTTACACAATTTGGATGTAGTCCGTGCTCTAAAATTCTATTTAGAGGCTACTAAAGATTTCAGACAAACATCTTCCTTGTTTGTTGTTTATTCTGGTAAAAGTAGAGGTCAAAAAGCGACTTCTACCTCTCTTTCCTTTTGGCTTAAAAGCATTATCCGATTGGCTTATGAGACTGCCGGACGGCAGCCTCCTGAAAGAATCACAGCTCACTCCACTAGGGCTGTGGCTTCCACATGGGCATTCAAGAACGAGGCTTCTGTTGACCAGATATGTAAGGCAGCGACTTGGTTGTCACTGCACACTTTTGCCAAATTTTACAAATTTGATACTTTTGCTTCTTCGGAGGCTATTTTTGGGAGAAAGGTTTTGCAAGCCGTGGTGCCTTCCATTTAGGTGACCTGATTTGCTCCCTCCCTTCATCCGTGTCCTAAAGCTTTGGTATTGGTTCCCACAAGTAAGAATGATGCCGTGGACCGGACACACCAATGTTGGAGAAAACAGAATTTATGCTTACCTGATAAATTACTTTCTACAACGGTGTGTCCGGTCCACGGCCCGCCCTGGTTTTTTTAATCAGGTCTGATGAATTATTTTCTCTAACTACAGTCACCACGGTATCATATGGTTTCTCCTATATATATTTCCTCCTGTCCGTCGGTCGAATGACTGGGGTGGGCGGAGCCTAGGAGGGATCATGTGACCAGCTTTGCTGGGACTCTTTGCCATTTCCTGTTGAGGAAGAGAATATCCCACAAGTAAGGATGACGCCGTGGACCGGACACACCGTTGGAGAAAGTAATTTATCAGGTAAGCATAAATTCTGTTTTTAAATATTAACACTACTGTAATAACAAATATGATTGGTGGCACTAGTTGGCAAGTGGGCCTGGCACACACGCTGGCAGGCAGGCAACTGCAATTCAATTGCACTAGCAGACTGATGATTCACAGTCAAAAAAGTTTTTATTGTAAATATTTACAAAACTGTTATAACAAATATGATTGGTGGCAGTAGTTGGCAAGTGGGCCTGGCACACACGCTGGCAGACAGGCAACTGCAATTCAATGGCACTAGCAGACTGATGATTCACAGTCAAAAAAGTTTTTATTTAAAATATTTACAATACTGTTACAACAAATATGATTGGTGGCACTAGTTGGCTAGTGGGCCTGGCACACACGCTGGCAGTCAGGAAACTGCAATTCAATTGCACTAGCAGACTGATGATTCACAGTCTAAAAATTTTTTGTTTTAAATATTTACAATACTTTTAGAAAAAATATGATTGGTGGCACTAGTTGGCAAGTGGGCCTGGCACACACGCTGGCAGGCAGGCAACTGCAATTCAATTGCACTAGCAGACTGATGATTCACAGTCAAAAAAGTTTTGATTTTAAATATTTTCAAAACTGTTATAACAAATATGATTGGTGGCAATAGTTGGCAGCAAGTGGGCCTGGCACACACGCTGGCAGGCAGGCAACTTCAATTAGATTACACTAGCAGACTGATCTTTCACAGTCAAAAAATATTTTTTTAAAATATTTACACTACTGTTATAACAAATATGATTGGTGGCACTAGTTGGCAAGTGGGCCTGGCACACACGCTGGGAGGAAGGCAACTGCAATTAGATAACACTAGATGACTGATGTTTCTCAGTCAAAAAAGTTTTTATTTTAAATATTTACAATACTGTTATAACAAATATGATTGGTGGCACTAGTTGGCAAGTGGGCCTGGCACACACGCTGGCAGGCAGGCAACTGCAATTCAATTGCACTAGCAGACTGATGATTCACAGTCAAAAAAGTTTTTATTTTAAATATTTACACTACTGTTATAAAAAATATGATTCGTGGCACTAGTTGGAAAGTGGGCCTGGCACACACGCTGGCAGACAGGCAACTGCAATTAAATAACAATAGCAGACTGATGTAAAAGTTTTTTTTTAAAAAGTTACAGTAATGTTACAACAGATAGGAGTGATGGCACTCAGGATAGAAGTAGGCACAGTATGTGCTGGCAGCCTGACACACAGGCTGACACTAGTGGCAGGCTGGCCTGGCAACTAAAATTAAATAACACTAGAAGACTGATGTAAAAGGTTTTTTTTACAAAATTTAAACTAATGTTACACCAGATAGGAGTGGTGGACTGGCACTGAGGATGGAAGTAGACACAGTATATGCTGGTCGCCTGACACACAGGCTGGCACTAATGGCAGCCAGGCTGGCCTGGCAACTAAAATTAAATAACACTAGAAGAGGACTGATGTAAAAAAAATGTTATTAAAAAATTTACACTAATGTTACACCAGATATAAGTGGTGGAAAAAAGAGCTATTAATCACACTTTATGATGTGGGCCTGACACACAGGCCTGATGGAAAATGAAATTAGATTACATTAGCAAAATGATTTAAAAGTTTTTTAAAAAAGAATTTACACTAATGTTAAGCAGATATGAGTGGTTGCTGGCACAGCAATTAACCACAGTATATGCTGTGTGAGACTAGCACACAGGCCTGATAGAAAATGAAATTAGATTACACAAGCAAAATGATTTTAAAGTTTTTTAAAAAAAATTTACACTAATGATTGTTAAGCAGATATCAGTGGTGGCACAAAGCAATTAACAACAGTCCATGCTGTGTGAGCCTGACACACAGGCCTGATAGAAAATGAAATTAGTGTATAAATTAGAGTCTAGGGAGCGCATCAAATTGGGCTGGGATATATGCACATAAAACTTAGATGGGTGTTTAGAAAGATTTCACAGGTTTATTCATACAAACACGATAAAAACAATTTAAAAACGTTAAGAATGAGATAGCGATTGATATGAGTTGAAATTACTCAACTTATTGAATGTACATCCTCTTATACATTAACTTATATGGTATCAGACAGGATGGTGATACACAAATGTAAAAGAATAAGAGGTGCAGAGGATTTGGAAAATATAAAAGATATATAAAAAACTTTCATGGGTCCATGAGTACAATAAAAAATATATGAATAAAACCCTATAGCAGGTATAGAAACACAATAATCAAAAATTGTCTAAAATACGGATACTAAAAACATATAATACAATATAATTAACGATTCCTAAATATAGTAATTATGTAAACAGTGTGTAGTGTCTCCAATGTATTTGAGACAGTCCCTGGTATTAGGGTAAATAGTTCCAAGTTCCTTGGGGACAATTTTGCCCTATGGTGAGTCGATCCTAGGAAGTATAACTGTGAAGGTGTCCAAGAAGTATGACTTAGTGAAGGGTGATGAAAAAATGTGGAAAAAACAGAAAAAAAGAGTAGAAAAAATGTAGAAAAAAATGTTCTAGTGCTGTGATCGGTGGCAATAAAACTCAGATCCAAAAAAAAAATATATATATATTTTGTGACAAAAAATATATATATGTGAAAAGTGAATAAGTTCAAAAAAGTAAAAAATGATCGTATTAATGTTCCAATTCCAAAATCCAAACAGATTTATAATAAAAAATCAAAAATAGAAACAAATAAGATTCCCAGTGTACCTGTGGAATATAAAACAAAAACAAATAGTGCAATAACGTTTAGGAAATCCTTAATATAAATGAAATGAGGCTTACCATCAATAGCCAACGCGTTTCGGCCCTTCCTTGGGCCTTTTTCAAGACTGTATTGTGGTAAGCATAACTAGGCCTCTTTTTATACTATGGTGCACCTATCACAGAGCACCAAAATTGCGCCAAAAAATGTTCACCTTTGACCCGGAAGTGATACCTTCCTGTACTTCAAAATGCTTTAAGTATAATTATTTTCATTTTATTTTTATTTTTATTTGTTTTTTGGGGCCAATTTATAGGTTTTTACTCGATTCCTCTCTAAGCTGAATAGGGAAAGTGGAGAGGCGAATTTTTCATCGCCGGAATCGCAGAAACCGGAAGTGCACTTCGCATGTTGGTGTCACTTCCGGTTCATGATTTAGGGGCCGATGTCGTGAAAAATGCTTCTAGACTGGCATATGCTTACAACTGACTATGGTGTCTTGGTTTATACATTTATTCCTGTTTGGTCCCAGGGGGGTGTTGTTCCTTATGTCATTTCGGCTAATATGCATTACCGGAAATGACGTCACCACCGGAAGTGGAGTACCGGTCTCCTTGTGACCGGAAGTGACGTCGTAACCGGAAATGGTGTTCCGGTCTATGTATGACTCTGGGTATTTTTCAGGGGTTTGTAATGCTGACTTGTGAAATCCTTAGTAAAATGTTATACATATATTCATTATGGTCAAAAAAATAAAAACGTATGTGTATTTAAACAGTCAGTGAGATAATTTACATAGGTGAATTGGTAAAACACTTTAAAATATATTGAAAATATAAAACAAGTATGTTTTTAAGATGCATAAGCGGGCACTTAATTAGAAGTCTCTCATTGAGTCTCGAGTGGATTACTTTAGATCAGAGGTGTCAGAAATCATTATTTCAGTTAGGTGCCTAGTTAGTGTCATATTTTGAGAGATGAGGATTTCTCTAGTCAATATATTGATAAAAATGGGTTCCCTCAACCTCAGGTGTTTCTCTGTGTGGAATCCTCCCAGTAAGTGGGGCTCTATATTATCACATCAGGAAGAATTGGTGGGGACATTTATAAAATATTATTATAAAAATATGTAAAAAGGAGTTTAAAAACATATTTTAAAACATTATCAAAAAATCATCAGAAAATGGTGGGGAAATGGATAATAAAAGATTATAAAAGGTTATAAAAGATTGGGGCTAAAATTGAAGGGGAGTAGTGTCATGTACTAATTAGGTAAACTAGTCTATTACGCTAGTATGAAAATACATGCTAATAATGGATCTTTGTTTCCTATAGCGCATGTCTATTTAAGATTAAATAAATGTGACAAGTCCTCCTTGTTATTCAGACCCCTGGGGTGAAGGCAGTCTAAATAAAATATCCACCTAGATTCTTCTATAAGGAGTTTTTTTCTCTTGATCTCCCCCTCTCCAACTGGGGTTTACTAGTTGGATGCCGCAGTATTTGAAATCTTTCTTGTTTCCCTGATGTTTTCTGGTGAAGTGTTTGTATAGTGGAGTCTCTGTACTCTTATTTTTAATCTGTAGTAGATGCTCTCTGATACGGTCCTTAAGGGGTCTTGAGGTCTGACCGATATATTGGAGACCGCAGCTGCATTCTATGAGGTATATGACTCCCTTATTACTACACCTTATGTGGTCTCTTATAGGGTAAACTTGGTGTTGTGTGCTGTGAATTGCTTGGTTTTTACACCTCTTTCACACGCCTTACAACTAGGGCATGGATAGAAACCCTTGATGTCTCTACCTTGTATATCTCTTGTTTTCAACTTAGGGGTTCTGAGTATACTTGGTGAGAGTATACTTTTCAAGTTTTCTAATTTACGGTAAATGAATTTTGGTGTTTCTGGGAGCCTTTCCCCGAGTACATCGTCATCTCTCAAAATCGACCAGTGTTTCCTTATGATCTTTTCTATAAGGTGTCTGTTAGTGCTATATTTTGTTATAAAAGGGATGTTCACTATTTCATCATCCCATGTTGGTTTGTTTTCCTTATTTTTATACAATAGAAGGTCTTTTCTGTCTTTCATCCTAACCTCTGAAATGTTTCTTTCCAAGCTATCATTATCATATCCTCTTTCAAGGAACCTTTCTTTAATCATAGTCACTTGTTGTTCCCATTTCTCCGGGTTGAAACAGTTTTTATTTAGTCTTAGCATCTGACCCTTAGGTATATTAGATTTCCAATTGGAGTGGTGGCAGCTGTCTTGATGAATGTAATTATTACAGTCTACCTGTTTGAAGTGTGTTGATGTTTCTAATTTGCCTTCTTTAGATCCAGGAATGTAATTTCTTTCATACTTATTTCGTGTGTAAACTTGAGGTTAAGGTTATTACTATTCATGACCTCAATTGTGTGTAAAAGGTCCTCCATAGAGCCTTTCCAGATTAACAAAATATCGTCTATATACCTTCGGTATAGGACCAGGTCCGCGCTCGCTGGGCACGATTCCCAAAAAATTTGTTCCCATCTTCCCATATACAGATTCGCCTAGCTGGGCGCGAACCTGGTCCCCATTGCTGTTCCGCATATTTGGTTAAAATAGGTCCCCTGGTTAAAAAAATAGTTGTGAGTCAGTATAAAGTTAATGCCATCTAAAATAAAGTTTTTGTGTAGTGTTGGCATATCCGGATCCTTTGTCAGAAAGAAGTCGATGGCTTCTAGGCCCCCCTGATGAGGAATGCTCGTGTAGAGAGATGTTACATCACATGTAGCCAGAATGTAGTTGCTTTTCCATTCAATACCCTCTAATACATTTAGGACTTGCGTTGAGTCCCGCAAGTATGATGGAAGTTTCATTACATGTTGTTGGAGTTGTTTGTCTACATATTCTGATAGGTTACTTGTTAAAGAACCTATCCCTGATATGATTGGTCTTCCTGGCGGTTTTTCGATGGATTTGTGGATCTTGGGGAGGTAGTAGAATACTGGAGTAATAGGGTGTTTAATACTCAAGTATTTGTATTCCTTCTCATTTAGTATTCCGTTTCTCCTTGCCTCCCCCAAGATCCTATCTAAGTCCTTCTTGTAGCCTTCAACTGGGTTATTCCTGAGTTTTTCATAGGTTTTTTTGTCTGCGAGAATCCTGTTGCATTCTTGGTTGTAATCCACTTTATCTAAGATTACCAGACCTCCTCCTTTGTCCGCTGGTTTAATGACCAGGTCATGGTTTCTCTCAAGGGATTTTATTGTTAATAGTTGATCCTTATTAAGGTTATGTTTGGTCATCTTAAGTTTATTCTGACTGATGTTTCTGATGTCGTTGCAAACCAGGGTGTCAAATGTTTCGATTGCATTTCCCTTACTCATCACCGGATAGAACGATGATTTTGGTCTTAAATCGGTGTGTTTATACATACTGTTGGTGAGGCTTGTACTTTCTGGATTCGGATTTCCTATTCTTGTGGACTGGAGTTCCAGTGGAGATTTGATGAAATGTCTCTTGAGTGTTAGTTTTCTTATGTACTCCTTAGCATTCACGAAGGTTTCAAATTTATTTAGACCTTTTGCTGGGGCAAATGAAAGCCCATAATTCAGGACTGAGGACTCCTTATCTGTCAGAGTTATCGAACTTAGGTTATAGATACCCTTCAGTGTTCCTTCATTTGTTGGGGGGGGGTTTGTTGAGTGTTCATCTGATGGAGCTTTCTTGCGATTTATTCGCCTCCCACCTCTCTTGCCTCTGTGTGTTTTCTTTTTTCGGTTGGCGTCATGAAATCTTCGGGACATGAGTTCTTTCTTTTTGAGGATGTTCTTTCTAGTTCTTTGGTTGACATCTGATGTAGTCCTAAAAAAGAATGTCCCGATGTGGATGCTTCATTTTGTTCGTTAGGTCGTGGGTTGGGTGCTCCTTTATATCTTTCATTTGGTCTGTATTGTTGACTCTCATTGTTCACTTGTCTCGGGGTATCTTGACCTCCCCTGTGACCTGGGTGGGTGGGGTTTGTTGTTCTGTTGTGGCTTGCGTTGTAATTTTCTCGCCAACTTCCCCTTCTGTTTTGGAAGTGCCCATAATTTCTAGGTCTCCTATAGTCCCATGTGTTATCGAAGTTTTCCCTTTGGAATCTGTTGTCCCTTTGGAATCTGTTGTTGCCACGGGTTTCTTCGTATGGGCGTGTCCCGTATCTTCTCATCGGGAAGTGGTAAGGTGAGGAATATGGTTCCCTATAGGAGTAGTTGGGAATAGGCTCTCTGAGGAATCTCTCAAAGTTACCCCTTCCATTGTATCGGGGTCCATGATAGATTGTTCTGTTATTCGGAGTCCTAAATTCCTGATGCCCATCGTCGATCCTTCTTTGGTTGTGCTGATAGTACATATTCCCTGTGGTTCTGTTATATTCAGGTCTATAACCCATATTGTTGTCTCTCATTGTTTGACCTCTCTCACTCTTATTCGGTTGGTCCGGGTGTTGCCCCCTCTCCCGAGGTTCATGATAATCAATCTAGTCGTAATCCTTAAATGGTATATAGGATTGTTTCCTTCCTCTGTTGTGGACCTAAATCCGTTCATTTGGTTCACTTCTTTGGTGTTTGTTTTCGTCTCCATCGTTACATCTGTTGTCATTGTTTGTTGTAGATTTATGTAGGGCATCATTTTCTTTTGCCTCTCTGATGAATTCTAATTCTCTATTCAATTTCTTTGATTTCTTGTTCGTGATGTCCTCCCTCATTTTAGTTACCCTTCTGGTGAGGTTTTCCTTCCTTTCTAGGAGATCTTTGGTTTCAATTATTAATCCATCTGGACTCGTGAGGTCATCTTCATTCTTTTTAATCTCCTCGTCCACTTTAGCTAGGATAGATTCTCTATATTCAATAATTGCCTCCATTAGCTTTCTGGAGCTCTCTATCAGAATATTAGACCATTTATCTATAAATTCCGGATCTTCTAGCTGGAATGCACAATCTTTTTTAATTAACAATCCCTTAGGGATAATATTAAATTCTAGGCATTTCCTGAGAAAAGTGATTTCTGCTTTGTATTTCACCTCTTGTATCAGTAGTTTCTCCAAGTTCCTAAATATAGAGTTGTAGTCAATTGATCCCGTGTCTCTATTGTTTTGGTCTGTAATCGAGTAGTTAATTTCTAGTGTAATATCTTGTCTCATGGACTTGGTGATGTCCATGATTAGTGAGCCTCTCAATGGGATCTAGGTGTGGTGGTTAGTACAATAAGATAGGTAAATATCTATCTCTAGATAGGTTTATGGGTAAGTGTATGAGGGCTGCTGGTGAGGTTACTAGGTAGAGAAAAGTCTGGAATAGGTTGTGTTCCTCACAGCGTCTCCTCTATATCCAACTGGCTCCCCAGAAAATATAAGACACCTAGTTTGTCTATAGGTATTAAACAGTGTATAAATTAGAGTCTAGGGAGCGCCTCAAATTGGGCTGGGATATATGCACATAAAACTTAGATGGGTGTTTAGAAAGATTTCACAGGTTTATTCATACAAACACGATAAAAACAATTTAAAAACGTTAAGAATGAGATAGCGATTGATATGAGTTGAAATTACTCAACTTATTGAATGTACATCCTCTTATACATTAACTTATATGGTATCAGACAGGATGGTGATACACAAATTTAAAAGAATAAGAGGTGCAGAGGATTTGGAAAATATAAAAGATATATAAAAAACTTTCATGGGTCCTTGAGTACAATAAAAAATATATGAATAAAACCCTATAGCAGGTATAGAAACACAATACTCAAAAATTGTCTAAAATACGGATACTAAAAACATATAATACAATATAATTAACGATTCCTAAATATAGTAATTATGTAAACAGTGTGTAGTGTCTCCAATGTATTTGAGACAGTCCCTGGTATTAGGGTAAATAGTTCCAAGTTCCTTGGGGACAATTTTGCCCTATGGTGAGTCGATCCTAGGAAGTATAACTGTGAAGGTGTCCAAGAAGTATGACTTAGTGAAGGGTGATGAAAAAATGTGGAAAAAACAGAAAAAAAGAGTAGAAAAAATGTAGAAAAAAATGTTCTAGTGCTGTGATCAGTGGCAATAAAACTCAGATCCAAAAAAAAAATAAAATATATATATTTTGTGACAAAAAATATATATATGTGAAAAGTGAATAAGTTCAAAAAAGTAAAAAATTATTGTATTAATGTTCCAATTCCAAAATACAAACAGATTTATAATAAAAAATCAAAAATAGAAACAAATAAGATTCCCAGTGTACCTGTGGAATATAAAACAAAAACAAATAGTGCAATAACGTTTAGGAAATCCTTAATATAAATGAAATGAGGCTTACCATCAATAGCCAACGCGTTTCGGCCCTTCCTTGGGCCTTTTTCAAGACTGTATTGTGGTAAGCATAACTAGGCCTCTTTTTATACTATGGTGCACCTATCACAGAGCACCAAAATTGCGCCAAAAAATGTTCACCTTTGACCCGGAAGTGATACCTTCCTGTACTTCAAAATGCTTTAAGTATAATTATTTTCATTTTATTTTTATTTTTATTTGGTTTTTGGGGACAATTTACAGGTTTTTACTCGATTCCTCTCTAAGCTGAATAGGGAAAGTGGAGAGGCGAATTTTTCATCGCCGGAATCGCCGAAACCGGAAGTGCACTTCGCATGTTGGTGTCACTTCCGGTTCGTGATTTAGGGGCCGATGTCGTGAAAAATGCTTCTAGACTGGCATATGCTTAGAACTGACTATGGTGTCTTGGTTTATACATTTATTCCTGTTTGGTCCCAGGGGGGTGTTGTTCCTTATGTCATTTCGGCTAATATGCATTACCGGAAATGACGTCACCACCGGAAGTGGAGTACCGGTCTCCTTGTGACCGGAAGTGACGTCGTAACCAGAAATGGTGTTCCGGTCTATGTATGACTCTTGGTATTTTTCAGGGGTTTGTAATGCTGACTTGTGAAATCCTTAGTAAAATGTTATACATATATTCATTATGGTCAAAAAAAATAAAAACGTATGTGTATTTAAACAGTCAGTGAGATAATTTACATAGGTGAATTGGTAAAACACTTTAAAATATATTGAAAATATAAAACAAGTATGTTTTTAAGATGCATAAGCGGGCACTTAATTAGAAGTCTCTCATTGAGTCTCGAGTGGATTACTTTAGATCAGAGGTGTCAGAAATCATTATTTCAGTTAGGTGCCTAGTTAGTGTCATATTTTGAGAGATGAGGATTTCTCTAGTCAATATATTGATAAAAATGGGTTCCCTCAACCTCAGGTGTTTCTCTGTGTGGAATCCTCCCAGTAAGTGGGGCTCTATATAATCACATCAGGAAGAATTGGTGGGGACATTTATAAAATATTATTATAAAAATATGTAAAAAGGAGTTTAAAAACATATTTTAAAACATTATCAAAAAATCATCAGAAAATGGTGGGGAAATGGATAATAAAAGATTATAAAAGGTTATAAAAGATTGGGGCTAAAATTGAAGGGGAGTAGTGTCATGTACTAATTAGGTAAACTAGTCTATTACGCTAGTATGAAAATACATGCTAATATTGGATCTTTGTTTCCTATAGCGCATGTCTATTTAAGATTAAATAAATGTGACAAGTCCTCCTTGTTATTCAGACCCCTGGGGTGAAGGCAGTCTAAATAAAATATCCACCTAGACTCTTCTATAAGGACTTTTTTCTCTTGATCTCCCCCTCTCCAACAAAATGAAGCATCCACATCGGGACATTCTTTTTTAGGACTACATCAGATGTCAACCAAAGAACTAGAAAGAACATCCTCAAAAAGAAAGAACTCATGTCCCGAAGATTTCATGACGCCAACCGAAAAAAGAAAACACACAGAGGCAAGAGAGGTGGGAGGCGAATAAATCGCAAGAAAGCTCCATCAGATGAACACTCAACAAACCCCCCCCCCCAACAAATGAAGGAACACTGAAGGTTATCTATAACCTAAGTTCGATAACTCTGACAGATAAGGAGTCCTCAGTCCTGAATTATGGGCTTTCATTTGCCCCAGCAAAAGGTCTAAATAAATTTGAAACCTTCGTGAATGCTAAGGAGTACATAAGAAAACTAACACTCAAGAGACATTTCATCAAATCTCCACTGGAACTCCAGTCCACAAGAATAGGAAATCCGAATCCAGAAAGTACAAGCCTCACCAACAGTATGTATAAACACACCGATTTAAGACCAAAATCATCGTTCTATCCGGTGATGAGTAAGGGAAATGCAATCGAAACATTTGACACCCTGGTTTGCAACGACATCAGAAACATCAGTCAGAATAAACTTAAGATGACCAAACATAACCTTAATAAGGATCAACTATTAACAATAAAATCCCTTGAGAGAAACCATGACCTGGTCATTAAACCAGCGGACAAAGGAGGAGGTCTGGTAATCTTAGATAAAGTGGATTACAACCAAGAATGCAACAGGATTCTCGCAGACAAAAAAACCTATGAAAAACTCAGGAATAACCCAGTTGAAGGCTACAAGAAGGACTTAGATAGGATCTTGGGGGAGGCAAGGAGAAACGGAATACTAAATGAGAAGGAATACAAATACTTGAGTATTAAACACCCTATTACTCCAGTATTCTACTACCTCCCCAAGATCCACAAATCCATCGAAAAACCGCCAGGAAGACCAATCATATCAGGGATAGGTTCTTTAACAAGTAACCTATCAGAATATGTAGACAAACAACTCCAACAACATGTAATGAAACTTCCATCATACTTGCGGGACTCAACGCAAGTCCTAAATGTATTAGAGGGTATTGAATGGAAAAGCAACTACATTCTGGCTACATGTGATGTAACATCTCTCTACACGAGCATTCCTCATCAGGGGGGCCTAGAAGCCATCGACTTCTTTCTGACAAAGGATCCGGATATGCCAACACTACACAAAAACTTTATTTTAGATGGCATTAACTTTATACTGACTCACAACTATTTTTTTAACCAGGGGACCTATTTTAACCAAATATGCGGAACAGCAATGGGGACCAGGTTCGCGCCCAGCTAGGCGAATCTGTATATGGGAAGATGGGAACAAATTTTTTGGGAATCGTGCCCAGCGAGCGCGGATCTGGTCCTATATCGAAGGTATATAGACGATATTTTGTTAATCTGGAAAGGCTCTATGGAGGACCTTTTACACACAATTGAGGTCATGAATAGTAATAACCTTAACCTCAAGTTTACACACGAAATAAGTATGAAAGAAATTACATTCCTGGATCTAAAGATCGAAGTAACCGAAGGCAAATTAGAAACATCAACACACTTCAAACAGGTAGACTGTAATAATTACATTCATCAAGACAGCTGCCACCACTCCAATTGGAAATCTAATATACCTAAGGGTCAGATGCTAAGACTAAATAAAAACTGTTTCAACCCGGAGAAATGGGAACAACAAGTGACTATGATTAAAGAAAGGTTCCTTGAAAGAGGATATGATAATGATAGCTTGGAAAGAAACATTTCAGAGGTTAGGATGAAAGACAGAAAAGACCTTCTATTGTATAAAAATAAGGAAAACAAACCAACATGGGATGATGAAATAGTGAACATCCCTTTTATAACAAAATATAGCACTAACAGACACCTTATAGAAAAGATCATAAGGAAACACTGGTCGATTTTGAGAGATGACGATGTACTCGGGGAAAGGCTCCCAGAAACACCAAAATTCATTTACCGTAAATTAGAAAACTTGAAAAGTATACTCTCACCAAGTATACCCAGAACCCCTAAGTTGAAAACAAGAGATATACAAGGTAGAGACATCAAGGGTTTCTATCCATGCCCTAGTTGTAAGGCGTGTGAAAGAGGTGTAAAAACCAAGCAATTCACAGCACACAACACCAAAATAGTTTACCCTATAAGAGACCACATAAGGTGTAGTAATAAGGGAGTCATATACCTCATAGAATGCAGCTGCGGTCTCCAATATATCGGTCAGACCTCAAGACCCCTTAAGGACCGTATCAGAGAGCATCTACTACAGATTAAAAATAAGAGTACAGAGACTCCACTATACAAACACTTCACCAGAAAACATCAGGGAAACAAGAAAGATTTCAAATACTGCGGCATCCAACTAGTAAACCCCAGTTGGAGAGGGGGAGATCAAGAGAAAAAAACTCCTTATAGAAGAATCTAGGTGGATATTTTATTTAGACTGCCTTCACCCCAGGGGTCTGAATAACAAGGAGGACTTGTCACATTTATTTAATCTTAAATAGTCATGCGTTATAGGAAACTAAGATCCATTATTAGCATGTATTTTCATACTAGCGTAATAGACTAGTTTACCTAATTAGTACATGACACTACTCCCCTTCATTTTTAGCCCCAATCTTTTATAACCTTTTATAATCTTTTATTATCCATTTCCCCACCATTTTCTGATGATTTTTTGATAATGTTTTAAAATATGTTTTTAAACTCCTTTTTACATATTTTTATAATAATATTTTATAAATGTCCCCACCAATTCTTCCTGATGTGATAATATAGAGCCCCACTTACTGGGAGGATTCCACACAGAGAAACACCTGAGGTTGAGGGAACCCATTTTTATCAATATATTGACTAGAGAAATCCTCATCTCTCAAAATATGACACTAACTAGGCACCTAACTGAAATAATGATTTCTGACACCTCTGATCTAAAGTAATCCACTCGAGACTCAATGAGAGACTTCTAATTAAGTGCCCGCTTATGCATCTTAAAAACATACTTGTTTTATATTTTCAATATATTTTAAAGTGTTTTACCAATTCACCTATGTAAATTATCTCACTGACTGTTTAAATACACATACGTTTTTATTTTTTTGACCATAATGAATATATGTATAACATTTTACTAAGGATTTCACAAGTCAGCATTACAAACCCCTGAAAAATACCCAGAGTCATACATAGACCGGAACACCATTTCCGGTTACGACGTCACTTCCGGTCACAAGGAGACTGGTACTCCACTTCCGGTGGTGACGTCATTTCCGGTAATGCATATTAGCTGAAATGACATAAGGAACAACACCCCCCTGGGACCAAACAGGAATAAATGTATAAACCAAGACACCATAGTCAGTTGTAAGCATATGCCAGTCTAGAAGCATTTTTCACGACATCGGCCCCTAAATCACGAACCGGAAGTGACACCAACATGCGAAGTGGACTTCCGGTTTCGGCGATTCCGGCGATGAAAAATTCGCCTCTCCACTTTCCCTATTCAGCTTAGAGAGGAATCGAGTAAAAACCTATAAATTGGCCCCAAAAACCAAATAAAAATAAAAATAAAATGAAAATAATTATACTTAAAGCATTTTGAAGTACAGGAAGTATCACTTCCGGGTCAAAGGTGAACATTTTTTGGCGCAATTTTGGTGCTCTGTGATAGGTGCACCATAGTATAAAAAGAGGCCTAGTTATGCTTACCACAATACAGTCTTGAAAAAGGCCCAAGGAAGGGCCGAAACGCGTTGGCTATTGATGGTAAGCCTCATTTCATTTATATTAAGGATTTCCTAAACGTTATTGCACTATTTGTTTTTGTTTTATATTCCACAGGTACACTGGGAATCTTATTTGTTTCTATTTTTGATTTTTTATTATAAATCTGTTTGGATTTTGGAATTGGAACATTAATACGATCATTTTTTACTTTTTTGAACTTATTCACTTTTCACATATATATATTTTTTGTCACAAAATATATATATATTTTTTTTTTTTTGGATCTGAGTTTTATTGCCACCGATCACAGCACTAGAACATTTTTTTCTACATTTTTTCTACTCTTTTTTTCTGTTTTTTCCACATTTTTTCATCACCCTTCACTAAGTCATACTTCTTGGACACCTTCACAGTTATACTTCCTAGGATCGACTCACCATAGGGCAAAATTGTCCCCAAGGAACTTGGAACTATTTACCCTAATACCAGGGACTGTCTCAAATTCATTGGAGACACTACACACTGTTTACATAATTACTATATTTAGGAATCGTTAATTATATTGTATTATATGTTTTTAGTATCCGTATTTTAGACAATTTTTGATTATTGTGTTTCTATACCTGCTATAGGGTTTTATTCATATATTTTTTATTGTACTCATGGACCCATGAAAGTTTTTTATATATCTTTTATATTTTCCAAATCCTCTGCACCTCTTATTCTTTTACATTTGTGTATCACCATCCTGTCTGATACCATATAAGTTAATGTATAAGAGGATGTACATTCAATAAGTTGAGTAATTTCAACTCATATCAATCGCTATCTCATTCTTAACGTTTTTAAATTGTTTTTATCGTGTTTGTATGAATAAACCTGTGAAATCTTTCTAAACACCCATCTAAGTTTTATGTGCATATATCCCAGCCCAATTTGAGGCGCTCCCTAGACTCTAATTTATACACTGTTTAATACCTATAGACAAACTAGGTGTCTTATATTTTCTGGGGAGCCAGTTGGATATAGAGGAGACGCTGTGATGAACACAACCTATTCCAGAAAATGAAATTAGATTACACTAGCAAAGTGATTTAAAAGTTTTTTTTGTTTAAATTTACACTAATGTTAAGCAGATATGAGTGGTGGCTGGTGGCACAGCAATTAACCACAGTATATGCTGTGTAAAGGTAAAGCAGAAAGTTTGTTCTCCCTTCCGTAAATAGACAGTATCCGGCTCCTTGTTACCAAACACCATGCAGTCTTTTGAACACAGTTACAATGTGCCTGCTAACTCCATTAGACAAATAACAAGTACATTGGACTCACTTGTCACAGGTGTCCGGTGCTCGGTCCTGGGGGAGTAATGAACCCTTCTCGCCTCCTGTAGGGCTCCGGGTCCTTTCGTCCGCTCCCCTCCTCAAGCCGCCGCTGCCTGTGATTCTGTCCGTGTGAGCGTGTCTGTGCTCCGTTCCACTGAGCGTGTGACGTCACTTCCCTTGCACCGCTCGTGTCCGTCCGGCTGGCTGCGATGGGTCAATGGACTCAGGTGCAAATAGGTAACTGAGTAATACCGGAATCCTTTTGCTGGTTGATTGATTGGCAAATGTAGAGAAAGGAATAAAAGGATCCGGAATCTTGTAAATCTTTGTCCAAGTTTATTAGATTAAAACAGCAACAACACTTGTTACAGCATACTGAGGTACAGCACTGGGTGGTGGTCACTACTGCTGACGCGTTTCGGCTTTCCCCGCCGTAGTCATAGCATAGTAGATGACCATCATCCTGTGTTTTAAAAAGGCTAAAGAACCTTCCCATTGGTTAAGAAAAACACACCCTCCAATATGTGCTGCTATGAATCTACTAACACTATTACTAAACTAGGTTAGTGAATACTTTTTTTATTTAAAAATAATATTCTTCCTTGGCTAGGTTTCTGACAGAATTTTGACAATATTTTTCGAATTATAACTCTAGTTGTTTTGAGTTATGACCTAAGTTGTATATATATCATGGGTCTTCAGTTTATGTGTGTTTAAAGTGCTTATTAGCTCATTTGAGTCAATCTACTTTGATAACGTTAACGTAATAAGGTTCTTATATTACTTGCTTGGAAGGGGTTGAAATTGTAAATCACACATAGTGTCAATGGTTAGCTAATCACTCAATATAATGACATTATTTTATGCTTTATATGTTTATTTTGTTTGATATGTATATTTAATAGTTAGTTATATTAGCTACTGGTGGTGTTAGAATGGTTCCTACCTTTATATTATACAATCTAGTTTAAATTGATTTCTATATTTATATTTGGGCGTTAGATAACATTGCTTTTATTCAAACTTGATTTTTGAATAATTATTTCTCTGTCTCTGTGTAGATTTGGACTACCTCCAGAAATTAATCAGGTCGAACTCACTGTTTAAACCGGAGGGCCATCTAGTTCCCAGTTTAAGTATCCAATATACTTCTTCTCTTGCTAAAAGAAGAGATCTATCTCCCCCCCTCGCTGGTGGCAGGACATGTTTTGCAATTGTCCAATTTAGTGTGGTACTCTTTCTGTCATGGATTGATCGAAAGTGTGTAATCAATGGTGTGGTGAGTTCCCCATGTTTGATGTCATTGACATGTTCCCGAATTCTTGACCTTACCTCTCTTGTGGTCATACCTACGTACTGAGTTTACAGATGTCACTACAAAGAATGCATAGCCTGCAAACACCTGTCACAAGGAGATGAATTTGTTAGCACCGCAACAGGTGAGCGCTTCTCACATGACAGATGCTACAATTGTAGAACAAACCATGTGGTCTATATACTTACTTGCTCAGAATGCAACCTACAGTACGTAGGTATGACCACAAGAGAGGTAAGGTCAAGAATTCGGGAACATGTTAATGACATCAAACATGGGGAACTCACCACACCATTGATTACACACTTTCGATCAATCCATGACAGAAAAAGTACCACACTAAATTGGACAATTGCAAAACATGTCCTGCCACCAGCGAGGGGGGGAGATAGATCTCTTCTTTTAGCAAGAGAAGAAGTATATTGGATACTTAAACTGGGAACTAGATGGCCCTCTGGTTTAAACAGTGAGTTCGACCTGATTAATTTCTGGAGGTAGTCCAAATCTACACAGAGACAGAGAAATAATTATTCAAAAATCAAGTTTGAATAAAAGCAATGTTATCTAATGCCCAAATATAAATATAGAAATCAATTTAAACTAGATTGTATAATATAAAGGTAGGAACCATTCTAACACCACCAGTACCTAATATAACTAACTATTAAATATACATATCAAACAAAATAAACATATAAAGCATAAAATAATGTCATTATATTGAGTGATTAGCTAACCATTGACACTATGTGTGATTTACAATTTTAACCCCTTCCAAGCAAGTAATATAAGCACCTTATTACGTTAATGTTATCAAAGTAGATTGACTCAAATGAGCTAATAAGCACTTTAAACACACATAAACTGAAGACCCATGATATATATACAACTTAGGTCATAACTCAAAACAACTAGAGTTATAATTCGAAAAATATTGTCAAAATTCTGTCAGAAACCTAGCCAAGGTAGAATATTGTTTTTAAATAAAAAAAGTATTCACTAACCTAGTTTAGTAATAGTGTTAGTAGATTCATAGCAGCACATATTGGAGGGTGTGTTTTTCTTAACCAATGGGAAGGTTCTTTAGCCTTTTTAAAACACAGGATGATGGTCATCTACTATGCTATGACTACAGCGGGGAAAGCCGAAACGCGTCAGCAGTAGTGACCACCACCCAGTGCTGTACCTCAGTATGCTGTAACAAGTGTTGTTGCTGTTTTAATCTAATAAACTTGGACAAAGATTTACAAGATTCCGGATCCTTTTATTCCTTTCTCTATATATGCTGTGTAAGCCTGACACACAGGCCTGATAGAAAATGAAATTAGATTACACTAGCAAAGTGATTTAAAAGTTTTTTTTTTTAAAATTTACAATAATGTTAAGCAGATATGAGTGGTGGCTGCTGGCACTGCAATTAACCACAGTATATGCTGTGTAAGCCTGACACACAGGCCTGATAGAAAATGAAATTAGATTACACTAGCAAAATGATTTAAAAGTTTTGTTGTTTAAATTTACACTAATGTTAAGCAGATATGAGTGGTGGCTGCCTGGCTGGCACAGAGCAATTAACCACAGTATATGCTGTGTGAGCCTGAGACACAGGCCTGATAGAAAATGAAATTAGATTACAATAGCAAAATGATTTAAAAGTTTTATTGTTTAAATTTACAATAACAAGCTATGTTCGCTGGGAACTGTTCTCCGGCGAACTGTTCGCAACATCACTACTTACAAGTTACTTCTATTATTTGATTTATTATATCCTCTAGTTATCCTTTGTTGTAAAGGGTACTTAGGTATGCTCTGGAGCTGTTGAGTGGTGACTATATATATACTAGGTAAACTAGTTAGTAAATAGTTATTAACTATTTACTAACTAACTAGCTAAAATAAATATGAACTTACCTGTGAAATAAAACCTAACCTGCCTTACACTAAAACCTAAAATTACAAAAAATAAAAAACGAAATTATCAAAAATAAAAAAGCATTACACCTAATCTAATAGCCCTATCAAAATAAAAAAGCCCACCCAAATAAAAATAAAACCCTAGCCTACAATAAACTATAGCTACCAATTGCCCTGAAAAGGGTATTTGGATGGGCATTGCCCTTAAAAGGGCATTTAGCTCTTTTACATTGCCCAAACCCTAAACTAAAAAAAACTCCACCCAAAAAACCTTAAAAAAACCTATCCCTAACCCCCGAAGATCCACTTACAGTTTTTTTAAAGCCCCGCTTGAACGATCTTCATCCAGGCGACAAGAAGTCTTCATCCAGGCGGCTTCTTCAATCTTCATCCCGGCGACAAAGTCCTCATCCAAGCAGCAAGAAGTCTTCATCCAGAGGGCCGCTTCAATTTTCATCCAGGCGGCATCTTCTATCTTGATCCCGGCGGCGCGGAGCGGGTCCATTCTAAAGACATCCTACGTGGAGCATCCTCTTCATACGGTCGCCGCTGTACACTGAATCTTCAATGCAAGGGACGCTATTCAAGATGGCGTCCCTTGCATTCTTATTGGATGAAAGATTTGAATCAGCCTATAAGAATTAGAGCTGCTGAAATCTTATTGGCTGTTCAAATCAGCCAATAGGATGAGAGCTACTGAAATTCTATTGGCTGAATTAAATAGCCAATAGAATTTCAGCAGCTCTTATCCTATTGGCTGATTTTAACAGTCAATAGGATTTCAATAGCTCTCATCCTATTAGCTAATTTGAATTTCCAAAATTAAATCAGACTAATGGAATGCAAGGGATGCCTTTTTACTGGTAAAAGAGTTTTTAAGGGCTATTGGTAGTTTATTGTAATCTAGGGTTTATTTTATTTTGGGTGGGCTTTTTATTTTGATAGGGCTATTAGATTAGGTGCAATTCTTTTTTATTTTTGATAATTTCATTTGTTATTTTTCGTAATTTATTGTTTGTTATTTTTTGTAATTAAGTCTTTTTTATTTTTTGCAATTAGATAGTTTGTAATTTTTATAGTAGTGTTAAGATTTTTAATGTGTATTTTAGTTTTCTTTAATTGGTAGTTATTTTAATTTTAGTATAATAGTTATATTAGTTTAATTTAGGTTTAGGGGTTACTAGTTTATATTAGTTTATTGAGATGTGGGGGGTTTAAGTTTAGGCATTAATATTTTAATTTAGTATATTTCTTTGTGGGGGGCTTGCGGTTTAGGGGTTGATAGATTTATTATAGTGGTGACGGCGTAGGGCTTAATAAATTTAGTATAGTGGGGGCGATGTGGGCGGACTGCAGATTGGGGTTAATAATATTTAAATAGTGTTTGTGATGCGGGAGGACAGCGGTTTAGGAGTTAATAACTTTATTATAGTGGTGACTATGTCGGGGAGTGGCGGAATAGGGTTAATAAATTTTATTAGTGGCGGCAATGTTGAAGTGGCAGCTTAGGGGTTAATAAGTTTAATATAGTGTTTGCGATGCGGGAGGGCCTCGGTTTAGGGGTTAATAGGTGGTTTATGGGTATACTTTGTAACACTTTAGTTATGAGTTTTATGTAACAGTTTTTTGCGTAAAACTCATAACTACTGCTCTCAGATGGCATTATGGATCTTGTCGGTATAGGGTGTAACGCAAACTTTTTAGCCTCAACGTAAAATTCGTAATGGCTGCACTATGGAAGTCCCATGAAAAAAAACCTTAATTTTTACGAGTACTGGACTGACGTTGCGTTACAGGCTAAAAGGCTTGCGGTACAGCTATACCGACAACGCAGAAATTACCATTTTTTCAGCATTTAAAGACAAACATGCAATTTGTAATCTACCTGTTAGATTGCTCCTCTGAATATGTCATTTACCTACTTACCTGCATTTGTGTGGTTCAATATGTAGGGCACACCTGTCGCACTTTTAGAACTAGGTGGAATGAACACATATAATATGAAAAAGCATATTAAACCACATAGTGTAGCTGCTCACTGCCTCAAACATCACAATAGCAAAACACTAACATTTTTACCATTACCCCCATTGAACAAATTGCACCTTTTTGAGCTTTAATAGGTTTAATCGTTTAAGGCAAAGAGAGACCTACTGGATTTATAAATTACAAAATCGTAGTCCAGTAGGTCTAAATATTAATGTTGATCTTGCAGCTTTCGACACTTGAGGGATTTATTATGTCATAGTATTGATACAACCCCATTTATATACAAATATTGCATATATCACATATTATACAAATAGAGACACACTTATAGTACACGTATAATTTTACATGTTACTACTTCTCTGGTTATTGCTTTTGGATTATGATTATAATTTTGACATTATAATTTTGATATAAGAATTTTTGGAAATTACTCACAAACCCATTACACACTACATTATCACACCACACTATTAAGGTTTTATATTTGGTAATTTTAGATTATGTTATGGATATCATATATATGCTTTTTTTTTTTTTTTTTTTTTTAAAGAGCTTTATTTGAAAACAAACATGAACAAAGGTACATGCACTGCAGGTGCCAATTCAAAGTTTACAGCTTCCGTCATTACAGTCAGTACGTAATTACATAAAGTAGGGAATAAATCCACACACGGGTAGAAGGCACATATGGAATAACCTGAGTATTAGTCCAAGGTTGTTTATCAGGGTGCAAGATTATGATAAGAGTGTAAGCTCTATCTTTTCCAATTTTCCTTTCCACTTTACATTCCGCTAAATCTGGAGATGTATGTATTTAATAGCTATTAAAGAATTAAAGCGACATTTAATAAAGTTATATAGATACCAGAAGCAACATAAATAAACAAATCAGGCCAGGGGCGGAACCCCGCGTGCCAGGCATTCAGGGGAGAGGCCATCCGAAAAATAGGGGGAGGGAGAATGGGGTCAGCAGAAGGTCACTCGGTGCGTGCCCGGAGGGGCTAGGCACTCGTCTAGAGGGCAAATGCTCCCCCATTCCACATCTGAAGTAAGGTTTCATGTACATCAAGTTTTGCTGTAAGCATGTAATGGTATCTCTCCAGCCGCAGGAGATCGCAAACTTTCTGTTTCCAGTCATTTACTGAGGGTACCACTATCGATTTCCAGTGGGCAGGGATCAGAGTTTTCGCACCCATCAACATATACATAAGTAGGGTCTTTTTTACTGGGTTCTGTATTTTGTATGGGAAGTGAAGGAGCAAGGACTCCGGCGCCCTGGGGATATCCATCTCTAGGATTTGTGTCATCTTTTCCCAGACATCTCTCCAAAAGTTTTCAATAAGGGGGCAGTCCCACCAAATGTGCAGAATCGAGCCCTCCCCCCCACAGCCCCTCCAACACTGGTCAGAGACGGTCGGGTATATTGCCTTGAGTCGGGTCGGTGTAAGATACCACCTGCATAGTAGCTTGTAGTGTGATCCCTGCATATGAGCAGAGACAGAGACCGTCCGGGTTGCCCTAAACATACGCTGCCAGTCTTCCGTTGTCAATTCAGTGCCTAGTTCTTTATGCCACATCCCAACAAAAGTCGGGGGTGGACTGTCCTTGGGGAGTAAGAGCAGTTTGTAGATCTTTGAAGTCAGGTGTCGCGGGGTAGTTAGTTGCGTGCACAAAGACTCGAAAGGGGTAAGTTCCCTAAAAAATTGTCGTTTATGTCTATGAGTGGATATGAAATGGCGTATCTGCAGATACATATACCAGGACAGCGGGCGGTCTGGGTAGGACTCCAGTACCTCCTGCCTCGCCAGAAGTCTCCCGTTATTAAAAAAGTGTAGATATAGTTACTGTTCAGGGGTCCTGCAGAACAGGAGGCCCTAACTTGCAGAGGAATTTCCGGGTTCTCGTACACCGGTGTCAACGGGGAGTAGTTAGTGGTAATATGTGACTCAGTCCGAGTCGTTCTGTCCCACTCTCGAAACAGCTCCTCTAATAGAGGAAACTTGGAGACGCATTTTGGCCTGTGTGGTTCGGCCCCCCACAACAGGACAGCCAAGCCCCCAATACCAAGAATGGAGGAATCAATGTGTATCCAATCCTTTTGTGCATTACTCTGGCACCACTCCACCGCTCTCTGGAGCAGAACAGCTCTCCTATATAGGCACAGGTTTGGAAGTCCCAGTCCACCTCCCTCTCTAGGCAGGTACATCGTCCTTTTATTCACTCTGGGTCTGATGCCCTTCCAGACATACTCCTCAATCAGCTGTTGAAGCCTCGGGAGAAAAGAATGTGGGAGAGGGATCGGAATCGTTTGAAAGAGATACAGAATCCTAGGCAGGATATTCATCTTTACCACATTTATTCTTCCCAACCAGGAGATCATTTTATGCCTCCAGGCCGAAAGATCACGCGAGATCTCCGCTCTGAGAGATTCATAGTTGGCTTCGTATATATCAGATAGGGATGCCGTAATAGTTATGCCTAGGTATTTCAGGGATTTTGACTTTATCACAAAGGGGCAGTGATTATGTAACCAAGTCATGGTTGCAGTAGGCATAGCAATTCCCAACAGTTCTGATTTACTATTATTCAGGAGAAAGTGGGAAACCTCCCCATACCGTTTAAATTCATCCAGAAGGGCAGGTATCGATGATTCTACGTCTGTTAGTGTAAACAACAGATCATCAGCGTACATAGCAATTTTATGCTCCTTCGGCCCCAGTCTCAGCCCCTTTATCAGGCCATTTGCTCGGATATTGCTAGCCAACGCTTCTATTGAGATGGCAAACAGCAGGGGCGACAGCGGACACCCCTGCCTAGTGCCATTTGTGATGGAAAAAGGCTCAGAGAGAATATTATTTACTCTGATTTGTGCTGTAGGCACATAGTATAATGCAAAGACCGTCGTTACAAACCTATTGCCAAAGCCCATCTTTTCCAGTGTGTGTTTAAGGAATTGCCAATTCACCCTATCGAACGCCTTTTTGGCGTCCGTAGATAGCAGAGCTAAAGGGGTTTTATTACCTGAGGAGTACGACATAATTTGCAAAATTTTGATGGTATTATCTCTTGCCTCCCTCCCAGGCACAAACCCCACCTGATCTAGTGAGATCAGCGAGGGGAGGAATCTGTTTACTCTGTTGGCCAAGACTTTTGCTATAATCTTAATGTCCGTATTGAGGAGTGAGATTGGGCGATAACTTTGCGTTCTGTTGGCAGGTTTTCCTGTTTTTGGTATAACTGTTATGTATGCCATGAGCATGGAGGTCGGCAGAGCTCCCGTTTCAGGCAGCTCGTTGATTAGCTTTTGGAGATGTGGCAACAGTATAGGCGAGAATGCTTTGTAGTATTTAGCCCCAAAGCCGTCAGGGCCAGGGCACTTGCCGTTAGGCAAGTCAGCTAAGGCTCTCTGTACTTCTTCTATGGACAAGGGGGACTCCAAAAAATCCAAAGCCTCTCTCTCTAGCCTTGGTAGGTGTGTATGTTGCAGGTAGCTTTGGGTGCTGGACCTATAGTCATAGCACTCCCCTGAATTGTTAGGCAGTGTCGCTTTCAAATTTTACAGTGTGCTATAGTAAGACCTGAAGGCCTCCGCTATTTTGGGGCTATCTCTGTAGGTGTTGTTGTCACTGTCTACTATAGTGTGCACGTGCGATTTAAGTTGTGCGCGGCGTAGTGCCCTTGCTAGCAATTTGCCCGTCTTGTCGCCCCCCTCATAGTACTTTTGCTTGAGACGAAATGCTTTCCGCTGATCGTCTTCCTGCAAGAGATGTTTGAAGTCAAGTCAGTTGTGTTTCAAGGTCGGAGTCACTCGGTCTTTGTTTATGTTGGGAATCTAAGCTAGAAATGTTCCGTAAGAGGTGGTTGTATTTTTCTCGACTCTGTTTCACTAATCTGGCTTTGTGCTTAATGAAGTGCCCCCTCATCACACTCTTGTGAGCCTCCCAGGTTGTAGTTAGCGCGACATCCTGCGTCACATTTAGAGTAAAGTATTCTTTTAGCGACGTCTCTATATCGGCAGTGATTAACTGGTTACTCAGAAGCGCATCATCTAGTCGCCAAATATAAGGGATGTCTGGTTTGTCAGGAGACTGCTGCATGGTCAGACCATGTGATAGAGGAGATATCACTTCGCTTAACATACGCAATACCTTGTGAGTCTGTGTAAAAGTAGTCAATGCGCGAATACTTTTTGTGGGGGCTGGAATAGTACGTGTAGTCTAAATCGGTTGGATGCCAAGTGCGCCAAACGTCATGCAAAAGATGATTTTTCAAGACCGTGGCAACCCGTTTCAGAACAATGCTGGAGACACTGGACACCCCGTTAGAGGTATCCAATTTTGGGCACATCGGGACATTAAAATCTCCCCCCAAAATTACCACCCCCCTGGACAACTCAGAGAGCTTGTTAGAAACAGTTTTAAAAAATCCATACTGTGCCGTGTTGGGAGCATATATATTAGACAAGGTGACCTCCCTACCATACAAAAGGCCGACTAATATAATCAGCCTGCCCTCTCTATCTCTCTCGACCTCCCGCGGCTGGAAATGGACCCTATGATGTATTAGGATGCCAACTCCATTGTGTTTAGTGGGCCCCGAAGCGAAGAAAGCTGTGGGGTATGTAGGATTGTGCCACTTGGGTTCACAAGTTTTCTTAAAATGGGTTTCCTGCAGGAAGATAATATCTCCCCGCAGTTGTCGTAATTCCCTGGAGACAATAGATCTTTTCCCGGGATTGTTTAGGCCCTTCGCGTTTATCGTGACAAATTTGAGGGGGTGGTTAGTGGCTAGGTATTGTGGGGGGATCATTGTTATGTCCAATGGGAGAGCAAAAGGTAGCAGGGAGAAGAGAAAAAAGGAGGAAAAAAAAAACGGCCACATTAGGCCCGTGGGCCCCTGCTTCTCTGGGAATAATAGACATAAACAAGTTGCCATTAGGCCTCCGCCGCTGGCCCTCGTGGGAGAAAAAAAAAAAAAAGCGGGATAAAACAAAGGGTTCCTTCTTCACCAGAAGGGCAAAAGAAGTTCTGAAGGCTTGGTTCTAGTCTACTGAACCAGCAGTTAAAACTAAACTAGTCGCTTGAGAGGGTATATGCCTATAGGCTGCCCTAAGAGGTGGAATGTAAAGTGTAGGCCAAGCTAAACTATCCCATACAATGATAACATAACTATGAACATAGCAATTTATAACATTATAACATTAGAATTGTGAGTACTATTATATTAAGAGTAATACATGAGCACTGTTAGCAGTGCTATGTGAACTGTGATATATGGACCGGGGAGTTAGGGGGGGGGGATAGAGGGGGGATGGGAGGGGAAAGGGAGTAGAAGAAGAGTGAGAAAGATGATGGTGGGAGAGAGGGGAAGGAAAGGTAGGAGAGGGGGAAGAGGGGGGAAGTAGGAAGGGAGGAAGAGGAAGGGGGGAGGGGATGAAGAGGGAGAGGGGGGCAAGGCAGAGAGGGGGAGAAAAGGGAAAGGGAGGGAGGGAGAGAGGGGGGGAGGAGGGGGAGGAGGGGGGGAAGAGAAGAAGGAGGTGAAGAGGGTTAAAGAGGGAGGGGAAGAGGGGGGAGGGGGGAAAGAGGGAGGGGAGGGGAAAAAAGGAAGGGAAGAGGGGTAAAAGGGAGGGAGCCATATCAGCTTCCCTAAATCTTGTGAACAGAGAGCAAATACAAACATTAGAAAATTGCAAATTAACATGTAAATATCACTATCACAGACCTGGCTAATGAAAGATGTAAGGGAACATCACTGAAATATTAGGAGTAGGATTATTTGCAATGAGACATAACAAACATAATATAAACGCACGCTTCAATAACATGTGACAAAAAAAAAACAAAAAAAAAAAACATCTTATATTATTCCTATCCCCAAGGAAGAAGATTAAGTCCTAAAGACACATGTCAACTGTCCTTATAATCATGGGCGTTTCTTTAGATAGAGTCCAGCATACATGTTCCAAGGAAAACTCCAGACCAGAGTGCCACAAAGCAAGGATGACACAGATACAAGTGTTAACAGTACATGACATAACAGTTAACTTATACTAAGTCAAGCCTGAGAGGACAAAGATAATGTCCTAATGAAGCATGTCGGGGGGAGGGAGGGAGGGAAAAGAAAGGAAGGGTTAAAGGAGAAGGGAGGGGGAAAAGAGGGGGGAGGGGGAAAAAGAGGAAGGGAGGAAGAGAAAAAGGAAGGGAGGAAGAGAAAGAGGAAGGGAGGGAGGGAAAAGAGGGACGGAGGAGGGAGAGGAGAGGGAGGGGAGGGGAAAAGAGGGAGGAAAAGGGGGGGAAAAGAGGGAGGAGAAGGGGGGGGGAAAGAGGGAGAAAGAGGGGGAAAAGAGGGAGGAGGGGGGAAAGAGGGAGGGGAGGGAAGGTGGAAGAAAGGGAGGGAGGGGGAAGAGAGGGGGGAGGGGAAAGAAAGGAGGGGAAGGGAAAAAGAGGGAAAAAGGGGGGGGAGGAGGGAGGGAGGGGGGGGAAGAGGGGGGAGGGGGGGAAAGGGGGAGGGAGGGAGGGGGAAAGAGGGAGGGGGAGGGAAAAGAGGGAGGGGAGGGGGGAAAAGAGGGAGGGAGGGGGGAAAAGAGGGAGGGAGGGGGGAAGAAGAGGGGGGAAGTGGGAGAAGAGAGGGAGGGAGGAGGGGAAAAGAGGGAGGGGGGGAAAGAGGGAGGGTGGAGGTGGGAAAGAGGGAGGGAGGGGGGGAAAGAGGGAGGGGGGAAGAGGGAGGGAGGGGGGGGAAAGAGGGAGGGGGGGGGAATAGGGAGGGGGGAGAGGGAGGGGGGAAAATAGGGAGGGAGGGGGGGAGATTTGCAACTTTACCTGTAAATATAACTATTACGGACCTGGCTAAAGGAGAATGTAAAGGATCATCCCTGAAACACTCAGAGTAAGGTTATTTGCATTGAATACGTGACAAACATAATATAAATGCATGTTTCAATAGCATGTGACAAGACAAGTATCTTATGTTATGTCTAGGCCGAAGGAAGAAGATTATGTCCTAGTGACACACAACATCTGTCCTATGAGTCCAGGGTTTTTCTTCGGTTAGAGTCCAACATGTATGTTCCAAGGAAAACTCCTATCCAGAGTGTAACACAACAGGCAAGGTATAGAAACAAATATTAACATTACACAACATGTCAGATAACTTATACTAAGTCAAACCTGAGAGGACAAGGATAATGTCCTAGTGAAGCATGTCAACTGCCCGTAGGGCCAGGTCCATATCTCTGGTTAGGATCCAGCACTCGTGTCCTAGTTAGATCCTTTGGCAAGAATGTTAGGATGAGGGGCCAGCAGCGTCGCGGCCCAATGCAGTAGGCGGTGGGGTTTCTTGGTTAGGCACTGCAATGTGCAGTGTGGAACAGAATGACTCCATATCCTCCATAGATCTGAACAAGGCTGTTTTATCTCCCGAAGTGGCAATAAGACACGTTGGGAATCCCCAACGATATGGGATTTTGTTCTCCTGAAGTGCTGTAGTAAGGAATTTTAGGTCCCTGCGCTTCTGCAGTGTTGTAGGACAGAGGTCGGAGAAAACTTGCAAGGTGGTGCCTGCATATGTAAGGGGGTGTTTGTTCCTGCTGTGGCGCAGAATCTCTTCTTTCTCTTTGTAGTTTAGTATGCGTAGGATGACGTCCCTAGGGGGGGCTTTCGGAGAGGGCTTTGGGCGGAGGGCTCTATGGGCCCTTTCAATTGTCACCTCGGGGGACATGGGGGTCCCTTTGATTACTCGGAACAGGTCCTGTAGGTATCCCAGAAGAGCGGTCGGATTTACAGACTCCGGAATTCCCCTAATACGGAGATTGTTCCGGCGGCTCCGGTTATCAAGGTCTTCTATACGTTCCAGCATGCTCTGCACCATATCTGAATTATATTGGGTTTTTGTGACAGTCTGCTTAACATTCTCCTGTAGTATGTCTTGCGAGTGCTCTATGGCGGTAACCTTTTGAGAGAGGTCACCAACTTCCCTGCGCAGTTCTCCAAACAGGCTTTTTATCTCTGCGGCTATCCCTTTAATATCATCTTTAGAAGATAGATGTTTAAGGTCTTCTTTAGTTACATAACTCAGTTGCTGAATGTTTGCCTGGTTACAGCCTGAATCATCCGTTCTAAGTTCACTGTTAGAGTTGCTGTCTTCATTCATAGGGGAGTCTATGCCCTTAAGATAATGTACCATGTTTCTAGTTTTAGCTCCCTTGTCTGGCAGGTTATTTTTCTTCTGCGCCATATTGATGCCAAGTGTTGCTGTTGTTTAAATTGAGGTTTGCCCAGGATGTACCCTGAAGTATGTTTGCCTGTGACTGCCTCCAATATCAGTTGTAACTTTTATATTAAATACCTTCCCCAGGCTGGCACTACAAGATTAGTGGCACAGGGTCTTGGTTTTTCAGACAGGGGCCTGTTGTTAAGGCTTCCAGTGTTTGCTTCCAGGCAGTTATCATGTGCGGCCTATGCCAGGTGATATGTGGCTAATCAGGATCACCAGTTAATGTTGTGCAGTATAATTGATGGCCTAATGTGTGTTAGAGGATCTCGCTGCTTAAGTACACAGTGGGGGGTAGGGCAATAAGGGCCCGCCGCATACCTGTCAACCAACTATTCCTTCCAGGTTGGAACAGCGTGGCGTGACCGCACTTGGACCGCGATCAAGCCTCCTCTCAATGTGGGCCACAAAAAGGAAATCACCGGTATGTTCCACAGCGTACGGACGGGACCCGCGGCTGTTTTGTGTGCTTCGCCAGTCCGTCTGTAGAGTTCTTTAGTGACCGGCCGTGAACCTGTCAGTCACTGTGACACTCCAAGCCGGGACCGCGCGGTGACTCCGCTCCCGGTCTGATCACAGATTTCTTACAATGTCGGGCCTCAGCAGGCATACACCGGGGAGCTGCGCAAAGAACGATATAGGTATTGGGTAAGTGCAGGCCCAGCACAGAGCAAAATATGAGGCACGCTCCGGTTACACTTCTAGTAAGGCCTGCGGCCCAGCCACGCCAGCACCCTCTCCTGTGGGATGAAATGTTCGCTACTGCTCACAACTTGAGGGGGTAATGTGCAAAAAGGGATCCCCGGTCATGGGAATAGTTGTTAGGATAGTCGCAGCCTAGTTTATGGCATTAAATTTATTAGGGCGCTCTAGCAAAACGCAGCCATTCTCCTGAACGGCTAAGCTCCGCCCCCAGCATATATATGCTTTTATTTATGAAATATTAGAACGAGCTTCTACAATCACTTTTATATTGCACTCGTATATCACATTATGTTTTCATCTATTAAATATTAGAACAAGCTTCTATAATCACCTTTATATTGCACTCGTATACCATAACAGATAGGATATTTTTCCTGTAATGTTATGTTCATATTGTATGTTACAATATTTTTTTATGAAATAATGTCTTAATTTTTTAAGGTGTGCAACAGTACTAGGGTTGTGTATAAAATCTTTCCCTCTTTTCTAGTATGTATTTTTAGTATGTTTCATGTCTTGAATGAATACAAATGTTCCCTGTCTTACCTGTATATTTAATCAGTGGGCGGGCTTTATGTTCCAATATAAGTCTGTGTTTGCTTTTCACTTTTTAAGCCTGATGAAACGGTGGATCTACCACAGAGAAACGCGTTGCTTTTAATAAATCTTTTAACGTATGACAAAAGGAACTTTGTCTTTTTCTATTGGCACTTTGGTTCCCACTACTGTTTCGCTAACTAGCATCTCTTTGGGGCACAAGTTAGCTTTTTGGAAATCAGAGATATTCCTTGGTCCAGACGGAGCTCATCACATGACTGTGATGTCACAACTCCCATGCCCCCCGGTCAAGGGTATCCACATTGTTGTGTCAGCTTGCTGTTTGCTGCTGTTTCCATCTGACCGCTGTTGTGTCTGGGTTTGTCTTGCTGCAGGGACTGGTGTGCTCAGGTTTGTGATACGCGCACTACATGTAGTGCTCTTCTAAATTCTTCATGGGATTCAGTATCCCTTCATTGGAGCGGCGACTCGTTGGGTGGTTCACACTTTATTGGACTGAATTTTACCTTTTTATTAAATGTATTTAATGTGCATTGTGTATTTATTGTGCATTTGGTACTATTGCTGTGCCTGTACATAGTGAGCACCCCCTATATATATAATTCCTTAATAGAAGTTAGTCTTATATAGGTTGATATTATTTGCACTGATCTTAATAGGCAGGATCAGATTGATATACAACAGGAAAGTTCTACCCTGTGAAAAGCATTAATGGGCTAAAAATCGCCATAAAACAAGCTAAGAAGTTAATCAGCTCATTGTTCATTCCTGAGAGTATGCTTCTGTGTGTGTGTGTGTTTTTGTATGTATTATATACAGATACTTGTCGACTTATGACCTATGCAACTTATGGCCATCCGTACTTACGACTATGTGTCAAACTGAAGGTGATGCTTATGTGCGTATGTGCACAAAGGCAAGGCGGTGCTTGTGTGCGCAAAGGCGGTTCTTGTGTGCGATGAGAAGTGACTGTAAATAGCAGCAGCAGCAGCCTTTGCACAGGTCTCACCATGTCGCATTCCAAAAGTTCGGTAACGTGTAGCCACAAAGAGGCTTCAAAGAAGAGGAAAGCTCTTGATTTGGAGATAAAAATGAAAGTCATAAACCAGTATGACGAAGGTAAAAAAGTGAACATGATCGCGCATGATATGAAACTGTCGCATTCTACAGTTTCCATGATCATTAAGGGCAAGGAACGCATACGTGAAGCTGTAAAAGGTTCCGCACCAATGAAATCAACAATAATAACAAAACAACGTCAAGGACCCATTCACAAAATAATGTTGTGGATAGAAGATCAAATACAAAAATGTACACCCATAAGCCTTCTAACAATTCAGATGTTTGTTTGAGACTTTAAAGGAGAAAGCTGGTGATAATTACAAAGAGAATTTCCAGGCAAGCACTGGATGGTTTAAACGTTTTAGAAGAAGATTCTGTCTGCATAAAGTGCGGGTTTCAGGAGAAGCAGCAAGTGCAGATTCAGAAGCCGTTGCAAAGTTCATTGACACTTTGGATGAATTAATGCAAGAGGGAGGGTGTTTACCTGAACAAATATTCAACATTGATTAAACAGGTCTGTTCTGTAAACGGATGCCTGAATGCACATACATTTACCAAGAATCAAAAACCATGCCAGCATTCAAGGATTGGGTAAGCTTGTTACTTGGAGGAAACGTTGTTGGTTTTAAGCTTAAAGTGACAGTCTAGCCAAAATTAAACTTTCATGATTCAGATAGGTCATGTCATTTTAAACAACTTTCCAATTTACTTTTATTATCAAATTTGCTTTGTTCCTTTGGTGGTATTTTTGAAAAGCTAAACCTAGATAGGCTCAAACTGATTTCTAAACCGTTGAAAACCGTTTCCTAGCTCAGAGCATTTTGAAAGTTTTTCACAGTTAGACAGTACTAGTTCATGTGTGTCATATAGATAACATTGTGCTCACTCCCGTGGAGTGACTTAGGAGTCTGCACTGATTGGCTAAACTGCAAATCTGTCAAAAGCACTGAGATAAGGGGCTGTCTGCAGAGGCTTAGATACAAAGTAATCACAGAGGTAAAAAGTATATTAATATAACAGTGTATATAGCCTGTTAATACTGTGATCAGCCTTTTAGTACTGTGAAGAGTGCTGATCAATCATATTGTTTATTTTTTGGGAGGGGGGGTTCTTTATTAGCTGTTAACCCCTTCCCTTAATTTTTTAAGGTAAAACCTTTCCTGCCCTCTCCTGCTGCTCCTGATCACCCTTCCGAGTTTTTTCTTTTTTCTCTCTTTTTAGTCTTTAAAAAAATATATATTTATATATTTGAGGGATTGGGGGGGGTGTTATTGGGGGATGAAGTGGGATAGTGGCACTAAGCCTCCTGATACACTGCACAAAAAGGAAAGGTCCTTTAGTGCAGGCCCAGGGAGCAGTTGCATTAAGCCTCCTATTAGGGCTCTTTGAAGAAGAGGACCGGGCTAGCATGGCTCTCCAGCATGCTACAGGTACGTGTAAGGGGCCTATTTATTATGGTGCGAGCGGACATGATCCGATTTTGCTGATCATGTCCTCTGCACATCGATAAATGCCGACAGCATACGCTGTCAGCATTTCTTATTGCACCAGCAGTTCTTGTGAACTGCTGGTGCAATGCCGCCCCCTGCAGATTCGCTAGAAACACGGGGCATCAAGCTCCATATGGAGCTTGATAAATATGCCCCTAAAGCTACAGGTTAACTTTTTCAATTGTAGATTTGGAACATTAACATTAGTTTAACAAAAATGAATGTAAATGCTCTGTGAATATTCAGTATTTGATATGTTTAAAACTAAATGAATATTGAATATTGCAGCCAATGAATATACATGCAAATAAATTACCCAAACTGAATTTTTCATGGCTGTACACCTCTAGTTAATGATTGGCATAGACTTTTATGGGATGTGCTGTTAAAAAAAACAACCCTTTATTGCTTGTTCTCTAACCCAACACTGCATTAGACCAATAGCACTAGATCCGGTAGTTATGAATACTTTACATTCCAATGTATTTCACAAAGAATTAATAAATATATATATATACCTATATAATCCAATATCTATTTAAAAAGGACATTTATTTCTGCGTTAAGAACATTGGAATTTAAAATAAAAATAAATTGCTTATCATGCTTGCTTTCTTTAGCGAACCACTTGTAATCTAGCCCTATGTCTATTAATATCAGAGCTGAACATGCACAAAAACATGCCAGCTAAAAAAAGTACTGTTGGGTTTTCAAGAGATCAAGGCTGCTAAAAATGAAAAGTCCAAAATTGTTGACAGTCTGAAAGAGCACTGTTGAAATCTTGCAATGTAAAGTATTGGTGAAGTTTACAAATCCACGGCTAGATTACGAGTTTTGCGTTAGAAGCTGTGCGGTGCTAACAAGCAGTTTATGCTCACCGCTCACTTACAGACAGCGCTGGTATTACGGGTTTTTACAAACCCGGCGTTAACCGCAAAAAAGTGATCATAGAGTAAAATTTTGCTCCACATCTCACCTCAATACCAGCGCTGCTTACGTTAGCGGTGAGAGCTGAACGTGCTTGTGCACGATTTCCCCATAGGAATCACTGAGGGAGAGCCGGCTGAAAAAAAAACCTAACACCTGCAAAAAAGCAGCGTAAAGCTCCTAACGCAGCCCCATTGATTCCTATGGGGAAAATAAATTTATGTCTACACCTAATACCCTAACATGAACCCCGAGTTTAAACACCCCTAATCTTACACGTATTAACCCCTAATCTGCCGCCCTGACATTGCCAACACATACATTATATTATTAACCCCTAATCTGCTGCTCCGGACACCGCCGCCACCTACATTATACTTATGAACCTCTAATCTGCTGCCCCCAACATTGCCGACACCTACATTATATTTATTAACCCCTAATCTGCCGCCCCAACTTCGCTGCCACTATATTAAAGTTATTAACCCCTAAAAATAAGTCTAACCCTAACACCCCCTAAATTAAATATAATTTAAAAAAATCTAAATAAAATTTCTATCATTAACTAAATTATTCCTATTTAAAACGAAATACTTACCTATAAAATAAACCCTAAGCTAGCTGCAATATAACTAATAGTTACATTGTATCTAGCTTAGCGTTTATTTTTATTTTATAGGCAAGTTTTTATTTATTTTAACTAGGTAGAATAGTTATTAAATAGTTATTAACTATTTAATAATACCTAGCTAAAATAAAGACAAAAATACCTGTAAAATAAAACCTAACCTAAGTTACAAATACACCTAACACTACACTATAATTAAATTAATTCCCTAAATTAAATAAAATTATCTAAAGTACAAAAAAACAAACACTAAATTACAGAAAATAATAAACAAATTACAAGTTTTTTAAATTAATTACCCTAACAAAATAAAAAAGCCCCCCCCAAATAAAAAGGCCCTACCCTACACTAAATTACAAATAGCCCTTAAAAGGGCCTTTTGCAGGGCATTGCCCCAAAGTAATCAGCTCTTTTACCTGTAAAAAAAATTACAAAACCCCCCCAACATTAAAACCCACCACCCACACAACCAACCCTACTCTAAAACCCACCCAATCCCCCCTTAAAAAAAACTAACACTAAACCCCTGAAGATAACCCTACCGGGAGACGTCTTCATCCAAGCCGGGCAGAAGTGGTCCTCCAGACGGGCATAAGTCTTCATCCAGACGGCATCTTCTATCTTCATCCATCTGGCGCGGACCTGGTCCATCTTCAAGACATCCGACGCGGAGCATCCTCTTCTTTCCACGGCTACGACTGAATGAAGGTTCCTTTAAATGACGTCATCCAAGATGATGTCCCTTAAATTCTGATCGGCTGATAGAATTCTATCAGCCAATCGGAATTAAGGTAGGAAAAATCTTTTTGGCTTATGCAATCAGCCAATAGGATTGAACTTCAATCCTATTGGCTGATCCAATCAGCCAATAGGATTGAGCTAGCATTCTATTGGCTGCTCCAATCAGCCAATAAAATGCCAGCTCAATCCTATTGGCTGATTGCATCAGCCAATAGGATTTTTTCTACCTTAATTCCGATTGACTGATAGAATATTATCAGCCAATTGGAATTGAAGGGATGCCATCTTGGATGACGTCATTTAAAGGAACCTTTATTCAGTCGTAGCCATGGAAAGAAGAGGATGCTCTGCGTCGGATGTCTTGAAGATGGATCCGCTCCGCGCCGGATGGATGAAGATAGAAGATGCCGTCTGGATGAAGACTTCTGTCCATCTGGAGGACCACTTCTGCCCGGTTGGATGAAGACGTCTCCTGGCAGGGTGATCTTCAGGGGGTTAGTGTTTTTTTAAGGGGTCATTGGGTGGGTTTTAGAGTAGGGTTGGATGTGTGGGTGGTGGGTTTAAATGTTGGGGGGATTTGTAATTTTTTTACAGGTAAAAGAGCAGATTACTTTGGGGTAATGCCCCGCAAATGCCCTTTTAAGGGCTATTTGTAATTTAGTGTAGGGTAGGGTTTTTTTTATTTTGGGGGGGCTTTTTTATTTTGTTAGGGGGTTTAGATTAGGTGTAATTAGTTTTAAAATCGTGTAATTTGCTTATTATTTTCTGTAATTTAGTGTTTGTTTTTTTTGTACTTTAGATAATTTTATTTAATTTAGGGAATTAATTTAATTATAGTGTAGTGTTAGGTGTAATTGTAACTTAGGTTAGGTTTTATTTTACAGGTACTTTTGTATTTATTTTAGCTAGGTGGTTATTAAATAGTTAATAACTATTTAATAACTATTCTACCTAATTAAAATAAATACAAACTTGCCTGTAAAATAAAAATAAACTCTAAACTAGCTACAATGTAATAATTAGTTATATTGTAGCTAGCTTAGGGTTTATTTTATAGGTAAGTATTTAGTTTTAAATAGGAATAATTTAGTTAATGATAGGAATTGTATTTATATTTATTTAAATTATATTTAAGTTAGGGGGGGTTAGGGTTAGGGTTAGACTTAGATTTAGGGGTTAATAACTTTAATATAGTGGCGGCGATGTTGGGGCGGCAGATTAGGGGTTAATAAATGTAGGTAGGTGTCGGCGATTTTAGGGACGGCAGATTAGAGGTTAATAAAATTTAACTAGTGTTTGCGAGGCGGGAGTGCGGCGGTTTAGGTGTTAATATATATATTATAGTGGCGGTGATGTCTGGTTCGACAGATTAGGGGTTAAATTATTTTTTTAAGTGTTTGCGATGTGGGGGGCCTCGGTTTAGGGGTTATTAGTAATAGTAATAATAATGATTTCACTTATCAAAGGTTTTTGGGGTGGCATAATGTTATCAAATCTGTCTTTCAGATATCACAAAGTTCCATAAAGTTTAAGTTTTTTAAAGAGATGAGCTGCATCCTATTGTAAAGGTAATATGGAAAGTGTCTCTCATTGTAATATATATAGGTGTTTTGCAATAGACAGGAAATATTGACATCCACAGAGTATTTGAGTTTATTTTGTATTTTTTTATTACAATTGCAAAGGTGTTAGAAAGTTATCTAGGTTATTTTTGGGATTTGAGACTTGCAAAGGCGCGCCTTAATGTGTGTAGTGTGTCTCCCTAAGGTAAAAACTGCCAAAAGGGGGCCAATTTATGAGTGCAAGCGGACATGATACAATGTAGTGTATTATGTCCACCGCACATTGATAAATACCGACCGCTGTCAGCATTTATCATTGCACAAGCAGTTCTTGTGAACTGCTTGTCCAATGCCGCCCCCTTCAGATTCGCAGCCAATCAGCCACTAGCAGGGGGTGTCAATCAGCCCGATCGTATAGGATCAGGCGGATTGATGTCCGCAGCCTCAGAGCATGCGGACAAGTTATGGAGCAGCTGCTTCATAACTGCTGTTTCCAGCGAGCCTGAAGGCTATCGCGGAAACAGGGGCATCAAGCTCCATTCGGAGCATGATAATTCGGCCCCCAGATGTGGACTCCAAGCTCAGTGTGCTTAGAGGAATATGGCTACACCTCACTGACAAGGCCCAGTGAAGGCAAAAACGATCATCTGAGGTTGCCATGTTCCTTGTTCATAGAGGAATTGCCTGGTATTTCTGAACTGGACTGCAGGATCAGAGTGATATACAACAGTAAAGTTATACCCTGTGAAAAGCATTACTAGGCTAAAAATCACTATAGAACAAGCTAAGAAGTTAATAAGTTGGTTGTTTATTCCTGAGAGTATGCTTCTGCGTATGTGTGTGTTTTTGTAAATATATATATATATATATATATATATATATATATATGCAAAAAGGGAAAGCACAATCGTACAATTACTTATAGGCCACGGTGCACTTTAGAGCAGTACAAAATCCATCCAAAGAAAAGGCACTCGATGGGCTCATATAAAAAATCCTAAATTTATTAAACAATCATTAAAAGTGACATAACGTTTCAGCACTTTCAGACGCCTTTGTCAAATCTCAACAGAATAGGTTTTACGACCAAAACCTAAAAACAATTAGCAAGTTAGCATATAATTACAAACAGGAATTCAGTAAGTCTATCGCAACTCCTCCCCAGGAAAAGCACAGTGACTCTTGTAGTAAAAGTAGAAAAGTCTTTATTGGTAGTAGAGCGTTAATAAAAACAGGGATGTGAGATACAACTCACAAATTCAAAATTGGTGTTCCAGTATTGCAAGACACGGCAAACATGTTTTGTGTGGGGCCTCCACACTTGTTCACTGCTGTTAATTGCAAGCACTGGATACACCTTTAAAGGGCAATCAATCACCAAAAATTGTAAACATGTGTGTACTTAACCCTGCCTATATAGTAAATTACCAAAAGATACACAAACATTGTACATGTGGGAAAATTGAAACAACTAACATTAGAAAATATATATATAGTAATAACATCATAATTTTTGAGCTATACAAGCAAGATGTATTATATATGATTCTATTAGGGAACCAGGAAAGACCAGGACTTGTGAGATAAATAAACATTAAATAAAAAGGTTGACATCAGATTCCATATTAATGCCAAGCGGATATCTGGTATTGAGAGTGAATATCCACTGAGCCTCCTTATAGCTCAGTTTATATTCCCTATCTCCCCCTCTGGAATGTTTTGGAATGTAGTCAATGGCCTGAATTGATACTAGGGATGAATCAGCATCATGCATATTTTTAAAATGCTTAGCAACAGGCGTGAAGACATCAGGGTTATCAATATCCCTGATGTGTTCTAGTGCTCTGTCCCTGAGCATACGCTGGGTTTTTCCAACGTATTGGATCTGGCACCCCCTACAGGTCAAAAGATAAACTACAAAAGTAGATTTGCAATTCAATTTTTGTCTAATTTGATATGACTTATTTGTAACTGAGGAATGAAAACAATCTCCCTCCACCACATAATTGCAGGTTTTGCATATTTTTGCTTTGCATCTAAAAAAGCCCATCCTCTGCGATAACCAGGTACATGATCTCTGTGTGGGCAATTGTGAAGGAGCTACTATGTTGCCAATAGTGATAGCTTTCCTAGCTACAAATTTGCAGCCACTATTAGCTACCCTTTCCAAAGAAGGATCAGTAGCAAGAATAGGTAGACTTTCTCTAATCAGATTGCAAATTTTGTTGAACTCCAGACTATAAGGAGTGCTAAAGATAAGTTTATCTCTGCAAACTTCCCTAGTAGATGGAGTTCTATCAAATCTCTTATATGTTAATAACTGACTACGTGGGATTTTTCTGATTTGTTCTCTTGTAGATTTTAACAAAGTTAGTGGATACCCTCGCTCTAAAAGCCTCTCCTCCAAAATGTCAATTTGTTCATTAAACATAGTATCATTAGAACAAATTCTGCGTGTTCTAATGTACTGACTTTTAGGTATGGCTTTTAGAACGTGTTTTGGATGGCAGGATTGGAAATTGAGAATAGTGTTCCCACTAGTTGGTTTACGATATAAGTTAGTATCCACAGTCTTAGTGGATATTTGAGCGGAGAGCTCAATGTCCAAAAATTTAGTGTGTAGTGGATGTTGTTCAAAAGTGAATTTGAGATTTACCTCATTGGTATTGATGTACTGAATAAACTCCTCTACACTACTGCTATCCCCATTCCACACCAGCAACAGGTCATCGATGTAGCGCCCAAAGTATATGATATTGTCCTTGTGGGGGTTGCCATCTCCATAGACGTGGAACAGCTCCCACCATCCCATATAGAGATTGGCATAGGAGGGGGCAAACTTAGCCCCCATTGCCGTTCCACGCCTCTGGAGATAGCAACATCCCTCAAACAGGAAAAAATTGTGAGTTAATAAGAATTCGATGGCCAAAATAAGAAACTGTTTGACCTCCACCGAATAATTAGAGTAATTGTCTAAAACTGAGGACACTGCATCGAGCCCCCGCTGGTGTGGAATGGAGGTGTAAAGAGAAACAACATCTATAGTCACGAATCTGTATGTCTCTTCCCATGTGATGTTCTGTACTGTTCTTAAAACCTGGGTGGCATCCCTAATGTAACTCATGAGGTTGACCACTATGGGCTGGAGAAAAGAATCAACCAATTCAGATAAGGGCTCCAAAAGTGAATCAACCCCCGAAATGATGGGACGACCGGGGGGATTTTTTGCATCCTTGTGGAGCTTTGGAAGGAAGTAAAAAACCGGAGTTAATGTTTTTTTTGGTAAAAGTGAGTTTACAAGTGAAGCCGGTATAACACCCTTATGTGTGCCTAGGGTCAATATGTCTTCAACTAGGGGCATGTAGGCGGTGGTGGGATTAAAAGTGAGTTTTTTATAAACCTCTGTGTCGTTTAGTTGATGATACGATTCACTAATATAATACTCCCTATCCATAACCACCACATTGCCCCCCTTGTCAGATTCTTTAATGACTAAGGCAGTGTTCTTACCTAAGGCAATAAGGGATTCTCGTTGTGCAGTTGTGAGGTTGTTTCTAAAGCGATCCTTCATTCTGGTTTTATGGAAGTGTACCTCCTCTGATAAAAGGACAAGTTTTTTCTCCACTGTACGCTGAAAGACTTCTATATTTTTGCTCCTACTATGTACAGGGTAGAAATGACTTTTTTTCAGACCAGAAACTGAAGGTGGCCTACATCGATGACCTGTTGCTGGTGTGGAATGGGGATAGCAGTAGTGTAGAGGAGTTTATTCAGTACATCAATACCAATGAGGTAAATCTCAAATTCACTTTTGAACAACATCCACTACACACTAAATTTTTGGACATTGAGCTCTCCGCTCAAATATCCACTAAGACTGTGGATACTAACTTATATTGTAAACCAACTAGTGGGAACACTATTCTCAATTTCCAATCCTGCCATCCAAAACACGTTCTAAAAGCCATACCTAAAAGTCAGTACATTAGAACACGCAGAATTTGTTCTAATGATACTATGTTTAATGAACAAATTGACATTTTGGAGGAGAGGCTTTTAGAGCGAGGGTATCCACTAACTTTGTTAAAATCTACAAGAGAACAAATCAGAAAAATCCCACGTAGTCAGTTATTAACATATAAGAGATTTGATAGAACTCCATCTACTAGGGAAGTTTGCAGAGATAAACTTATCTTTAGCACTCCTTATAGTCTGGAGTTCAACAAAATTTGCAATCTGATTAGAGAAAGTCTACCTATTCTTGCTACTGATCCTTCTTTGGAAAGGGTAGCTAATAGTGGCTGCAAATTTGTAGCTAGGAAAGCTATCACTATTGGCAACATAGTAGCTCCTTCACAATTGCCCACACTGAGATCATGTACCTGGTTATCGCAGAGGATGGGCTTTTTTAGATGCAAAGCAAAAATATGCAAAACCTGCAATTATGTGGTGGAGGGAGATTGTTTTCATTCCTCAGTTACAAATAAGTCATATCAAATTAGACAAAAATTGAATTGCAAATCTACTTTTGTAGTTTATCTTTTGACCTGTAGGGGGTGCCAGATCCAATACGTTGGAAAAACCCAGCGTATGCTCAGGGACAGAGCACTAGAACACATCAGGGATATTGATAACCCTGATGTCTTCACGCCTGTTGCTAAGCATTTTAAAAATATGCATGATGCTGATTCATCCCTAGTATCAATTCAGGCCATTGACTACATTCCAAAACATTCCAGAGGGGGAGATAGGGAATATAAACTGAGCTATAAGGAGGCTCAGTGGATATTCACTCTCAATACCAGATATCCGCTTGGCATTAATATGGAATCTGATGTCAACCTTTTTATTTAATGTTTATTTATCTCACAAGTCCTGGTCTTTCCTGGTTCCCTAATAGAATCATATATAATACATCTTGCTTGTATAGCTCAAAAATTATGATGTTATTACTATATATATATTTTCTAATGTTAGTTGTTTCAATTTTCCCACATGTACAATGTTTGTGTATCTTTTGGTAATTTACTATATAGGCAGGGTTAAGTACACACATGTTTACAATTTTTGGTGATTGATTGCCCTTTAAAGGTGTATCCAGTGCTTGCAATTAACAGCAGTGAACAAGTGTGGAGGCCCCACACGAAACATGTTTGCCGTGTCTTGCTATACTGGAACACCAATTTTGAATTTGTGAGTTGTATCTCACATCCCTGTTTTTATTAACGCTCTACTACCAATAAAGACTTTTCTACTTTTACTACAAGAGTCACTGTGCTTTTCCTGGGGAGGAGTTGCGATAGACTTACTGAATTCCTGTTTGCACTTTGTTTGGCGTCCTAACGACGACGCTGTCTTACGACACCCTCACTTGGAAGCAGGCTGATGACGTGTGCACTCGCTGAAGATACGCTGCCGGAGAAGTCGTGGAAGTGGTGAGCGCTGGGGATCTGATGTGTCTGCTAGCATATAATTACCCCTTATATACCAGCAGCCTACCAGTTCTGACACTAGTTATCTCACTCCCATGAAACCAAGTGTGTATGACGTCACCCGCAACCGCCGTCGCATACAGCGTTACTTGTCTTGTTTATGCATTGCCATGGCAACACATATTGCCCATTAATATCGAAGCCAGAGTTACAGACTGCAGCGATCGGGCTATGAGATATAGGACCAGGGTCATAACCCTGCATAGAAAAAGCATGTAGCTTGCTTCCTTGTAGTGAAAATGTATGGTATGCTGAGTGAGCGGTTGCAACCGATGACCGTCCGGTCATGACACTGTGAAAATATGTCAGCACTCCACATCTCACCATCTCCTGTTCATACACACACTACAACGGAACCTACACAGACAACATAATCCTTAGATTAAGTATATGTTAAAGTGACATCAGCCTATAGGAGGACCTATGTCAGAACTAAACAAAATGGTCTTCAAAACCACTGGGAGTATTGGTAGAAACATATTAAACAGCGAGTGCCCATTAGAGCTGAAATGTCCATAGAGCTCAGTTAGTAGAAGGGACTGTAGTCCAGAGAGGTGTTGAGGAAAAACGATCACTACCTTTCAAGAGTAAACAAGACGAGTAACACTGTATGCGATGGCAGTCGCGGGTAACGTCATGCACACGTGGTTTCATGGGCGCGAGATGACCAGTGTCAGAATAGGTAGGCTGCTGGTATATAAGGGGTAATTATATGCTAACTTGCCAATTGGTTTTAGGTTTTGGTCTTAAAACCTATTCTGTTGACATTTGACAAAGGCGCCTGAGAGCGCCGAAACGTTATGTCACTTTTAATGATTGTTTAATCATTTTTGGATTTTTTATATAAGTCCATCGAGTGCCTTTTCTTTGGATGGAATTTGTACTGCTTTAAAGTGCACCGTGGCCTAGAAGCACGATTGTGCTTTCCCTTTTTGGATATATACATGCTGTTTGGCTCATTGGATATAGCACTCCAAACCAATACACATGAAATGTGGACTTGAGTATTATTATACCTGGAACTGTTACTTGGCAAGTATTTTAAACATTTTTTTCTATACATCTGAATTTACACAGACTTATCACTAAGGATGGCGGATGTCACAGCCAATATGGAACACCTGTGTCAGGATGATGAATTCAACACTGATTCTCTGGCTTATACCGATGAGGACGCTGATTGCATTAGAGTCCAGGATGACCTGCTTTAGGATATATTATAGTTGTTTTACTCTGGATTAGTTTACCTATAACAGGATCTGTTTGTATGAGATGCCAATATTTTTTAATAATCTTCTCTACATATTTATGTGCACTCCTATAAAGGTATTTTAGAACATCTCACCTACTACTTGAATTAAAGAGTTAAAAGTACTACAATACTAAAGGGACACTTTAGTAGATTTTGTTTCATGCAAGAACAACATAACAAATTTATAGTTATCCTTTGTTGAAGATTTTGTTTTATGAAACCACAAATAACACATTTTTTTCAACTATTTTTTAATATCATAGTTATCCTTTGTTGAAAATGCAAATTTTTTGATAACATAGTTATTCTTTGTTGAAGATTTTGTTACATACGAGCACAAAAATAGTTATCCTTTGTTAAAGATTTTGTTTCATGCAAGCACAAATAAAACATTTTTTAATTATTTTCCATTTTATATCAGCAAATAATTTGCAAACACACTTTGCATACATTTTTGCAAACATTTTGCAAATAATTTAATTTCACTTATGATCATTTGATATACATCAAATATTTGAAATTACAATTAACCCTATAGCTTTCTTCTAGCACACATATACACTATTTTCTATCCAAAAAATACTTTTTTCTGTTGTGAGAGCAGGGAAGTATATGTAGCAAGGGTTTCAACTAGCGCTAAACTAAAACACCTGTATTTTTCAGCAAATGTGCATATGCCTCTTAAGCATTGATACTGTTTGCTAATACAATTAAACTGTAAAAAACTTCTGTTCAGAAATGAAACTTTCTGATAGCTTTTTGGCAGCTGCAACATTTCCTTTGTGTTAGAGGGACTTATAAATAAAATGAATATAGCATACACTATTTAAAAAAAAAAAAAAAAAAAAAGAACTGTTACAATACAGTTAAAGTGACAGTACATTGAAACCTAAACATTCATGATTCAGGTAGAGAATTGAAATATAAAACAACTTTCCTATTTACTTTTATAATCAAATTTGCTTTGTTATCTAGGCATCCTTAGTTGAAGAGTAAACCTAGGTAGGCAGATAGGAGTTTAGGAGCATGCACGTGCCTTTAGTAGTCTATAGCAGCAGCATTTGCAATATTGTTTAACACTACAATAAACAATGTTGCAAATACAGCTACCAGATGGCTAAAGACACATAGGATTACTCTTTAACCCCTTAATGCCAGGGGGCAAGTGCTTAGATTGTAACAAAGTTCCGATGTACGCACTTACTGGAAAAATGAAATCACGGGATTGTTACTGCGATCACATGATGTCAAGGCCTGGATTGGATCATGGGGGACTTCCTAAGCTGCTAGGCACTCCCAACAATTCAAAAAGATGGAGGCTGCAGTATGCTATATAAGGTAGGACTTTCCATTCCGTCCTAACGTTAAAGCCCAGCACTGTTAGGACGGCATGGAACATCCTAACAACATGAATGGGTTAACAAAGAATACCCAAAAAGGGGTTAACAAAGAATACCCTAAGAACTAGCAAAATAACAGTAAAGTAAATTGGAAAGTTGTTTAAAATTGTATACATCAATTTAATTTGTGTAGTTTTGACTTTAGTCTCTTTCATAACTATAATAAATAGTGTTCATGTTCCTTGAAGATTTTTTTTCTCTTTGCAAGATAACTTATCAATTTACTTTTAATAAAAGTTTCAATAACAAAAAGTATCAAAATAATTAAGAGAATTTGGTGTAAAAGTAGTACTGCCCCCAAAAAGGAAACAATGCACTTAGTGTAAAAAAATAATATTTATTGTGACATCCTGATAATTTAATTTAACCATACAATTGTAAAACAAAAATAAATAAACAGGGGGGGCGGAGCCAGCAACCATAGTGCAAAGACGTGCAGACGCTGAGCTCCTCGGCATAAAATCCTAAAACAAAGTTTATTTTTTCTCTTGCCCTGGTAATTCTAGTATAAACTTGGTATAGCAGACACTAGAAGCCAGTTACTATCTTCTGGGGCCGGAATCTGTCTATTTGAGAGACCAGACTGAGTTCTTCTACCCACATCGGGCTGGCCGCACGTTAGTTTCCCGCCCGCAACATTAAGACTGAGTCTACCTGCGTTCTGGAGGGTTGGGGCTCCACTCCAGAACGTTAGCACACCATCTCCCCCTTGCTGAACTTAGCCCGGGAGGGCTGCGAAGAGCAGAGAGAAGTCCGTGAGGCCGACAAATACAGAGGGAGAAGTGTAACCTGCAAGACAGACCTATTCAGGAGGACACCTACAAAGGCTACTACGAACCCTGCTTTAGGTGCCGCGGCTGCGGTGGCTCCTGGTCTCCGGAGGGTCGGGGCTCCGCTCCGGAGATTTGCCTACACCCCTGCCAACTTGTCAAAGGGAATCTACTTACCCCTGGGGCCGCATTGTTCGATAGTGACTCCCGGCCTAACACCGACCGGAGCTGGGCCGCTGCTTGGGTCGCTAGTCGGGCCCTTCCGACTGCTCTGGATTGCTGGAGTGGGGGCCAGGAGTGCGATAGCTGAGCCACTGGAGAACAGGGAGACCCGATAGAACGAGCCTCCATAACCCCCTTGTTGCGCAGCTCAGAAGCGAGGGCGCGAAAGACGGCCATCTTGTGTCATGATCGTTTTCAGAAGTGCCGGGAGGCCGCGGTGAGTTGTATGTTTAGCCCCTGACCACCTCAGCCTTTCCCATACACGAGATTAGCCTGTGAGACCCATTAGAGGAGGGGAGAGTTACAGGGAATGGAGGCTTCCCCCAGCCTGTGAGTAGGCCTCACCCACGTGGGAGACTGAGGTACTGACCTCTTAAAATATTAACAAAGCGGCCTAACATTTAACTTTATAGGAAGCAGGCAAAGATTTTCTGTATATATATTCTCAACCCGGCCAATTAAACAGAGACTACCGGTCCTCTACACACGAACTTACCCTATCATATCAGACTATACGTATCTGAACTGCCAAGTCATATAGGAGAACTTTTTTTTTTTCTCTCTTTTTCTTTGGGAACTCATAAAACCTCAGGACATACTTAATAGACTACAAATCAGTGTGTTAAGCTGCTGTGCCAGCGTTATTGTCTTTGGGCCTGTGCCCAAAGTGGAGTGTCTATTTGCAAATGTCTGTCTTATAATGCTCTAGCTTTCTCCCTATAGGATCAGGTGCATAACAGCATTCATAGAGGCCCTGCACACCACTTCCATTATAAAGGTTTGCACGACAAGTATTGCTAATTACAGATTGTGTTGTGTTAACCTCTTAATGCATCTTTAACTATTTTTTCTTTGCAGGTATTTGATATAATAGTCACTAAAGTTGCAATTTAGATAAATGTGTACTAATTATTGCAAATCTGTATAAGCCAACCTACTGTGTTTTATGCTTCAGGCCTTATCTTTGTAGTGTGAGAGTAGAGGCCTTTCTGACCTGATTCTAGTTATTGCCTCAATCTAGGTGAGGCTTTTTGGCCCCGCCACCTTAACATAGCTTAGGATTGCTGACTGCTGACCATACACCGAAGGCTGCTGCATTAGTGCAAGTGTCTTAGATTTCATTGCCTAGAGAGAAAGGTCATCTAATTTTAAGTCTGATAAATGTATGCCTAATATCCTTGATTAACCCCACAGGTATATTGGTCTTGGAGTCAACACGCTTGTTCTAGATCTGAGTATAATTTTTAGGTTGCTCCCAAGAAAATTTTTTCATTACATTCTTGTCTTACCTAACTAGCTGCAGTTCATCCAGACATCTGCCCTCTGGTTATAAAAGGTGTTTACTTGATCATTGTTAAGTTTATATAACCTACAGTAACTTTACTTCTTGGTTTTGGGTGTACCCTCTCCTCCCTTTCCCGCCAGAGGTCCACTGGCGGGTCATACCCCCTTTCCTTTTCCCCATCTCGTCCTATGGTGACAACTTCCCCAGGAGAGGGTCGCATACTAATATTAAGATACAGCAATATACCCCCTAAGGGGGCTTAACCCCCAGTATAGTGGCAAACAAAACCAATACCTCCAGACCTTCTGCAGACCCGGGGCTCCCTCCCCTTGAGGGAGACTACATGCCTGCTATACATTGATTTGTGCACCCAAAGTTAGTCAGACAACACTATGCTGGTCTAAAAAGGGCCCTGGAAGCCCCCCCCCCCCTTCTCACATACCTCAGATTGACAACATCCATATAACAGATATAGCAGTGACCGGTTTGGAAGGAAAGACTTAACAACTATGTCGCAGCAAGCGAAGAAGAAACTGAAAGGCAACCTTGGTCCTAAGAAGACGGTGATGGATCACTTCCACCCAAGGGGACAAAGGGATTCAATTAGATCCGAAGATGAGTTATCTAATACCTCAGATATGCCGGAAGATCTTCCTGAGAGCAGACTCTCTACTTCAAATACCCCAGGTAGATTTAAGGGAGACACCCTACCTCTACCATTGGACTCTATTCAGCGTATGTTTGAGACCCAAAATCAGACCCTAAGCAGACGGTTTGACAAGCTGGAAAGAACATTTGAGGATCTGAGACGAGATATCTCCTCTATCAGTGAAAGAACCGATACTATTGAAAGGAAGCAGGAAGATCTCATGGTGGACCACACTAACTGGGTGGGCCAAACGCAAAGCCTGATGGACCAAGTATCCTCTTTGGAGGCGAAGGTGGCAGATCTAGAGGATAGATCTAGGCGAAATAACGTGAGACTCAGAGGAATCCCAGAGTCGGTCCTCCCGCAGGACTTAGAAGATTATGCACATCGCCTCTTCCAGTCAATCCTTGGCCCAGTGGCGGGAGACATGCATAGAATAGATCGTATCCATCGTACGGCGAGACCTAGAAATCTTCCCCCTGGCAAACCCAGAGACACTATAGCCCGCTTACATTACTACTCATACAAAGATAAATTGATGAGAGCAATGCTGCGCTCCCCCCAGCTTAATGGGCAATTCAGAGAGGTTACGTTGTTCCCAGATCTCTCCTCCTACACATTGGCTCAGAGGAGAAGTTTCGCAGAGGTCACCAGAGTCCTAAGAGGTAACCAAGTCCGTTATAGATGGGGCTTTCCTACCAAATTAATAGCTACCAAAGATGGAACTCAGCATATCATACTGACTCCCCAACAGGGGCAGGAGCTCCTCAGGACTTGGCAATTGCAACAACAGGATGGATCGCCGCCTGCCTCCCCGGGGAGACCCCCTATAGAACGCAACTTACCAGCACGCCCACCCAGGAGGAGCCCGGAGCTCAGAGCACATGCCCGAGAATGGAATCCTGGTAGCCCATAGTCTTGAGACTGATACTGTGACTGCTAGGGTCTGCACAGGTCTGGTTAGGTTGGGTCCACTCAGAAGTGTACTAGTGGGTCTCAATTATATCATGAACACTAGTAAAAGTATAAGCTTTGAATGCCACTAGTCTCAGGAAATGTCTATATGTTGCTTGGAAATTGCTGTTTAATGTTAAAGTGGATTTATAGCTTACTGTTGTTGAAGGCCTATCGGGCCTGTGTTAAGTTACTGCTGTCCCTATACACGGTTGTAAACATGTTAATGTTGTCTTAATTTCATACGTTATCATAGTTACAGGTTTGGGGGGGGGGGCTATGGGTCTGTTGCTGGCTCCGCCCCCCTCCATCTTCATCTGCATTCCCATTCTTATTTCTTTCTTGTTTTGTTTTCTTTTCTTTCCACCCTCCATCCCTCATTTTACACTTCTCCTCTTTCATCCTCCGTTCTTCACTCCTCACCTAACACTCTCCATACTCCTTCTCTCACCCTCTATCCCTCCCCCATACCTTCCATCCCGCATTCATTCCACTCCTGTTTCCTACCCCGTGCCCCATCCTTCCACACTCCCCCTCCCCTCCTGCCCTACCAACACTACCTCACTCCATCTGTCCCTGCCCCGACCCCTCCCACCCCTATCCCTCATTTAACGCTTCCCCCCTTCCATCCTCCGCTCTTCACCCCTCACCTAACACCTTTCATATTCCTTCTCTCACCCTCTATCCCTCACCCTACACCTTCCACCCCGCATTCATTCCACTTCTGTTTCCTAACCTGTGCCCCATCCCCCCACGCTCCCCCTCCCCTCCTGTCCTACCAACACTACCTCACTCCATCTATTCCTGCCCAGATCCCTCCCACCCCTACGCCTCATTCCTCTACATATCACAATACCCTACATCACTGCTCCCCAACCCGTTACTCATATGCGGATAGGGGACAGCTGACCCCCCGCATACACTTGGCAGAGTAGAGGACTCTCTGCAAATTCGGGGAGGTGGGGCGTCTGGAGAGGTTGGCTCAGCATTCCGAACACTCTTATTCTATAACTCTCACCCCTCTCTCCCTCCCCTACCCCCTTCCCCCCCCCCCCCCTTTTTTTTCTTCTCTTACCCCTACACCTAAGGGCCCCCCCGTAGTTGTGAGACATGAAACTATGCACCTTAAATACCAGAGGCCTGAACTCTCCGACTAAACGGAGCTTGCTCACTACATTTTTGAAAAAACATCGCATTGACATAGCTCTCCTCCAAGAGACCCACTGGACGGAAGATATAGCCACCAGATTTAAATCCATACACTACCCAATTTGTATTGCATCCACATTTCACAAGAAGGCAAGGGGGGTGACGATACTGATAGGGGATCAAGTAGCGTACGAACCTATATACACTGACTGTGATGTTGCAGGGAGGTATGTAATTTGTGTATGCTGGCTTGACTGTGTCCTGTACACATTGGTGGCTATATATGTGCCCAACACCAATCAAGCTAGCTTCCTTAAAAATCTCCTCCGGAAAGTAGATAAAGTGAAACAAGGCCACACCCTCCTAGCTGGAGATTTCAACATGATTTGGGACCCAGAGAAAGATAGAAGGGGGAACACCAAACTACCAGGAGATAGGAATAGAGACTACACCTCTCAAAAATTTAGGGAACTGTCTGCCCAATATGACCTTCATGATGTCTGGAGGGCTCTCCATCCTGACTCCTGTGACCATACCTTCTACTCGGCTCCCCACTCATCCTTCTCTAGATTAGACTACTTTTTCTGTGACCCTTGGGCACTGAGGAAGGTGCAGAGATCTGTTATACTGCCATGCACATGGTCTGATCATGATGCGGTGGTGGTCGCTTTAGAGACAGGAGGTGCCCGAGAGGGGCCCAGGAGATGGCGCATGCCTGAGCATCTATTTCAGGATACTTCCATGCCCGAATGGTCCAGAGAAACCATTGAGTTTCTAAAGATCAACAACACAGGGGAGACTTCAGTCTCCATTGTCTGGCTGGCACTAAAAGCCTACATGAGGGGGCTCCTCATAAAAAAAGAATCACAGCAGAGAAAACAGAGAAATGAGTCCCTAGCACAGTTATACTGCAGGCTGGGAGCATTTAGGAAGAGAGCTGAGAACAGAGCCTCCCCTTTGGATGTCACTAAGTGGCAGGAAATCAAAGCACAAATCCAAAAATTAGAACTTGAGCAAACGCAAAGAATGCTCAAATTTCTGAAAATGAAATTCTACCATAGTGGAAACAAGGCCGACCGCATGCTTGCGAATAAACTTCGCCAAAAGACAATGGCAAACAGAATCTCCTATATCCAAACGGAAGAGGGAAGGCGTTATTCGCCAAGAGCCATAGGCGAAGCGTTTGTGGAATATTATAGCAGGCTCTACCAAATATCCGCATTTGAGAGAGAGCCAAGCCTCCCTAGGGAGGACATAGTAAACTTTTTGCGAGCCCTTGACCTGCCCAAAGTTCCGAAGGAGGCCGAGGAATCGTTGTCGGCTCTTATTACTATCTCCGAGGTGACCCAAGCTATAAAAGGGCTGAAATTACACAAGGCCCCGGGCCCGGATGGATTCTCATCTATCTTTTACAAGAAACTCTCGGGAGAGATTAGTCCCCTCCTGGTGTCTGTCTTTAATGCAGCTTTCCAGAATGGGTGTTTCCCCAGAGAATACTTGGAAGCAGAAATTGTGACCATCCCAAAACCGGACAAAGATCCGAGTAGATATGCAAGTTATAGACCTATATCCTTAATAAATGTGGATATAAAGCTTTACTCGAAAATCCTGGCTAATAGGCTAGCCAAAATACTTCCCTCCCTGATCCATCTGGACCAGGTGGGGTTTGTCCGGGGCCGTCAGGGTTCGGACAATACGCGCCGTCTTCTGGACATCTTCGTTGAGACTAAGTCTCTGGGGCTCCCACTAGTTGCCCTGTCGTTGGACGCAGAAAAGGCCTTCGACAGGGTGCGGTGGGAGTATATGGAGGAAGTGTTGAGGGCCTTTGGGCTTCCGACCTGTCTTACTAGTGCAATTATGGCACTATACTCGGGCCCTTCAGCCAGAATCCGAGGAAAGGGGTTCTGCTCAGATCCCTTTGAGATCAGAAATGGGACCAGACAGGGGTGCCCGCTGTCCCCACTGCTCTTTGTACTGTCTATTGAGCCTTTGGCTACCATGATTAGGAAGACGGCTGAAATCCAGGGAATACTGATTCATGATACTTTGCAAAAACTCGCACTTTTTGCAGATGACCTCACCCTGTTTATCACGGAGCCTGAAACCTCATTGCCGGCAGTCTTTGAATGTTTACGGACATTTGGTGCGATATCATACTACAAGCTCAACTTCACTAAGACAGAGGCGTTGGCAATAAACTTGTCTACGGAGCAACTTAAGGAGCTCAAGGAGACTTACCCATTTGCTTGGTCCACGACTGAATTAAAACACCTAGGGGTTATCCTTTCCCCGGACCCAAAGACTGTAATCCGGGCGAATTACGACCCTCTGTTAAAAGAATTTGATTCTCTCACTACGAAATGGGTTAAATATGAGATATCGTGGATCAGGAGAATACAGTCGGTGAAGATGTCCCTTCTCCCCAATGTCACGTACTTCTTTAGATGTATACCACTGGCTGTCCCGCAATATATCCTTAGCCGATTCCAGACGATAATAAACAGGTTTATCTGGCAGGGTAAACCCTCGAGGATAGCCATGCAACAACTACAACGGCCTGTTCTGCACGGAGGATTGGCAGCACCTAGCATAGGCAAGTACTATAAGGCAGCTATGCTCTCCCACGTGACAGCGTGGGGGGCCCCAGCTGGGGAAACTAGGTGGGGGCAGCTTGAGCAAGCTGTGCTCCCCTCGGGTCTGCTGCTGGGGGACCTCATATGGGTCCCTCAGCATACAGATGCACTCTTGGGGGTTGAGAATCCTGTCATTAAAGCAGGTATTAAAACATGGCTTGACCAGAGTGGCTCCGCACCCATCCCCAATCCATTCAATCAGGGCTCTGCTATCCTGTTTGCCGGAATCTCATGCGCAGTTGTGGTCCGGCTGGGGCATCAAGCATGTCAGAGATCTCTATACACCCAGAGGGTTGGCGACCCAAGCCTCAGATCTGTCAGACATAGACATCCCCAAAAAGTTCCACTTTGAGTATTTCAGGCTTATATCATTGTTGATCTCATGGAAGTTTCAAAAGGAGAAACCCAGAGAATTGACACAATGGGAAAAAAGATGGCTGGTGGGCAAACCCCTACGCAAGGCGTTGACAATACATTACCAACTCCTGCTAGACTCAGAAAGATTCGCCAAAACATTCCGCATTGTGGAATGGGAAAGAGATATGAGGAAGGGGCACGAGGAGTTGGAGTGGCAACAGGCAGTTCAATACACAAGAGCAGCAATTCACTGTGTCTCATTGTATGAGCTTTACATAAAACTAGTCCTACGCTGGCATAGAGTACCAGTTAGCCTCAATAAGATGTTCCCACAGACTTCGGACAGATGCTGGAGGGGATGTGGCCAAAGGGGTTCCCACTATCATATCTGGTGGAGTTGTGCGGGAATAAGGGTAATTTGGGACCAAATAGAGGTAATGTTAGATCAATTGGGGTTACTAAACAGACTGACACCTGACACTGCCCTGTTCCATCTGGGACTGGGAAAACTGGCACAACCTGAGAGAGTGCTATGTATCACCATACTGTTAGCTACGAAACTAGCAATTGCAAGATGCTGGTTAGGAAAAACGCAGGTCACACTTTACATGATACGAGACATCATCGAATATATCCGCTCTATGGAAGATTTCTCTTTGAGATCCATGGGCAAAGCTGGGTTACACGGGCAAATCTGGGCACTTTGGGAAGTAGGAGTCAACAAATAGAAAGACATCTAAAGTACAATAGTCTCATGAGTGGAGTCCACAGGGACAATATAGAAGATAGCCACTTGCTGTTGGGACTTGGGTCCCCTTCTCCCCCTCCCCCCCCCCCTTTCCCCCCCCCCCCCTTCCCTCCCCTTTGTTTCCTCTTATCCTCTTTCCCCTTCCCTACTCCCTTATTCTTTTCTATGCCCCCGGACGCCCTGCCGCCCGGGTACATTCTCAACCTTCCACTGATGAACAAGGTATAGCCTGCCTGGGTTCAGTTAACTAGGTATTCCTTATACACTTTATTTCTTGTTACTTAAGTCTAGAGGAGGGGTCATGCCCCAGGCAGGGCATATATGAAACTTCAGTTTCTGTTTGTTTGGTATATGTTACCTTAAGTAAAACTAAGATCCTTGAACTGAGCATTGACAGAGATAAGCCTTTTAGTAATAACCACCCTTGTGAGATTATAGGCTTCAGTTGACAATTCAGATGCAGGTACCATTCGCTGTCTGTGAATATGAAGTTATGTAAAAAGAGGTATCACTCATGGCTAAAGAATGCCCTCATTGGACAACTGTTTGAACTATGCATAAACCTAATGACATGTCTGTTTTATTGTTTATCTATGTTTGCTTTCTCTGGTATGTATCATATGGACATGTTGCCATGATTCCCTTATATAAATGTACTGTATTATTTATGACTTTACCTCAATAAAAAAATATTAAAAAAAAAAAAATAAATAAATAAATAAATAAACAAAGATCATCTGCAGATAAACAGCTAGAAAAGAAAACACACAGCACACAAATATAACAGAGGAAAAATGTCTGCTACGAAGAAATGCAGCAGTTCATCAAATTACCAAATCCTGTCAATGTGTATAGAGAAGGTGTTTTCAAAATCTGTCCAGAACATCTCTAGGAAGAGTAACCTCTGATGCTGCAAATTTTAACTCACTAAGTGGACAGATGCTGTGCAAGTAAAGAGACTCACAGGTTATTCACAGCTACAATACACACATAACCTGGCTGTGGGACAAACAGCTCAAAACTTGAACAGCCACATGAGCTGTACCTCCCACCAAGGAAACACTAGGGGGTAGATTTATCAAAGGCTAGGTAACTGCTTCACCTGTAACTGTGCCCCAGCTCGCCTCCGGAGACGTGCACATGTGTGCCTGAATTTATAAAAAAAATAGACGTAACTTTGGTGAGCTGGGGCGTAATAATGATACATTTTGCCTGTCAAAAAAAGCATTTACTCCCTATTTACTCCCTATTTATCACAGTACATCCCTATAAATATTTATGCTACCATGCCTTGATTATTAAAAAAGCGTTTTTAAGTAACTATTTAGCTTATATTTATATTATATAATGTTTCTGGGCTGTGTTTGCGATATGTTGATAATTTAAGATCGCAAAAATAAATATATCAATATATCGATAAATATATATAAAACTGGTGGTACCCATATGCGCCTGTGGAAGCGCAAAGTCTTTGAAAAATTAGTTAAAAGAAGAAAGTACTGCATCACAAGATGTAAAAGCATGTATTATAATGGTGTTCACCTCAGTCTGCATGGCGAAATATACAACACGCAATTGAAGCCGAAATTTCAGTTCCCTATCGGCGCAAAGCAATGATAAATAAGAAACTGGGTGTATTTGTAGGTCGGGCTGTTAAATTACGCCTTTTACTAATGTATATTGTTGCACTCAGGTTTGCGCCCGTGCGCCTAGGCGAATGCAAGCTGAGTCCGAATAAGTTTCTTTCAGATCTGCACAATAATAGGTGCAGAGTGCTTTGATGAATATGACGATCAGTTTGTATGCGCTATTTTGGATGGAATTAAAGGAGAATGGCTTTGATAAATCTACCCCTAAGCACTGTGTCCCCCACAGTCTAGGCCAACTCACTAACGCCCTTATATTGTCAGACCCATTATAAATTGCCTTTTTAGACTTGTCAGTCTTGCAAACTGTGGGTCTGGCAATATATAGCAAGAAAGTGGGTTGAACCTCTCTGTTCCGTGGCAATGTGTCTCCAAAAAGAAATAAAATAGGGGTAGCAGCTTCAGCAAAAGTCCAACAAATCACCAGTTAGCTGCAATCTTGATGTAGGGAGGCTGTATTCAAAATGTGTTTACACAACAAAAAATGGTTTCACCACTGAAAAGCTTGTGAGACTGGTATGGCTAAATTGGTGTATCTAAGATGGAGGAAAGTGCTTTGAAAATTAGAACCACACAGCTATGTTTTCCCATTAAAAGACAGGTTACTCCCCTGTAACGCTCATCAAACTCCCACTGAAGGCCTATCTTATCTCCGTTGTTAATAAAGAAAAAATACACCTCCATATTAATCATATAGGAGTGGGGATGTCAGTATATGATAGATGTATATACAATGTTTTATGTATATGTATTTTATTGTATAATGCTATAATATGTATTTAAAGTCTTGTCGTGATTTTACACAATGGGGTCCATTTATCATTGTGCAGACGGACATGATCCACTATATCGAATCATGTCCGTCGCAGATCGATAAATGCCGACAGCATATGCTGTCGGCATTTATCATTGCACCAGCAGTTCTTGTGAATTGCTGGTGCAATACCGCTCCCTAGCAGGGGGTGTCAATCAACCCAATCGTATTCGATCGGGTTGATTTCTGTCCAAAGCCTCAGAGCATGCGGACAGGTTATGGAGCAGTGGTCTTTAGACTGTTGCTTCATAACTTGTGTTTCCGGAAACACGGGGCATTAAGCTCCATTCGGAGCTTAATAAATAGACCCTAATGTGTATTTTGCCTTTGGTGTGTTTTTTTCTTTTTTTTAGGAAGACAATTTTATGCTCCTGATATTAATATTTGATAGAAGACAGTAGGCGCAACTTTTAGTTATGCATTGCCGATATAAGTTCTTACTGTTCTAAATGTGCAACAAACTTGTTCTATATTAATGACAAGTTTGTTACAGTGCAGTCAGAACACTGAGAACTTATCTCAGCAATACATAAATAAAACCAGAAGTTGTGGCTACTGTCTTCTATATAGCAAAGAAAATGGGAAAAAGCGCTCAAAAAAGAGCTGTGGGAAAATAAAATTCTAATAATAAAAACACCAATTTAATATAATAGATAAAACCTTACAAATGCCGGCATCTATACACTTTACATACATAAAATGACCCTTAAAACTACTTATAAAATGCAGACATATATCAAGTGGTTCAATAAAGCAGTGTCCATGAACCAAACAAATTACACAATATTAAAAAATGCTATTAAAGTCTAAACACCATATATATTAGGGTTTGACAGATATTTTGTGGTATTTAACCACAATAACAGTACCTCCACTTGGTTTATATGAAGCAATGTCCTTTACGTCCAATCTCACTAGAAATATTCAAAGCAGTGATAAAACTTGTTGGTTTTGAAAATACTGTTTCAGTAAATTAAATACAAAGTTGCAATTTGAAAGTAATTTCTGAACAAAGTTCTAGATACTATTAGAGCGCCACTATGGTTTATATGTAAAATCCGGTACACTTGTTTCTTAATTTTAAATCGTTAATCCTAATCACGGTACACCTCAAATGAAAAATCCTCTACATGTTTCGGAAGTGTTACCGGCCTTTACTGTCTTCTATGAAATATAAATATCACAAACACAAAATCTTCTTTCCTAGACAAAGAAAAAAACATGCCAAAGACACCAAACATATTATTGCATTATACAATAAAATACATTTAAATAAAACAATGTATATGCATGCACAATATACCCACAATCCCTCAGCTCCTACAGGTGTATTATTGACCTTCAATATAGGTGCAATGCTGTTTGCAAATATTGCTAGTATCAGAAAAACATTGCCACCCACTGATATGTATAGCAGTATTAATGATAATAATAGTAGTATTATTTAAATTAATGATAAGGAATACTGCTTATTTTATAAAATAATACATAATGATAAAAAATATACACAATTTAGGTATTTATCATTACTATTTTATAAAATTTGGATTCCTTTTTATTAGAAATGGTTGTGGCCAAAACTAGGAAATTTGCCTTTCCCAAAAATTATTCTTGGGACACCAGGCCTGAAAAACCGTGACTGTCCTGGTAAAGCCAGGATGTCTGGTCAGCCTGACTATAGACAATTAAAAAGTTAAAACAAAACAAGCGCAACTTGATTCCAGTGAAAATGTAATACAATGAAATCACGCAAAACAAAATAGACTTACATGCAGGTCTATGGGGTAGCTTTATCAAGCAGCGGATGCTGCAAACTTAAGTTAAGAAGCAGCGGTCGTAAGACGTTAGGGATGATTGACACCCCCATTCTAGCGGCCGATTGGCCGAGAATGTGCAGGGGGCGGCATTGCACAAGCATTTCACTAGAAATGTTTGTACAATGAAAAATGCCAACAGCGTATGCTGTCGCCATTTAGCGATGTCGGGCGGACATGATCTGCTTCATCGGATCATGTCCACCCGACATTTAATAAATCTACCCCTATGAGTGTAAAACATCTCTAAGTTGTACCTGGTGTAGATAGGAAACGTGCATGGATGTAGTAGTATACTTGCGAGCAGGAGCCGTAGTTCATCTGACCCCTCTCTAGGGTTCCTCAATTGATCATCACGGATGGCTCCTCTCAGAGAACAAGCTTCCTATTTTCCTTAAAGCGTTTCCTCTGGCACAGGGCAGACTTTGTCAGAAGTCTGTCCGGTGACAGAAGAAATGCGCTTGATTAAAGGGACAGTCTACACCAGAATTGTTATTGCTTAAAAAGATAGATAATCCCTTTTATTACCCATTTCCTAGTTTTTGCATAACCTACAAAGTTATATAAATATACTTTTTACCTCTGTGATTACATTGTATCTAAGCCTCTGCAAACTGCCCCCTTATTTCAGTTCTTTTGACAGACATCCATTTTAGCCAATCAGAGCTGGCTCACTGGATCTCCACGTGCGTGAGCACAGTGTTATCTTTATGACAAATGTGAACTAACACCCTCTAGTGGTGAAAAACTGTTAAAATGCTCTGAGAGAAGAGGCGACCTTCAAGGGCTTAGAAATCTGCATATGAACCTCCTAGGTTTAGCTTTCAACTAAGAATACCAAAGGAACAAAGCAAATTTTTTTGATAAAAGTAAAATGGAAATATTTTAAATATAAAATTACATTCTCTATCTGAATCATGAAAGTTTATTTTGGACTAGACTGTCCCTTTAAGGAACGCTAGAGAGGGGTCAGATGAACTATGGCTCCTACTCGCAAGCATACTACTACATCCGTGCACAGACCTCTCTATTACCAGGGACAGGGTATTTGTGCTACACAACATGCTTTACATCACTGATGGATATTTGTATAATTTTAGCATCATTTTACATTTTACTATAGCTTTAGTTCTTAAAACAAAAAAGTTATATAAACAGAACAGGAAGTCTCACAGGTCCCTCATATGTACGTTATTGCACATTCTGTCATTTGGTTTGTCACATTGTGCTCTGCTGTACAATAATATGTGGATGATTCTTCTGTCATCATTCCAGTGAGATTAAAATAAACTTCCCCTTTGTTTGTGTCCCTTGACACAGTCAGACGTCCTTTCATAGAATGAGCATAGTCTGCATTAGCATCATGCCATATAATTCCCAGCCACTCCAATCCTGTACCCATAGTTTCTCTGATCCATTGAACTGACCATATCTTGGAGCTATCAGTGAGTGAGGCACCTGTCACTTTACAGGTCAATGATAGTTCCTCTGTTGGTTTCACTATCCCATTACCAAACTGCTCCAGGGAAATTTGAGAAGTGACACCTATAACAAGATAAAATATATTACCAGTTAGACTCAAATTCATTTACTGCACACTTATGAAAATGATTTGCCCATTAAACTCACTTTGTATTGAGAAAACAACACACAGATACCAAAATAGTGTCTTCATATTTATAACAGGAGAGTATAAGACACTGTATCTTCCTTATCTTCCTCTCAAGTGGAACAGACATGTCATATTTATATAGGATGTCTAGCTGTCATTTACATACAAAATGTGTGCAAAGGAAGTATGTATGTAAGAAATATATTGTAACATGAGTTGTGTATTTAATAGAACATGTACTATATCACCTTTTTATGTATTGTGATAGGGCTCTCAATTATTGCAAAAACATGTTCTTATTATATCCAATAAGTAGATGGTTTATCTTATAAGAAAAATAAACATTGTTTTTACCATAAATTACTATTATACCAATGTAGTACAACATACTGTATATGCTGCATATAAAGATACACATCTTCATTCGGACTTGTAAAAAAGTAAAGTTTAAATGTATATACTTTTATATATTTATTGTGTATATAAAAAATATTTTTTTAAATTCCAAGGACAGCTTCAAAGTATGTAGATATCTATTCCTCAATCAGAAAATGAGGATTTTAAATATTTCCAGTTTGGAAGCTTCTGGAAAGTCATTTATGCAAATAATATGAAAATGGTAAACAGGAAAAAATAAAAAAAAAATAAAAAAGTAGCCAATGAATTATAATAGGTGTTCGTTCCTGAGGAAACTGTAGGGAAAAAAAAAAAAGATTTTGCAGTGTCACAATTGATTGGAAATTGCATTCCTAAATAAAATACACTTATATGATTAAGGGTTTTAAAAATATTATGACTAGATTACGAGTTTTGAGCAAGAATAAAAAAGCAGCGTTAACAGGTCCTAACGCTGCTTTTTTACACCCGCTGGTATTACAAGTCTTGAAGGTTTAGGGTCACCGCACACTTTTTTGGCCTTACCGCAAAAAAACTTACGTAAACTTTGTAAAGTCTTTTTTCTATGGGACTTCCATAACACCGTTTTTACGAGTCTGTCCTGTCCCCGTAACATAAAACTCATAACTAAAGTGCTAAAAAGTACACTCTATTATCCCCTAAACCGAGGCCCTCCCTCATCTCAAACATTAAAATAATTTTTTTAACCCCTAATCTGCCGTCCCTAACATCACCGCCACCTACCTACATTTATTAACCCATAATCTGCCGCCCCCAACGTCGCCGCCACTATACTAAATGTATTAACCCCTAACCTAAGTCTAACCCTAACCCTTAACACCCCCTAACTTAAATATAATTTAAACAAATCTAAATACAAATTACTATAATTAACTACATTATTCCTATTTAAAACTAAATACTTACCTGTAAAATAAACCATAAGCTAGCTACAATATTGAACTAATAGTTACATTGTAGCTAGCTTAGGGTTTATTTTAATTTTACAAGCAAGTTTGTATTTATTTTAACTAGGTAGAATAGTTACTAAATAGTTATTAACTATTTAATAACTGCCTAGCTAAAATAAATACAAAAGTACCTGTAAAATAAAACCTAACCTAAGTTACAATAACACCTAACACTACACTATAATTAAATACATTAACTAAATTAAATATAATTACCTAAATTAAATTAAATTAAATTAGCTAAAGTAAAAAAACAAACACTAAATTACAGAAAATAATAAACAAATTACAAGATATTTAAACTAATTACACGTAATCTAATAACCCTATCAAAATGAAAAAGCCCCCCCAAAATAAAAAAAAAGCCTAGCCTAAACTAAACTACCAATAGCCCTTAAATAGCCAATCGGAACTAAGGTAGAAAAAATCCTATTGACTGATGCAATCAGCCAATAGGATTGAAGTTCAATCCTATTGGCTGATCCAATCAGCCAATAGAATTGAGCTTGCATTCTATTGGCTGATTGGAACAGCCAATAGAATGCAAGCTCAACCCTATTGGCATCAGCCAATAGAATTTTTTCTACCTTAATCCCGATTGGCTGATAGAATTCTATCAGCCAATCGGAATCTAAGGGACGCCATCTTGGATGATGTCACTTAAAGGAACCGTCATTCGTTGTTAGTCCGTCGGATGAAGAGGATGCTCCACGTCGGATGTCTTGAAGATGGACCCGCTCCAAGTCAGATGGATGAAGATAGAAGATGCCGTCTGGATGAAGACTTCTAGAGGACCACTTTGCCCCTCTTGGATGAAGACTTCTCCCTGCTTTGTTGAGGACTTCGGACCGGTTGGATGAAGACTTCTTCTGCTTCCTTGAGGATGGATGTCGGATCTTCAGAACAGTAAGTTGATCTTCAGGGGGTTAGTGTTAGTTTTTTTAAGGGTGTATTGGGTGGGTTTTATTTTTTAGATTAGGGTTTGGGCCTCAAAAGACCTAACTGCCCTTTTAAAGGCAATGTCCATCCAAATGCCCTTTTCAGGGCAATGGGGAGCTTAGGTTTTTTTAGATAGTATTTTATTAGGGGTGTTGGTTGTGTGGGTGGTGGATTTTACTGTTTGGGGGTTGTTTGTATTTTTTTTACAGGTAAAAGAGCTGATTACTTTGGGGCAATGCCCCGCAAAAGGCCCTTTTAAGGGCTATTGGTAGTTTAGTTTAGGCTAGGGTTTTTTTTATTTTGGGGGCTTTTTTATTTTGATAGGGCTATTAGATTAGGTGTAATTAGTTTAAATATCTTGTAATATGTTTATTATGTTCTGTTATTTAGTGGGTTTTTTTTTTTTACTTTAGCTAATTTAATTTAATTTAGGTAATTGTATTTAATTGAATTAATATATTTAGATATAGTGTAGTGTTATGTGTTATAGTAAC